>NW_026592510.1:6086890-6127709 GCF_907164565.1 Psammomys obesus | reverse complement strand
TCTTCTTCTTCTTCTTCTTCTTCTTCTTCTTCTTCTTCTTCTTCTTCCTCCTCCTCCTCCTCCTCCTCCTCCTCCTCCTCCTTCTCTTCTTCCTCTTCTTCTTCATATGAGAATAAATATTTCTTTAAAATCTCTCTTCTATACTTTTAGAGCAACTTTTTTCTCAACTTGTGGGTTTTGATCCCTTTGGGGGTTGAACAATCCTTTCACAGGGATCGCATATCAGATATCCTGTGTATCAGATGTTGACATTATGATTCTTAGCAGTAACAAAATTACAGTTATAAGGTATCAACAAATTTAATTGTAAGGTTGAAGGTCACTACAACACGAGGCTCATAGCACAAGGAGCGCTGAGAACCACAGTTTTAGAGGAACTAGTAAGAGCCAAGTAACTATACCCACCAAGAAGAAACAAATAGAAAAATAAAATTACCTGAGCCAGCAATTAACACACAAAGAAATATAATCAACCCATGAATTAATCTTAGCCTCGGTCATTATTTAAAACGCAGATTCCTAAGTAATTCTTCATATAGGATAGACAAGCAGCTAAAATCCAAGATATGGAGAACTTGTGTGCACTGGCAGTGAAACCATAAGATTGTCAGTGGAGTACAAACTCTTACAAGATGGATCTTCCATCTGGCCATTCCACTATCTGTGATTTCCTTTTGAAGATAACTTACAGAATTACCCTAAGGTAGTAGCAAGGATAATATGTGTAAGAATATTCACTGAAGTGCTGTGCATGCTGGGGAAAATCTAGATCCAATACAACAGTTGCTTGGCAGAATGAGGAATGCGCATAGCATAAGCATGTAATCACAGAACTCTGAAGGCTGAAACAGGATTGCTAATAGTTTGAGGTTACCTTGGGCAATGTACCGAGGCCCCATATAAAATAGATAGAAGATAGATAGATAGATAGATAGATAGATAGATAGATAGATAGATAGATAGATAGATAGATAGACAGATCTGAGGCCGGGGGATTCAGACGGGAAAATGAACTTTGTATAGAACTTGAGCTACCTTGAAAAACACCTACTTTATATTAAGGCTATCTATTTTTATCAACAGGTTAACTGCAATAACTAGTTAAATCTGTGGAGAAAGGGTATTTGAAATTCAGCTGTAATGCAGTCATTTTAAATACCGATGCAAATGTAATTTTAAAGTGCTCTCTCCCAAAGCTGTACACTTTGGGAGAGCTCTGATGGTTGATCTTTGAGAGCTTAACACTTTCATTTTAGCTGCTAAAGAAGAGGCTCCTCAGACTGGGAGAGATGGCTCAGAGGTTAAGAGCACTGGCTGTTCTTCCAAAGGTCCTGAGTTCAATTCCCAGCAACCACATGACGGCTCACAACCATCTATAGTGAGATCTGGTGCCCTTTTCTGGCATGCTGGCACACATGCAGGCAAACACTGTATAAATAATAAATAAATAAATCCTAAAAAAGGAGAAGAAGGAGGAGAAGGAAAAGGAGGGGAAGGAGAAGAAGAGGCTCCTCTGACCTAGAATGTTCTCCAGGAAGGAGCTCCAGGTTCTCTCTCTAAGGCAGGCAAGTCACGCATTTATTTGTAGTTGGCACCATAGTTGTGGCGATTGATGACACTGTGCTCTGCTCCCCTACTAACCAGAAATGGGCCAGCCACATGTCCTGGTAGGATAAGTACAGTCCCTGGAGCCTCTGCAGCATCTATCTCACAGCAAAGGCCAGCATGGCAAGGTATCCCCAAAGGTGCAAGAGCTGTCAAAAAGGACTTCAGACCCACTCAATAGGGGGGGATTTACACCAGCTACTGTAAACATAGTCAACTACCCATGCTTGGTGAGACCGTGAAACCTAGATCAAAGCCTACTGCTGCCAGTTTCCTAATTCAACATAATTCCTAACTGCATTGTAAATGTCCTGTCTTCTACCCTTCATCCAAGAAGCTTCTTTGTTTGCAGCAGAAGAAGATATTACAGAAAGCCACAACTGGTCAAAACGCAGATGCTCAACTCCAACTGATACCTCTTCAATGGAGACCTTACACTGAAAGCTCAGGGAAAATCATGGAAGATGAGGAAGAAGGATTCTAAGAGCCACAGACCCAACATATCTGTTGTGGGATTGTGTCTTTTACATAGGATGAGGAAGCTACACCAATAAAATCGCATTGATATAGTAGCCTAAACAAGACCTTAACTTTGACAACACCAGTAAACATGTGAACTAACAAGACCGCACCCCTAGCCGAAGAACTGCAAGTGAGTAATGACTCCTAAGAAAGGGACAGTCTTCCCTAGGGTGGCCCACTAGCTGTTACTATCACTGAGTGGCCAGGCCTAAAAGCATATGCACATGGGCAACACTTAATGGGCTCAGCAGATTGTATTTATGTATCCATATGTATGTATGTATGTGACAATAATAATAATTGAATAAAAAGAAGGAAAAAGAAATGTGTTGTCCAGGCCACATATACATATACAATTTCTATTTCTTCTTCTTCTTCTTCTTCTTCTTCTTCTTCTTCTTCTTCTTCTTCTTCTTCTTCTTCTTCTTCTTCTTTTTCTTCTTCCTCTTTCTCTTCCTCTTCTTCTTCAAATTAATTAATCATTTTTTTAATTCAACTTTATATCCTGGTTGTAGCCCCATCCATCCTCCCATCACAGGCCTACCCTCCCTCCATTCCTTTTCCCCCACTCTCCTATTTCTCAGAAAAGGGGAGCTCCCTTTCCCATCCACCCCAGCTCATCAAGTTACATATGGACTGAGCATGTCCTCTTCCCCTGTAGCCTGGCAAGACAGTCCTGCCAGGGGAAAGTGATCAAAAGGCTATCAAGTCTGTATCCTATGCAGTCCCCATTTCCCTTACTAGAGTACCCGCATGAGGCCTAAGCTGTCCATCTGCTACATCTTTGAAGGGGGCCTTGGTCCAGTTCACTCATGGACCTTGGTTGCTGCTTCATCCTCAAGCTGAAGCAACCCTGGGCCCTGGTTAGTTGGCCCTGTTGGTCTTTTTGTGGTGCTCCTGTTACCTCCAGCTCCTATTCTCTTTCCTCCCACATTTCTACAAGACTCCCTAAGCATCACCCAATATTTGGCAGTGAGTGTCAGCATCTGTTTTGAGTCACTGCTGGGTAGAGTCTCTCACAGAATATGAGGGTCATTCAAGTAGTGACTCCTAGTAGAAGAGTCCATGCAGACTGAAGAGGACACCTAACTAGACTAGCCTCCTAGTAGAGGGAGAGGAACTCCAATCCACCCGCAAAAACTTCAACCCCAAATGAACCCTGCCTATAAGATGTGCAGGGATAAAGACAGAGCAGATAGAGCAGAGACAGACGGAATGCCCAACCAATGCCTGGTCCAACCAAAGACCCACCCTATGGGAGAGAACCAAACCAAGACACTATGAATGATACTTTGTTAAGCATGCAGACAGGAGCCTGACAAAGTTGTCTTCTGATTATTCTTTTTTGTTTTCTTTTCTTTCTTTCTTTCTTTCTTTCTTTCTTTCTTTCTTTCTTTCTTTCTTTCTTTCTTTCTTTTAAACTGAGTGATCTCTGTGTCTAGTAACAACACTAAGAGTAAAAAGACAAAGAGCCTTAAGACCTTCAGATGGGAGATGTATTCTGTGGAAATCAGAGACAAAGGGCCATTAGTCTCACCTTCCACCTTCCAAAGAAAAGAAACGAACCTCTGTGTAATGATGATGAGTGAACTGGCAATTAGGAAACACCCAAGACTGACAATAATTTCGTTTGTCTGAGATCATAAAGCTGAGAATAGAATGAGAAATTGCTCATCACAGGTCAGGGCTTTCTCTTCAGTGACATCCAAGCAAGGGAGGCGAAATCGAGTAGTGCTGGATTTAAATCCGCCATCACTTTCCTGGAGTGAAGAGCAACCGAGCATGCTGAGACAGCTGTGTAATCCCAGCCCCTATGAGGCTAAGGCAGAAGAATTCACGTTCAATACCAGCATGGGCCACTGAGTAAGACCTTTTCTCAAGGACTGAAGGAGGCAGGGGAGACTATTGTTTTATTTAACGGGTATCTGTGGCAGCAGAGGTGTCAAAATAATGGGGAAGTGACCTCCTAGAAGATGTGGTTCATTGCCTCCATAGTCCTAACAAAAACAGTGACATCAAACTGGACAAGACTGTAACAGCCAGTATAAAGTATGTATTTGCACTCCGTCTGGATCTTTTCAGATCTCAGTTCCTTTGAACTTGAATCTGTACTCTGAAAATCCACTTCACATGCAGCCATGCAGCATTGTGGCAACCCAGACTCTGCAACACCAAAACCAAGACTGTTCCAGGCAAGTGGAACAACTGATCACATTCATTGTCCACTGCTCACGGAGGGAAAAGCAGACAGTAACATTGCCACAGCCAAAGCTGTGCTTGCCTGGAAGCCTGGTCCTTTAGCTGGATTCCCTAAGTAGAGAACTTGGCAGAGCTGTGGGGCAAAGCTTGGGTGAAGGAAGGAGAAAACACATACCTGAAGTCCTGATAGTTTTCTGGTTTCTGAGTCTGGTGACCCCCAAGATCCAGCCACATTTTTATCCTGTCAATTATATAAAACACCACTGTATTGTGTGAGCTGCTGGTATGGTTCAGAAGGAGAGCACACAATGAACAGGCATGAGACCTGGGGTTCCAGCCCTGGCAGTGTAAAAATAAGCACGTAAGTGAATAAATACCAAAATACAAAAGCCACTTGCATAACAACTTGGGGATTTGTTTCTGCTATGTTAATTTCTAATACTCAGAACTAAAATAACTCTGATCAGTACTATACCTATCAATACACCTTCTGAATAATTTAAAAATAATTAATCACATGTCCTGCTCATGGTGGGTCACTAGTATTGTACTGGGCACCAAAGGGAGAATTATTAATAGTTTCTGGAGCAGTGGCAAGGTCCATTAATGCTTCAGAAAGCAGCACGCTAATGGAATGTGCTGCCTAGTTTTCAATTTTCTTGGTTAATGAGCACATTTCATTCTCAGGCCAACGATGACGGTGCTCAGATTCCCTGGTGCTGGGAAAGGTCTGATCTAAGTCCTATCTTCGTCTGTTTTGAAATAACAGCACAGATAAAGGCTTCTGTTTCCAGGCCTTAAAACAGATTTGGAAACTAAAATTACACAAAGGGCAAATTTAAAAATTGTAAAGTCTTAAGTCAAGGGTACGGCAATTAGCAATCTGTTTCAGGTTAATAATAAAGATGATGAGAAAAAAAAACACCAGGAACACGTGAGTTTTGAATGATATCATACTCAGACAGAGTTTTTCTTCCTCCAGTCCACTCCCTGGAACTGGTTATCCACCTTCAGCTTCCTCGTTGGGTGTGAAGATAGACAAGTTCTTGTCATGAAGACAGGGAAGAACCAGCCTGGATAAGAGAGCTGTCTCCTGCCTAGAAGCGTAATGACAGCAATTCTATGTGCAAGTGATAATCAGTCTTGAATCTCACCACGTTCCTTACTGTTCCAAGCCTGGTCCACAAGAGTCCTCTCTCCTATTTATAGCAATAGCCTTGTAACTACCCATTCTTTGTTCTCTCTGAAGTTTTCCCTATGCGATCACCAATCCAAACAGCCAGTGCCACTTTTTTTTAACTCAAAACAAGATGGTGTTATCCTTATTTCAAAATACCAATTTTTCATAATACTTGAAACAAAATCATGACTTCTTATAGTAGCATATAACAAGGCCTGTATAATTTTGTTATCACTGTTGTTATCTGTCTCCCTCATTGATGTAAGTTCATGAGGCCAAAATTTTGTCTTCTTATACACTACTGTGACTCCTGGCTCCTTCCACATGGTAAATCTAAGAAGCAATGAGAGAACCAATAATGGATGAATGAAGAAAGACTCAAAGTTCAGCTAGGTTTAAGTGACAGCTTTTTCACTACTAAGCCACATTCTTTTTAAAAAAGTATTTAATTCCCTGAGGTCCAAATTGTCTTCATCTCTAAACCAAGCCTCCCTTCAAAGTGTCTTGAGGAGTAATAGGGTTAGTTTATGGAAGTCTCCCAAAATAAAGGCTTACACAGTGGGCATTTGACACACTAGCTTTTCCCTCAGTCAGTTCTTCTCCATTCAGGGGAGCCAGAATCAGGAACCACAGAGCCTCAAAACTCATCAAGATAGCTCTTGTGTCATGAGTGCATGCATTCACCCAAGTGCAGGCATTCTGTCCCCCTTTCTCATCAGCTATCCCTGCCCCTGTGTATGTATTTAAAATGCAAACCATCCAGGAAGAATATATTCACATACATTTAAATAAACTCACATTAAAAATTAGGTTTTTTTTTTTTTTTTAATCAGGAGAGGGCAGAACACAAGGGTGTTCATGAGCAGCTTCACAGGTAAATGAAGAGTTTATGTATTTTTAAATGACATCCTGAAATAGACGACGCATGGCTCAGCCATCAGAGATGAAAGTCTCCTCCTAGCAGAAGAGATATATCTAAAAGACTGACATATCTCAAGGGTTGCCTTGGTTGCTACCTAATCAATGGCTACTCATTCTGGGAAACTCCCAAATGGCTGAACTAGAAACAAGTCTGGGAATCATTGCATCAGACCCATGAATGAGTATATTAAGATGAAGCTGTCTACACCTCTGATGCTGGGACCATTCATCTAACATCTTTTTTGCCACCCTGAAACACTTTCTGACTCTGTCTACTCTGGCATCGCAGATTCTAGAACAACAAAAAAAAAAAAAAAAAAAAAAAGTCAGAGTTCTGTGATTGGGGGAAGGAGGAAACAGGGAAAATTCCCCAGTTCCCTAAGAGTTTGTGATCCTGTAATACTGGGGATGTCCAAAGACCACTTTGTTATACATTTAATCTACCTTGACAGCAGGCTTCCTTCCCCTCGAACCTCCGTGCAACACCTCCAACCCAGAGAGGCTTTTGAAGTTGAAAGTCCTTGTAGAAACAAATTAAACTCTATCAATTTAAGAAATATATTTTGTTTTGAATGTCAAACATTTTAATAGCCTATCACATCTAAGTGTGTGCAGTCACATGGAAGGTTGCCGGCTATCAGCTTTGTTTAGCTAAGGCACAGCAGCTTCTGTTTCTTCCTTTAAATGCCCCCTCCTGTCATTTTAAACATGCATTTCTAAAATGACTGACACATAACAAACATATAAGAATAACCTTTATATAGAATAAACTGTATCTTTTTTTTTTTCAAAGACAGAACTCATTTTTCACACACTGATGCTTGAATCCCATTCAAAATTGTCTTCTTCATACAGAAATCTGCACTGCTGATATTTCTTAGAGAAGACTTTCTAAATCAGGGAGGGAGGGAGCACTGACCTGAAATCTAAACAGTGTCCTAAATTCTGTACTAGTAATTTTAGAATCATAATTTTAGAACATGTGATTGCACTGGGCAGCTAATAATACTACTAAAACTTGTTGCTTCTGCTCTCAGCCTAGATTAAAGGTTTTATAAGCAGAGAACACACAGCTTTAAAAAAAAAAATTACGCATCACTATGCCACACCCAAAACAATTTGGACTAATCTTGTCTTGGGGCCCGCTTGGCCTTCTCTACACACTAAAAGTAGCAAAAATGTAAATCACACTCAAGCCTTTTTGCTTAATTACTGGTTAGGGGGAAAAAAAACTGTTTAAGTGGAAAGTCCTTGGCCTGTAGTTTAACATGTTATAAAATTCTAACTGTTTAAACCCCACTTATGAAAAAGAAGAGAAAAAGATATGTTTGGTGATTTGAATGAGAATGGTCCCTCATAGGCTCATATGTGTGAACACTTGGCCCCCAGCTAGTTGAACTGTTTGGGCAGAAGTAAAAGGTATGGCCTTGTTGTAGGAGGTGTGTCACTAGGGGTGGACATTGAGGTTTCAGAAGCCCATGCCAGGCCGGTCTAGCTCACTTTCAGTCCCCTGCCTGTGTATCAGGATGTGACTTCTTGCCTACTGCCCCAGCACCAAGCCTATCTGCCTGCTGCTATGTTCCCTACCATAATGACCACGAACTCACCTTCAAAAACTGCAAGAAAGCCCCCACTTAAATGCTATTTAAAAAGTTACCTGGGTCATGGTATTATATCCTCATTGCAATAGAACAGTAACTAAGATGGCATGAAACAGCCTCCAAGTCTTTGTATATTTAAAGGTCTTTGAGGAGGCTCTATTACTATCATTATTATATCTTATTATATTATTATTATAAATTATATATATATATATATATTATTTTCTCTCTTTTCAATTAATTATTTGAAAATTGTTGAGTGTTTGCTAGAGGTAAATCAGTGCTAGGCTCTTTGACTCTACTCCTACTTTCAAGAAAACCGTTTATAGTCTTAGTTCCCTTTTGCTCAGCATGATGACATCGTCACTGACTTTTAGAATCCACAAACCCATTTCTCCTTCCCATCCCTTGTTCCCTCCAAAGCCTTTTTTCTTAATGTAGCTTAAAAATAAGCAACATCTAGGGCTCAGAGGTGGCTCAGTGGTTAGGAACACTGAGTGCTCTCACAGAGGACCTAGATTTGGTTTCCAATACCCACATGGCATTTTAACAATCAGTTTCAAGGAATCTGACAGCCTCTTCTAGCCTTTGCACAAATGGTTGACAGACATACATAAATACAGAACAACCATATACACAAAACAAAAATAAATAATTCTTTAGAAAGTAATGTCTATGTGAATGAAGATATGCCTGACTCCCTCATCCCTTCTATGTATTTCCCTCCACCCATAGTTCACCTATCTCAATAGACTGAGAATACACTCTTGCAGAATACACATAAGAAGTCAAAGCTACCACTTTTCAGTGAATCTCACTCTCAAGAGGATTCCTGGACCAACGACAGCAAAAGAATAAATGAGCATCAGTGACACATGTGTAGATATGTGGTATTCGTACATGCATGTGGCTACACATGTGTTATGCAGGACTGTGTGCATGTGCGCAGGAGGCCAGAGGTCAACATCGAATGTTTCCTCCATTTTTTTTCTCTCCACCTTAGTCTTTGAGGCAAGGTCTCTCACTGAACAGGGAGCCCGCAGGCTTGGCTCAGCTGGTCAGCAAACTCCGTGGATCCTCCTGTGTCTGCCTCGCCAGCAGTGGGATTACGGCGGCATGTGCTCTACAGTCAGATTTTATATGGGCTTTGAAAATCCAAATTCAGATCCTCATGCTTGCATAGCAAACATCTTACCGACTAAGACATTTCCCCAGCCTGGGTCAGCAAAAGCGGTTGTTTCTAGTTCCTAGTTCTGAACTTAGTTGACTTTCCTTTCTCCACCAATGACTCCTCTAATTCACCTTACACATGGCTCAATGCAGCTAACGTTCAGACCATGTATCGTAAAAGTTTAACCCCCTGCCAATCACCAACTGGTGCCAAACTCGGTTCCTCAGTCCAAACATGAACAGGGAAGGAAAATGGAGAGCTGAGTGTAAGCCAGAATGTGATTGCTTCTGCTACTCTCCTTAAGCCAAGCCATATCTTCTGCTTGACCAATGCGTAGGCATGTTATAGTCAAGGCCTTTTTCCAGGTTCAATTACCTGAGCCCAGAGACTAACAAGGCACCCAAAGGCAGGAATATCTATATGGGTTCTGGATAGAAGGAAAAAAGTTAAAATGTCTGTGAATAAGGGAAAGGAAGTAAAATGTCTTTTCTTGTCACAAAGTTATACATATATAAACGGAGAGTGTGGTATGTAGTAATCATATCAGAATCATATCATGTATTATACATATATAGACTGTACATGTAATAATCATATCAGAATGAGTAAGACACCTATAGCTTGACATATTTACCATTTCTTAGTAAAGAAATAGCTTAGCTGTTTTGAATATTATTAACCATGATTATCAAAATTTGTTCTCTAGGCATTGTTCTCCTTAATCAACCTCTTTCAGCACCCTTCCAAGCCTTCCCTGGGAACCATTCATCTACTCCTCACAACTGTGAGACCAGCTTCTTTAAATAACACATATGCATGAAATATCTTTAGCCAACCCAGCCTCTGTGTCCATACCATAAAATATGTGAACATCGTTTTAAAGTATGACTGGCTTTTTCTCTTTCTTCCTCTTCAATTATTATGTTCTCTCAGTTCACATCCATTTTATGTCACTTGCTTGCCTCCCACGTGTCTTTTATTCCCCTTCCGTTTAGACCCTCAGCTGTCAGAACTGAATGACTACTGAAACCAAATGAAATTCACACACATCTGCTCATGACCAGGATAGCACCATGACTGCCCAATTACATAGCAATCATGATAAGAGGTGCTCATGTGATCCCCATCTGCCCAGTACTTTGTGGTCAGAACATTGAGTATCATAGAGACAAGTAGGCAGAAAGGATGAGTACTTACAAATGCTCTTCACAGTGCATCCAGAGAGGAGCCAAGAGCTCTAGATTGTCCCCTCTTCAACTGACAAGACTAGCCCAGCCTTGCCTCACAAAACAATCAGTTCTATTTTGTAGTGGCATCGTTTCTTTAATTTTCTCTGTCTCTCTCTTGCTCGCTCGCTCTCCCTCTCTCTTCCTCTTCCTTTTCCTCCCTCTCCCTCTCTTCTCTCTCTCTCTCTCTCTCACACACACATACTTCATCTTGATCTCCCTATCCCTTTCCCAGATACGTTAGCCCCAATACTAACAATTTGTGGAAAAAAATTCTAGGTAGTTAAATTTCTAACTTATACACAGTACAGTGCCCTCAAATCCTGCCACAGAAGATATAAAATATTTGTTCTATTATTAAAATTCTTAATGAAATCCCCAGATATTTCACAAATTCAAGTAGCCTACGAGGTGTGATCAAACCTTATTTTATAGTAATGGACTTGATGATATGGAAAATTTGAAAAGCAATTTTTTTCTTCAAAAAAGCTTTTGAGTAAAGAGAAATAAACTGAATCTTGTGGAGATCATGAGCAGCAGAGAAGGAGTTCTGAACAAGGCTCTCACTGGCCGCCATTGCTGAATCTGTCATTGACTAACCTGGTGATTTCTGTAAATGCTTAACTCTTGTGTGGCTCAGCTTCCTCCATAGCGGAGTGCTTAGTTAGAGAGTGCTAAGGAAAAAATAAGGAGTCATTTTCTCCCTCCCCTCAGTGCTGTAGCTTATCTCTAAGAATGAAAATATGAACAACTATTCTCTCACAGCACCCTGTGCAGCTAGGACCTTTGGGACCTAAACCATTAGCCATTCTTAAGGAATGGAAATTGGTTATTCTACTTGAGGGCTTTCTGGGAAAGGTTTACTTGAGGACTGAAAACAAATTCCCTTCTATGTATCTTTGGAAGTTTTCATGCCTAGTGTTATAAATGCTATTCTGCAACTAGGGTATAAACACTAAGAAAATTATATAGGCTCTAGGCCAAAGTCCTGATGTGTGACTGAGTGTGTGTGGGGGAGGGGTGCATGTGTATGTGTGTGTGTGCATGTTGGGTGTGTTATATGCGGGGGTTGTAGGGTGTGTGTGTGTGTGTGTGTGTGTGTGTGTGTGTGTGTGTGTGTGTGTGGTATGTATCAGTAGGCATGCATGGTGCCAGAGGTTGACCTTTGATGTCTCCTTACATTATTCTCCTCTTTTGAGAGAGAGTTCCTCACTGTAGCTCACCAAGTTGGTTGGGCTAGCTGTCCAGCAGACTGTCAGGATCCTCCTGTTCCTACCCACCCTACACTGGGAGTGTAGGCACATGCCACAGCAGCTGGCTTTCTGTCTGAGTATCAGGAATCTGATCTCAAGGTCCTCACGCTTGCAGAGCAAATAACTTTACTGACTGAGGCGTCTTCTAAGTGCCCAGGGTCATGGCATTTTTAACTGCTAAATTACAGGCCCAGAGGTCATTTTATAAAATTGTACTTATTGTGGAATTCCATTCTCTGGAGGGAAAGGGTTTATCCTTATTAAAAAACCCCACTGTAAGATTTGTTCCAGCTTTAGATGAAGCGGTCAAAGCTAGACCTTCTCGAAAATTAATTTTAGCATCAACAGAAAGGTAATTCCAAAAAGGGGAGCTCGAGAAGTCAGACTTTAAAATAGAATAGGGAGACAAGAAGACATAGACAGCAAGCAAGCATCTTGCCTTCAAGTCTCAGTGGGAAGAGGCAACATCCCTCTAGTGGACGTCCACAACAGTTGTCTGTCATTTGAATATTTTTTTCAAATAATCTACCTTTCACCATTTCTCACTCTGGGAAATCAAAGTAGAAGAAGGTGGCTAATAACTGGCTATCAGAATGCTCATATACAGACCTTTGGATCTGTTGGGAAAGATTATTCTAAAGTTTACTATGGAAAAGCTGCTAGAGCAGTCCTGGCTTCCTGAATAGACCATCTCTTCAGGGGAAACCCAGACAAGAACCCCTCAATGTCTCACCTTTCCTGGTCCTCCTTGAATTTGGAGACTACTTCTCCAATTTTCCAATCGCTTTTGGAGACTATCCCTAACACATTTCAATTTTTTTTTTTTTTTTTTTTTTGTGGCTTTGATGCTTTAGAGCCCATGATGACAACCACGAAACCAGACTTATATAGACTCAAATGGCCACTCTGAAGAAATGTATCAAGAATTCAGATGTCATGCAGATTTGGAAAATCAATTCAAATGGCAACTAGCGTTTAAGAAAACCATACAGACATATCCAACACCATGGTACCATCCAAGGGGGAACCAACTCCTACCTCCACGGAGCAGGATCAAAAGTCTTGGCCACTCCTCTTACGTGTACAGGCTCTCGGAAGAAGAAGCCGCCATTCATTCCTTTAGAAAGTACTCTCCTCCCCCCTCCTGCCTCTGCCTCACACCTGCTATTTCAGAGGAAGCAATGACTGTATGTGGAAGGTGTTTTATATTTAGTGAGGTGTGTGCCTGTGCTTGAGAACTAAAGCTGAGTAAAATCCAACCTTTGTGGAGAGTGACACCTGCTGAGTTGGCGGGAGTGAAATCTTTCCAATTAATGATAGAGTTGATTCCTTATCTCCGAGTTACCATACTTCCTGTTATAACTTTCAAAACAAGTCACAAAATCAAAAGAAAATATAGACAAAAAGTCCATCCAAACCAGAAGAGCAAGTTAATTGTAGCTTAGAGCTTTTGGTGAAATGAAAAACATCGTGAACAAAATATAAGAGAAAAAAAAAAGACTATCGTTAAAAACAGGTATCAGAGTTATCTAAACTTAAATACAAAAGAAAGTAAAGTAAACTATTCTTGTATATCAAAGAGAGTGAAAAACAAAGAGTGCAACTAAAAAAATAAAGTCTCAACATAAACAACAAGAAAATAAAACCATATAAATTGAGGTTATGAATCCAAAGTTACAATAAGAAATTACCTTGGGAAGGGACAGGTGATATACTTACAGGTTCCCCCTAGGAATACAGAATCACATCCCCCAGAGAGACCCAGTGACCCGTATTAACAACAATGATCCAGTTTCCTAGGCAGGCTGGAGAACTGCTGTTGCCCTGAGGGCTATTACATCAGCACCGATTAAGGTGTGACCCACCACGGGGAACACCTGTTATATTAAAGGGACAATACTGGTCCCCACCTGGGCATGACCGAGCACCTGGACAGGGCATGGGTCTCAGGCCTCACGTCTCAACAAGTTCTCTGCAAGGTGCTTCTACCCAGTCAACTTTGGTAAGTGCTGTTCTGTACATGACATGAAACCATTGCCATCTCCAGTGTTGGCAACCAGAGGAAACTAAGGCTTGGCTACATGAGATGATAGAGGTAACAGAGTTAGACATACCAAAACGAAGACAAATTTTCTGGGTTAAGTCTTCATCAAACTCATTCAGTTCTGTTATTTCACCTTTGAAATTTATGTTAAAATGTTAACATTGTTACTAAAATGAAAATGCACTGCCCTGCTTGAATAAATCACTGAGAGAAGATGAATGAGGCAGCCTGCTGCTCCTGGGGACTTGAGGGGATTAGAGCCAGAACACTTGGCTCTAGGCAAGGCAGAGTCTACTACCTGGGTCCACAGATATACTGGCCCAAACATATATATTTAAAAATTTCAAGCTAAGTAGACTTTCCTTCATTTTTCCACTGTCTCTGCATTTGTGGTTTTATGAAGAAACTGCCAAAAGATTGAGGCTCATGAAAATACTTCCTTTTATTCTATAAAAGGAAGAATAACCAAGCAGGCAGCTTCACATATGCATTGATAGGGAAAGCTCATCCCCACAATAAACCAACAGTCTGCCTTCCTGCTTCTGACCAAGTAGTGAAGAAAGGGGGGACATTTGAAAATGGAATTCAAAGAAGCATTCTGAAAGAACGGCTGTCACAGCACAAAACAATTTCCAACAATTTCCAGCTCCTCGGTGCTGCCTCCTACCATGATCCATCTTGGGTGGGAGACGTGAAATGGAATGATCAGCAGATATCAGAAAAGAAGCAGGGAGGGGCAGAGGGAAAGAGCAAAAGAGGCCAAACAATGAAATCACTCCAAAGAAAGAACCTTCCCCTAGGGATGCTTAGGAGACGGGTCACTCTGGGATGAGCTCTGTGAGTGGCTCACACTTGGCTGTATTAGTTATACTTCAGTTACTGTAATAAACACCATAACCGAAAGTGTTTATGGAAGAGAGTTTATTACAGTTCCAGAGAGTCCATAATAGTGGGGAGGGCATGATGGCAGACAGCTAAAAGAAAGCTGAGAGGTCAGGACACAAACCTAAGCAGAGAGAGCAACCTGGACGTGGTATGAGGTTATGAACTCTCAAAGGCCACCCCAGTGACATACTTCCTCCAGGCAGGCCACACATCATAAGGGGTCTGTGGCCTTCTCACACAGTGCCGCCAAGAGGAGACCAAGTGTTCGGACACCAGGGATCATGGGGACATTTCTCATTCAAATTATCACATGTTCTGAGGAACATGTGGCAAACCCAGCAGAGGTATTAAACGCATTCTAGCCACCTGCGGATTCCAGGGAACGTGTGGGGTAAGAGTCTAACATGCAGGGCTTTCAGTGCTCTTCCCAGAAGATGGTAAGGATGCTACTGACTCCGACCTCCATCCTCTCCACAAGGATTGTCCAAGCTGTAAGTGAACGGTAAGGCAGATATGGGGAGAAGATGGTGCTCAGATCCCACAGGTAAGAGAAGAGCAATTACTTCACCTAAGTCTAAAAGATTTATCTGATGGCTGACCTTGTTCTTACCACATGAGTGAGCCACGGTGCCAGGCACCAAACTTGGCTCCAGATGTGGTGTTAAATCGTGGCCCACTTCTTCCAAATCCGAGGAACCCCTCAAAAGCTTATTTGCTCAAGATCTTTAGTTGTTCAGCCCATGAAACTTCAAGCTGTGGGAAAGCCTGGTTGCCTTGTGGAGGCATTAGGAGGAGGAAAATAAATCCTAGGAATGATTCCTGCACGGTCTGACATAGGTTCAGCATTACTACCTGCAGCCTAGCTAGAGTACATTTTAAAGCGCTCGAAGCAACTCAAGTACATATGCTCTTACTTGAGAATGTTGAATAAGCAGTTCCCGTAGAGAGAGAAAGAGACAGAAGCATGTCCTCCCTGCCCTTCTGTCCCATCTCCTTGCTCTGTGCTGATGTGCTGGCTGCCTCCCAGGCTACCTGATTTCATCAGAACCTAAATTTGTCACTGACCTCTTTTCACATCACCGGTGTAGTCAGCTACTGTAAGTCTCTGTGAGGAGGGTGGGGTGTGAAACAAGCTCAGCCCGAACATTGTGAATGGTGGTTTGTGCTTCCAATTACTGTCAGAAATGGCAACAGCCTATAATGTGAATGTAAAGGAAGACTGTGAGTCAAGCAAAGAAAACAAGATCCTCTTCTAGAAAATGCCTTCAAAGCCATGCCATCCCAGATACTTGCTGAGGACACAATAGGCTGAGAAAAACCAGAAAATATTGAAAGGACCTAATTTTATTCATTGCTTCTGAAATATCAGCACTATGCTGATGAGGAGGAACAAATTTCATCACACCTGACATTTTGTTCTGGGATCTTCTGACTGCAATTCAGTGCCTAGAAGTCTAGAATAAGAATACAAATAAAACCACATGGTTCTTAGCCTCAAATTAAGGAACAGCCTGGTAGAAGGGAAACAAGTTAATATCTTTGTAAGACAGAACAAAGAGTGCTATGAAGGAGATCAGTTCATGTGCTTTAGGAGCCAGACAAACGGCAGCCAACCCAGAATAGCTGAGCACAAGAGCTGAGAGGGTGTCCAGGAAGGATGGGAGGAGGAGAGGGACAATGACCAAGGTCATTTCTTATGGTCCATGGATTGTCTTACACTGCCTCATATTCTTGGTAAATAAGATAAAAAAAAAAAAACATAGGATATTCCTTGTGCCCCATGAGCGCATAAGATACACTCTTCTGCCCAGGTTTACTGGAAGACATTGTGCCAGGTGAAATGAGCTAGATAAAGAAAGACAGGCACAGACTACTCTCCTTTATATGTGGAAGCCAAGTTGATCACAAAGACACAGACAATAGACAAGAGCCTAGAAGGGTCTTGGTGGGAAGTGGAAAGGAGAGTTAAAGAGTGTAAGAATACACTTAACAGAAGTTCAAAAGAATTAAAAGGTATACCTAATAGGAGTTCAAATGTCCTCAGCACAAAGGAATGGCGCACATCTGAGACGACAGGTATACCAAGTTATAACTCATCATCACACTTTGTATACATGGATTGAAATGTCACCTTAAATCCCATAAGTGGATATAAACACTTTATATCAGTTTTAGAAGATACTAATAAAAGCAAAGGCAAAGGAATTTAAATTAAAATGTTTTTAATAATCATTAAATGTTCATTGAGATGTTTCTCAGCCTTGCACTGAGAATACCTAAGCACCATGTTCTCAGCTGTAAGCACTATTTGAAACCCAGATGGTGCCGCATAGCCCAGAGCCACTCAACAGTGTGTTGCATACTTAAAATCTGCTAGGGCAGAGATCTTAAGAGTTCTCATGACAACACACAAGAGAAAATGGAAGACATGGAGTAAGAGTTACATCACTTTGCTCTATTACAGCATTTTCAATTCTCACATCTATTGAAATCTCAAACCATATGCCTTAAATGTATACAAGAGTTATTTGTCAATATTATACCTCAATAACATTATTTTTAATGGAAAAATGCAGGGCTCTTTTATATGACAGGAGCCTTCTACATATAAGTGAAATTTCTTTTCCAAGCCACTTTACAAGTGTTACCAAGAACAAAACACAAACCTGGCCACTGCTTTCCATGATTAAATTTATCATGTTTCTGTGAAACCTCTGTGGCTCTTTTCTATCTAGCCTCCCTCGATAGCTAGCGTGGTTGTGGCCTCAGTGAGTCCCTATTCACCGTCTGTCCCATGACATTTTTTCTGCCTGGTCTTGTGTTTATACTTCGATTCCATCCCAGTTATACCTCACCTGAGGGGCCACAGACTCTAATGCAGAAGCAGCCTTCTGCCACTGACATTATCTGGTTACCATTTGATAAGTAAAGATGTTATATTATCAGGGGGTCTTACACTGCACAGTTCCCTGAAACCTCTATGAAACAGCTCATTCAGAGCTTGGACCCAAGTCTGTATTACACTGTGAATGTTGTTTTTATTACCTTAGATGTGGGGGGAAAGGAGGGAGAGGAGAGACACACCCAAGCTGTATGAATACATGGCTTGGGCTGAGCCTAGAGCATTTCTTTTTCTGTTCGAACTATCCCTAAGCCTAGGCCTGGAAGCATCTAGCCATTGTACAATTTAATCTTCTGTAACCCAAACCTTGAAGGCTTCAGCTTCCAGTCTCCATCCACAAACCTAGACCTAGTATGGTTTAGCCTCCGAGATTTACTGCTGAATAAACTCACTCTTGCTGGCTGGTTCAACTCACCTGTGACCTTTCTGGCCCAAATTCCTCTCTAAGATGATTGATTCAAGCCAGCTTCACTTGGCTTCTGATTGAATTGCTGTACTTGGCCTCATACTAACTTTGACAATATGTTCTAGTCTTCTGGCTCCTTCTCATTCTCTGGCTAGTTCTGTCTTTACCTGTGTCTAGCTTGTTCTTCTCTCTGTAAACTGTCTCTGTAAAACTGTCTCAGTAAAAGCTGCTGCTGCTTCTCCTCCTTCTCCCTCTCCTTCTCTTCCTTCTCTTCCACAACTACCACTACTACCACTATTGTTCCTGTGCTTTTCTTAAGTTGCCTCTCTTTCCTGTCCTGTTCTCATGAGAGTTGGTCATATCATATCTTTGATCTGTTCTGTCAAATCTTTCTCTGATTCATCACTTTGCCTGCCCCTCAATTAGGTATCACTTTCAAACATCAACGCTTTCTTCTATAAACTAATCTTTCCTTCATTGTTTAAGATTAAAGGTGTGTGCTAAGGGCATGTCTGTATTCCAGCCAGATTATACTGTAATCCAGGCTGTGTCTTCATTCCAACCAGATCACATAGACCTAGAAGGTCGTTAGATGTGATCCCTTGCCAAAGCAGCCATGTTGCTAGATAAAAATTGCTCTACATTGTGTAATAGCCAAACAGACATCCACCTAGTTTTCTTGGGAAAACAGAATTTGCTTTGGCTGATGTCGGTACATTTTAACTTTTAATTTACTCTATAAGTGCACATGGTAAATATTTAAATAGTATAATATGTGCTCCAACCCAGTACTGCCACCTCTAAAGGTATTTACTATGTCTATTGAAAATAAACCGTAACATACTTTACAGCTTTCTGCACTTAATCTGTCTCACCTAACATTTCAGAGGCACACATTAATAGAGATTTCTTGTTATTCTTATCAGCTTTAGAATATTCCATTATAAAATATCTCTACCAGCATTTTGTCAATAAACAGTTTTGTTGGTCCAAGCTCTTTGCTAATAAAATGATTCATGCTTTAGCTCCATTCAGGACAAAAAAAAAAGTTTTACAATGATGCTAATTATTCATTTTGTCATAGAAAAGTAACTATCAAGAGCCATAGAAATTTGATCAACATCTGGATGCAGTATAAATTTTGTGTGATAGCAGGGTCAATTTTTTTGAGTATTTTACATTTTGATGAAACTACTAAATTCCAAAATCGGATCCATAACTCAGGCTGATGAAAACCCCACTTCCTGAGCACTTCCTGGCACCCTATTGGCTCTCTAGGGGAATATATACTTGCATGGCTTACATTAATTATTGAGGTACCTGTCTCAAGCATTTACAGGGCTTTAGGCACTCTAAAGATGGTATTCAGATGTCTGTCTCCATGTTCTACTCAGTGCCTAACAAGGAACCTTTTACCTAAGAGACACCAAGGATGTATTGACTCTTGTTTGATTCACTTCTATATGATGGGTAATAAAATACTTACTGAGTGAATAAATCAACCGCTACAGCATTCCCCTTAAGTATGACCTGAATTTGGAATCTGTCCATGAGGTACAATTTCTGATAGCATTTTAAGTCTAATGGCTGTTCTTCTGTCATTAAAATCATTAATGATGGTACATAGTAGAGGCCTAAGGCCAAAATCCTAATTTATTCTCTTCCTATCTTTACCAGGTCATATTAAGACACTGATGTTGCTGTCCAAATGAAACCTTGCGAAGACATGGAATCACAACTATGAAAAATAAAATGTATTTGAATCCCAAACAAATGCTACCTACTACTGTCTCTTTATCTGTGTCTATGTACACATGTGTTTGCATGCACATGTGTATGTATGTGTGGGCATGCACACACGACGGGAAAGAGTCTCTGTGTGTGTGTGTGTGTGTGTGTGTGTGTGTGTGTGTGTGTGTTCACCTATAAGGAAGGGCCAGTTACTTGGTCACAGATGCATTTTTCACTCGACTGGCATAATTGATAATTGCTGCTTTACAAACAGCAGTGCTCAGAGCTAAAAACTCTTCAATCTGTGTGAATGGCTGCAGCCCTCAGAGGGTGCCAGGGCCGAGAGGTTTTAATTGGAATGTGAAGTTCAATAATGTTGAAATCAACACCAAAGGTGTCATTTTCCCTGGAGCTAAATAAAAATTCCTAACATTTTCCCCGGAGAAGCCCAGCGCTCCACGTCAGCACTGTTGGGCATTCATCTGACTCTCTGTTGATCTTCACTGCATGCCAGTTCTGCTGGTCCCTTGGGGTTTCTAACTCCTCTGGTTTTTTCTCTCATTGTTCTCAGCACTTCTTTGCCTTCGTTATCTGTCCTAATCACCTAGTAAGCTTGCTCCAACAGATCCCTTTGTCCTGTCCTTACAGTGGCGATCAGCACTGTCTCTTACGTAGCCTCGTAGCCTCGACCTCACCTGGGAGCTGGTTAGAGAAGTGCAAACTTAGGAAAGCCCCACCAGATCTGCACCTCCAGTGGCCTCGCCAGCAGTCACACATGACTTCCCGGCTGGAGCCACGCTGAGCTCCGCCCCCTTCTTTCTGTCTCATGTGTTTGTCTCCTTGATTATATCCCTTCTTGTCTGCTCAAATACACCATCCACCCCCCTCCACGTCACTTCCCTTTGTTCCTCTAGTTTATGGAGTCGTCAGTAAAACGGCCAAAGAATAAGACCAGCACAGCAAAAAACTAAATAAATCGACTGTGCGTGGTGGTTAGAATGAGAAAAGTCTCCATGACTCTTAGGTGTGAGTCTTCCCAGTTGAAACTGCTTGGGAAGGATTCGGAGGTCTGGCCTTGATGGAGGATGTTACTGGGTGCAGGCTTTGAGATTCTAAAAGCCCAGGTCATTCCCAATTCTCTGTCTCTTGCTTGTGGATAAAGGTGTGAGCTCTTGGTTACTGCTCCCTTGCCATGCCTGACTGCTGCCAGGCTCCCACCATACTCATGGACTCTAACCCTTTAGAACCACAAGCCTTAATTTTATTTTATTTTTTTTCCTTTTTAAGTTGACTTGGTCATGGTGTTTTTCCACAGTGATTGAAAAGTAACTAAGACACTGGGATAAGTTATTAAAGAGATAACATTTCTTTAATAGACTACAGAGGAGCTGGGTGCTAGTGGGCTTACTATCATTTCTAAGCATTTCTGGTAGGGAAGCTCATCTACAACAATCATTCATTGAAGTAGACTCAACAAGGTTTCTGGCCAGAAAGTGATAGAAGATCTTTAATGCTGAGTGTCCTTCAAGATGACACCCTCAGGCCATGAAGGAAAACAATGTGGGAGAAACGGACCTGTGCTCGGCAAAGCGGAGAGCCACTGCAAAGCGTATTCCCTGAGGCTGTCTTCACAGCGCCCTAAATATAGGTAAGAAGTCTCCCCCACCACAAATTACAAATCAGAGTGAAGTTTTCGAAACTACAAGACCAACCCTGTCAGAACTCAGGCATAGGATGAAATCTTTCTAATTCTTCTGCTTTCTTTGCATGACCTAGAAGTATTTCTCATTTTGCCTGACACTAATGGTGGCCTTAATGAGATAAAATCATTCACGAAGTCCTTCCCTAGCCACAGATACATAGAATATATAAAGTTCAAGGAAGGTTCTAACTCCTTGCTAAATGTAATTTTCTTTTAAGAAAAAAACAAACAAACAAAAAAAAAAAAAAAAAAGAAAGAAAGCCAAAACCTCCTGTGTCATGAAGTCCTTAGTCAGTTGTTTGAACTCAGAGGAACTGCACGAAGTAGTTCTCACTGAATTGTGTGTGCCTTTAACCCATGCTTTGCTGGACTGTCCACTTGCAGTGAACCAATCCATAGTAACGGCCATTAAGGCAGAGCTCATTTTCCAAGCTAGTGAACAGCACCAGGTTAGGCTATAAAGTTAGCCTGTCCCATCTGCCTGCATTGCTGTACCATGTGGAGTTAATGAGTCACGAGCAATCTGTGCAGCCAGGCCAAGAGATTTCCAGCAAGGAAAATCCAGAAGTGTTGTAGTTGGCCAAACCCAACACAACCTGGGAGACATTTTGGACCCTGAGCAGACTTCCTTTGCAACTGTCTCACTGCAGGATGAAGCAGACGAGTGCTACCCTCTGTGCTAAGCACATTTTCATTTGTGGTTCATCAAAACCTACATGAGCTATATGAGCCCTCATGTCTCATGAATATTCTGTCAAATAACAGGATAAAGTGATTTTTCCTTTTCCTCCTGTTTTAGTTAGAGGTTTTTTTTTTTTTTTTTTTTTTTTTTTTTTTTTTTTTTTTTTTTTTTTGCTACAATGAAACACCATGACCAAAAGCAAGTTGGGGAGGAAAGGATTTATTTGGCTCATACTTCCATATCACTGTTCATTATAGAAGAAAGTCAGGACAGAGGAGTCCAAAAGGGCAAGAACTTGGAGGCAGGAGCTGATGCAGAGACCATGGATGGGTGCTGCTTACTGGCTTGCTCTCTATGGCTTGTTCAGCCTGCTTTCTTATAGAAACCAGGACCATCAGCCCAGGGATAGCACCACCCACAATGGACTGAGCCCTTCCCCATCAATCACTAATTAAAAAAATGCCTTATAGCAAGATCTTACAGAGGCATTTTTTAAATTGAGGTTCCCTTCTCTCAGATGACCCCAGCTTGTGTGAAGTAAACATAAAACTATCCAGTACACCTTTTTATGGATTTTTTTTCTGGATAATGAAACCATATTCAGTAAGTCATGCTTTTTATTTAATAATCTAGCTCACACCACAGCACACTTATATGCTAGAAAAAAAGATTAATGGCTTTTTGTAATTCTATTAATTAATCCTAAATACTCTCAGTCATAGGGAACTTGTTCCTGGGTTTATTCCCTAGCACTGCAAATTATATATATATATATAAATTTCCTCTCTCTTTATATATAAACATATATAACCCCATATAAGTAAATACACACACACACATACACACACACACAGAGAGAGAGAGAGAGAGAGAGAGAGAGAGAGAGAGAGAGAGAGGAGGTTGAAATCTGTCCTGAGAGACCAAAATGCTCAGTCAATACACAACTCTCCTCCCCAGGCACTTGGCATCGCTAATGCCCACAGCATCCCAGTGTGTTCTAATTGTGAGCACAAGGTCTAGGGTCTGAAGCCAAATTTAAGGTTGTTTATTTGTGTTTTTTTTTTTTCATTTTCTTCTCCAAATTGAACCTTCTGTTAGCTCTGATTGTTTCACTTCTTTCTGTGACCCACTTTCCTCAAACTGATGATCTTTGCAAACTTCTTTTCTCTTCCTGTGGACTGGAGTTCCTGTTTTGATGGTCACCATGAAACCACCCTTTGAGCTTCCTATTTGCCTAGAACTTTGACTCTGCCCAGTGTGCAAGCCTTCTAGGTGCTCGCACCCTGAAGAGCTGCTAGAATCAGGGCCCTTAGAAAGAAACAGCCACAGGTTTTCCCTGTCAGGAGTGAAGTTAATGGCTGATGGGTACAGTGATCCTCCAGGTGGTAACAGACAACGAGAAAACAGAGGCCAACTGTCCTGATGCCATTTTCTCCTAAAGCCAGATAGCACTTAGCTGTACATTGAGCCAAGCTGTGTTCTTTGGATGCTTAATTCAGTAGAACAACTTGTAAGAAGGAGACTGATGAATGCAAAATAAGGACTAGGAGAAAAAAACGAGGGTAAGGAGATAATATACTTAGCTATGTCTCTCCCTGAGGGGAATGGGAAAGGAAAACTCCATCTGTCGTATCCTCAAAACCCTCTGCTTCAGTCTACACAGCAGGTGCATTCTGCAGCCAGTGACTCCCACTGCGTTCTTGACCCCATATTTGGACCAGCAAAGGCATGCAAGGAGCTACATTTCTGGGCCAAACTCTGTGCCAGCACATGAAATTAGGTTTCATTAGGTTTCTTACTACCAACCAATCTATTTAGCAACACAGTTTTAAATACAAGTGCATTGAATAGCTATAAAAAATATTGTGTTTATATTACCCTACTATAGGCATTCTTCTTTGAAAAAAACTTCCTATTTTTTAAAAACAAACATAAACCACTGCTAGTGGGAATGTAAACTTGTACAACCACCTTGGAATCAATCTGGCGCTTTCTCAGACAATTAGGAATAGCACTTCCTCAAGATCCAGCTATACCACTCCTAGGCATATATCCAAAAGATTCTCAAGTATGCAACAAGGACATTTGCTCAAGCATGTTTGTAGCAGCCTTATTTGTAATAGCCAGAAGCTGAAAACAGCCCATATGTCCCTCAGTTGAGGGATGGATACAGAAATTGTGGTACATCTACACAATGGAATATTACTCAGCAATAAAAACAAGGAAATCATGAAATTTGCAGGCAAATGGTGGGAACTTGAAAAGACCATCCTGAGTGAGGCATCTCAGAAGCAGAAAGGCACACAAGGTATCACTTATAAGTGGGTACTAGACCTATAACATAGGATAAACATAGTAAAATCTGTACACCTAAAGAAGCTAAGCAAGAAGGAGGACCCTGGGTAAGATGATCAATCCTTGCTCAGAAAGACAAAGAGGACAGACATCAGAAGAGGGAGAAAACAGGGAACAGGACAGGAGCCTTCCACAGAGAGCCTCTGAAAGACTCTACCCTGCAGGGTATCAAAGCAGATGCTGAGACTTATAGCCAAACTTTGGGCAGAGTGCAGGGAATATTATGAAAGAAGGGGGAGATAGAAAGACCTGGAGAGGACAGGAGCTCCACAAGGAGAGCAACAGAACCAAAAAATCTGTGCACAGGGGTCTTTTCTGAGACTGATACTCCAACCAAGGACTATTCATGGAGATAACCTAGAACCCCTGCACAGATGTAGAGCCCACGGCAACTCAGTGTCCAAGTGGGTTCCATAGTAATGGGAACAGGGACTATCTCTGACATGAACTGATTGGCCTGCTCTTTGATCACCTCCCCCTGAGGGGGAAGCAGCCTTACGAGGCCACAGAAGAAGACAATGCAGCCACTCCTGATGAGACCTGATAGACTAGGATCAGAAGGAAGGAGAGGAAGACCTCCCCTATCAGTGGACTTGGGGAGGGACATGGGTAGGGAAGGGGGAAGGAGGGTAGGATGAGGAGGGGAGGAAGGAGGAAGCTACAGGGGAGATACAAGATGAACAGACTATAATTAATAAAAATTAACCAAATAATAAAAAATTTAATAAAGGGGAAAATATAACTACCTTTTCTTACGATTGAACATATGAGTGTGTCTACTATATGAGTGTGTCAACTTTTATGCAGTAATTGATGGATACTGTGTTGTCACTGTTTGGTTATAATAAAAAGGGTTCCTTTGTACATTCTTGTAAAAAGAAACAAGCAAACATAAATACATACACAATAACATGCATGCGCACACACACACACACCTTCATAGTATCAGAATCATGCTTCCTCCTCTTCTGCCCTCTCATCTTGTCCCATGAGAGGGCTATGACTCATATCTGAAAACGTTCAAAGGTCTATGCTGTTGAAAGCTTTGTGCCCAGGTTATGGGACTGTTGGTATATTTATGTGAAAGAGGTGAAGGGAGAATATAAATTCTATGGAAACGGTACCCAGTGAAAGGAAGTTATGTTACTTAGGTGCGCCCTCAGGGGAAATACAGGCCTTAGCTTCTCCTTTTTCCCCTTTGTTTCAATTGTGCCCTCTGCTGTGCACTGCCATTGAGATGTCTTTGCCACCCATGAGCTCAGAGCAACAGGGACATATGACCATGGACTGAATCTTTTGAAACCATGAGTCAAAAGTAAACCTTTTCTTTGAAAAAATTGATTGGGGCCTGGCAAGCCTGCCCCCCCCCCCCCCCCCCGGGGGGGAGGTGATCAGAGAGCCTTTGGAAGACAATGCTGCCAGTGCTGATGAGACCTGATGGGCTAGGGTCAGAGGGAAAGGGAGGAGGACCTCCTCTATCAGTGGACTAGGGGAGGGGCATAGGTGGAGAAGAGGGAGGGAGGGTGGGATTGGGAGGAGATTAGAGAGGGGGCTACAGCCCGGATACAAAGTGAATAAATTGTAATAAATAATAATAGTTAATAAAAATGCAAAAAAAAAAAAAAAAAGAAAAGAAAAAGTTGATTGTGTGGGGATTGGACCACAGTGGTAGACGTTTGACTAACACACCTGGGGCTGTCATCTCCTACAGAAAAACCCCAACAGGACCAGCCTGGGGCTGTTGTCCAAGTATCTTCTGTTAAATAAATAGAAAGTAATATTCAGTAAAATAATGGCAAAAATCAGTCAAAGAAGCAGTCACTGTTGTTTTTTTATCAGAACCAAGTATTGAGTGTGGTGTAGAATCACGGTATTCTGCTTTAAATGACTGGTGAGTCCAGCTTATTTTGCCACTGTCTCCTCAAATCCATGAAGCATCAAACTATAATATCACAATGACCATGTGATTGGTCAATGGGAGTTTTTGTAGTTCCCTTTTAATCTCCCAGATCCAGCACTGGACGTTTGATGTGCCACTGACCCAGTGTGATACGGCTGTACTTAGCCCCACAGTGTTCCCTGCCATTTCACAACAATGTGTCTCTTTTTGACAGAATTCACTAAAATTAATTCAAAGAGATAATAGCAAGAGGAAGGGGAAGATGATGTGAAAACTTCTCAAGAAGTTCCCTGAAACCCAAGGAATGCATTCCTTAGGCATCTTTTCTTTAAAAGATTGCAAAGAGAACAGGCAATGTCATATATAATGCAACCCAGTATTGGGTATATTAAAAAGCTAATAAGAAAATGAAATGGAAATGCCTCAGGGTATGTATGTGTGGAAAGAGAGATTAAAGCAGTACATAGATTAAAGGCTCAGAGATCCACAATTTCTAGTATTACTAGAAGAAAAAAAAACAGATTTGTTAACTATATTTGTTTCTGAAGTTGTTTGTTTTACAAAGCTCAGTTTCTATTTTTGAGCTTATTGAGCTCTTAAAATACTATATTTTTAAAAGGAGACACAAGGGCCAGCTAGATGGCTCAGCAGGTGAAAGTGTTTTGCTGAGCAAGCCTAATTACCTGAATTCAGTTCCTGGATTCCACAGCAGAAGGAGAAAACTAACTCCCAAAAATTCTCTAAACTCCAAATTCATATCACTGCACATACACACACACACACACACACACACACACACACACACAAATTGTTTTTTATTTGTTTGCTTTTTAAGACAGGGTATCTCTATGTAGTCCTGGCTGTCCTGGAACTCACTCTGTAGACCAGGCTGGCCTCAAACTCACAAACATACACTTGCCTCTGTCTCCCAAGTACTGGCGTGTGCCACCAGTTTTGGCACCTGGTTTGATTAAAAAAAAAATTAACAATAAAGATTGCCTAAAAGCAATAAGCATTATTTAGCATGGGTGACATTAAAACCTCTAAATTTGAGAGCCTGTTAGCCAGAGGACTGAGTGACTTAATGAACAGTGATTGACAAGAACAAGATTTCCAACTTGGATTTAAAAGACAGGGTTCCCAGAATTCCCATTTACTGAAAATGGTTTCTAATTCTCACTTACTCCTTAGTTTTGTGGCAATGAGATGCTATTCCAGTGTTCTGGACAAACCAAATGCAGCCAGAGGTGTGTATGGAGAGCAGAATGGGTGTGTTTTCAGTCAACTGAACACTAGATGGCTGTAGCTACAAAACCAATACTTTTTCAAAATTCTGCAAAGCTGTTCCAAACCACTCTGAAAACAGATGGATTCTAACCCACTCAACCAAACTGTTATCTCCCAAAGCCTTGCAGACATTAAGAATAGCATGGAGACTTCTCATCTGAACTGTGATAAGTCTCCATAGAGCAAGCATAA
This sequence comes from Psammomys obesus, assembly GCF_907164565.1. Taxonomy (NCBI): domain Eukaryota; kingdom Metazoa; phylum Chordata; class Mammalia; order Rodentia; family Muridae; genus Psammomys; species Psammomys obesus. The sequence continues at coordinate 6,099,945 of NW_026592510.1, read as the reverse complement.
ATCCTTGAAGTCACAGATGTTGCATTGACAAAGCCTGGCAGGAAGCACACAAAACCTGCTTCAAATTTATTCTACTCTATCCTTGTATTGTGGTGGGGTTGTTGTTGTTGTTGTTGTTGTTTTGAGTTATGAGCACATATCCAAATACACCTAATTATTGTTAGTAATCTGTGAGGAAGATGGAGGCATTTTCCTCATTAAAGCCAAGACGCGGAGACTCTGAGAAGAGGCAGAAACATTACTCAGCCTCTAAGTCTGTGCCCTGGACTGGAATCCCAACTCTATCTCTGTGATCTGTGTCCTTTCTGTGTAGTAAGTAAGGAAATGATCTAAGTTCCTGCCCCACACAGTACATCTGCCACTGAACTTCCATTCTTTAGAATGCTTGCTTCCAGTTAATTATATACCCACACCCACCTTCCACACATTCAAAACCAGAATGTCAGATTCCTAGAAAGCTGAAATCAATGAAAAAAAGATTTAGTGAGATGGGAGAGGGAGAAAGGGGATGCTGGCAGGGTAGGGGAGAGTGTGTTTATTTTAGCTCACAATTACAGGTTACCATCAATCATAGCAGGGAAGTCAAGACAACAAGAAGTTTAAACAGCTAGTCAAATCACAATGCTGAGAGCAAAAAGAAATGAGCGCATGTGTGCTTGGTGCTCAGCTAGCTTTCTCTACTCTTACACAGTCTCAAAGTAGGGAACGTTGCTGCCCGCTGTCAGGGCAGCTCTCACCCCGTCAATCAAAGCAGTCAAGGTCCCCGAGACATGACCATGGGTCAGCCTGATCTAGACAATCCCTCAGATTCTAGGTTGTGCTAAGTTGACAGTTTAAACAATGCGAAGGAGCGAGGTGGCAATGTTTTTCCACAACAATATTTATTTTATGCTCACAAGATGAACAGTTTAGGTGGCTACCCTCCTTCCAATCCTTCAGCAACTTCCCACTGTAACAGACTTACACTGGAAATTTGCAACACTCTTAAACCCAACCTCTAAAGATCTGGCTTTGTGTCTGTCACTAACTCCAGCTTCTTTCTCCTAGTTCGGTTCCCTTTGCTGCACACAATTGGCTCCACTTGTCATTCCAATGTGTTCAGATAATTCCACCTCAGATTACCTCTGCTGTTTCTGCAAATGAGAAAGCCACCCCCCATCCATATATCTGCCGGATCCTTGTATTCTAGAGAGTTGCCCTGAGTTACCTTAGTTGGCCATCACCACCCTGCATTCTGTGCTTAAGTTTTAAGTTCTGTTCATCATTCTGTGCTTCTCCTTTATAACATGTTACAGATGTAATGAGTTTACCATTGGAGTACTGGTGTGGGTTATCAATATTTACTATTAATTTACCTTTCAGTTAAGCAGCAGTTATTCCTAAACCAGCTGTATACCCAAATCATCACACAGACACTGGAATTTATTTAATTAACCTAGAGCACAATACTGGGCAATAGTTACTCCATCCTAAACCTCCAAGCCCGCTTAGTTTCCTGCCATTCAGATTTCACCCATTATACTTGCTTTTTGTCATGTCTTAGGTCCAATTCATCCCTCCCTGTGGTTCCAAGTCCACTCCTGTAGATTCTCCACTTCTGCCTCCTGCTTCCTCTCTCTCCCCTCCGGACCAGGATGTCCCACCCTATCCTCTCCATTGCTCAGCAGTGGGGCTGGTTGTTTAATTGACAATATAGAGAACAAATGGTGGCATGTTTATACAAAGTTGAGACAGGTGATGCTTAGAATAAGCACCACAATGCAATGTCTGGGTTGAAACCAGATACTGGGGTAGGGAAATCAGCATTTGAATGAATAAGGGTAAATTGTATACATTCCAAAAGAACATTATACCAACAGGGTATTCACTTTCTGTGCCTGCTCTGTTAGCCATGAAACCCCTAAAACCTAGCCTAAGATAAAAGAGAAAGTTCTTGTAGACATTCTTACCCTTCCTGTTTGTTAGAATGTTTGGTACAATACTGATAGACTCGCGCTGCCTCTCTCTGTGTCTGTCTGTCTTATCTCTGACTTTCTCCGTCATCTCTCTGTCGTCTCTCTCTCTCTGTCTCTGTCTCTCTCTCTCTCTCTCTCTCTCTCTCTCTCTCTGTGTGTGTGTGTGTGTGTGTGTGTGTGTGTGTGTGTGTGTGCGCGCGCGCGTGTGTAAACATGGGCAAGTATTTATGGGAATTTTGGATGGGGAATATCCCAGATAGGAATGATAGAATGATTAGAGCGATTGACTTGGGATGTAGCTTAGAGGCTTCATATCTGCCCAGTTCCAGTGGTGTAAGGTTATTAAAAATCTAACCGGTGTCTGTGTACTTTTATTTTTATAATAGTGGGCTAAGGAATAACTGCTGCATTAATAATCCTAAGAATGAATGTGAGTAATAATATTAATCATTAATACACATGCAAGCACATGTATGCACGTATGTGTTTAGGTATGCATGCATATGTGTGCAACCATGAGTGAAAGCCAAAGGTCCGCATCAAAGTGTCTTTCTCTATCATGTCTACCTTATTGGTAGACAAGATCTCTCACTGAACACAGAGCTCACTGATTGACTAGAGTGATTGAACAGAAAACTTTCTCCTCTTCCCAACCACTGGAGTTACAGTCATGTGCCCAGATTTCCACAAAGGCTCTGGGGATCCAAGCCCAGGTCCTTATGTTTGCCAGCTCCCCGACCCACCACCTTTCACTTTAAGCAGTGACCATATCATGAAAGCTCCTGAGGGGGGAAAAAAAATAGGTCTCCAGTAATTTGTAGGATAAACTAGTAGGAAATTGGTATTTTTCCAGGCACTCTTTAAACTGGACCTCCTCTGACAAAATAAAGGCAAGTGTTGCTCTTGTGAGGATAGTGAATCTCCATTGTTAGACTGATGGACTCAGGGTCTTGGGTTGATACCATGCTGATCCAGTGGACTCTTTGTCCCAGGACCACAGATCCATCATGAGTGAGCAGCCCTCACAAAAGATGCTGCTTGGCTCTTTTTCCACTCTGCTTCTCCTCAGTAAATTCCTACCCTTATAATAGAATGGTTCAGCAAATAAAGATTAATAACCTAACAATGCTGTCAAACTCACTGTTGTCACTGGCCCTCATGAGTAATGTGTGGATTATGGTTTGACATGAACATATCCTGCCCTGTGAAATGCTGGGATTTATCTAGGACAATGGGCTTTTTATGTGAAACTGTTGTAAATGGAATGTTTGCTTTCTCTCTAAAAAATTTATGTTAAAAAGCTAACCATCCGTACAGTAGCATTTGGAAATAGGTTGTTTTGAAGGTAACTAGATTAGAGCAGGTCTGGATAATATGAAAGCCCTTATTAGAAAAAGGCCTGTGACCAGCAAGATGATCAGCTGGTAACAAGGCACCTGCCAACACACCTGATTACCTGTGTTCAATTCCCATGACCACATGGTACAAAGAGAATCAATGCCAGTAAGTTGTCCTCTGACCTCCATGTTTAAACTGTGACATGCATATTTCTCACACACACACACACACACACACACACACACACACACAAAAGTTAATTTGAAAATATTTTTTTAAAAAAATCTCCCTCTCCATGGCCACATTTCAAGAAAAGTCATGCACAGACATAACCAGAAAAAAAAAAAGATCCCATTGGCACCTGAGTTTGGAGTTCCAGCCTCTAGACCCCTGAGAAAGTGAGAGTTGTTGAAGCGGCCCAATGCTTCTAAATTTCCACAGAAAGTGCATTCTAAACTCGGGATACTTTCAACTAAAAAGGGGGTTGTTAAGAAATAATCCTAGGTCTCTCTCTCCTCCCTCTTTCTGTCTCTTTCCCTCCACCCTTGTCACTGTCTCCAGCCCATTCCCTCTATCTCTTTCTCTGTCTCTCTCTTCCTCTGTCCCTCCCTGTTATGTTTTCCTGTCTCCACCAACTATCTAAGCTCTGCTTTCCTTTTTTAAGGTTTTTAAATACTCACTTACCACAGCCCAGCCACCTACCACACCATCAGGAACCCCCTGCTGACAGAACCTTCAGTCTTGCAAGATTAACAGTTCTTTACTGGATCAGACTCAAAGTAAGAATTGCTTACTCATTGGGGAGCCAGACAAGCCTAGATTGAGCTTCTCCTGGGAAAACCAATAGGTTCTTGGCGAATGGATCCATTCCTTAGAAGAAAATAAGTCAGTACCCATAGTTGTGAATGTCTACACATAAGAAACAGTGACTGCTATCTCTAGCTGTCACTCCTTGAGCACAATTCCAGGGCAAATCAATAATTCCAGAGGTGTTTTTGTTAGAGCAGGCATGGACTGAGTGGAAAAAAAAATATAAATCAATCAATGCTTCATGTTAGAATAAAAGCAAAGTGAACACTAAACTAGATCTTGAATCTCCTCTCTTGTCTAATCACAGCTTCAGTGGTGTCATCCCTTGCTTGTTTTGTGTTTTTCTATAGATAAAAATGTCCTAAGTGGTTCCTGGGAAATTAGACTCCTCTTACTTGACCTGAAGCCAAAGGAAAACATTCTTTAATTCCAGTTTCACAGCCTGTGTCTTACAACCCTTAAACCAAAATTTACTCAAAAGTAGGAAGTTTTGATTCTTTTTGACTTGTTAAATAGATTTATTTTCTAATCCTTTTGGCTTTGTTGATCTCCTTGTGGAGATACTGTCTCTTCCGAGTCCTCCCACCCCCTCCCCCTTCTTGCACAAGACTCCCTGCTCTCTGCCCAAAGTTTGGCTGTTGATCTCTGCTTCAATCCCCTGCTGGGTGGAGTCTTTCAGAGGACATCTATGGTAGGCTCCAGTCCTGTTCCCTCTCTTCCAGTGTCTATCCTGTTTGCCTTCTGAATGAGAATTAAGCATCCTCCCTGGGGTCTTCCTTGTTAGTTAGCATCTTTAAGTCTGTAGATTTTAGTATGTGTATCCTCTATTATATGGTGAATATCCACTTATAAGTGAATATATACAATGAGTATCTTTCTGGTTCTGGGTTGTTGCCTCACTCAGGATGATCTTTTCTAGTTCCATCCATTTATCTGACCATTTCCAAGGGGGTCAGCAGAGACTGATATATCAACCATGGACCGTGCATGGAGAGTACCTATGCCCCCTGCTCAGATGTAGCCCATAGGCAGCTCAGTCTCCATTTGGGTCTCCTAGTAAGGGGAGCAGGGGCTGTCTGTGACATGAACTGGGTTGCCTGCTCTTTGACCATTTCTCCCTGGTGGGGTGACCTGACAGACTAGGGTCAGATAGTAAGGGAGGAGGACTTCCCCTATCACTAGGGGAAAGGGATAGGGGGAAAAGAGGGGGGGACCAGGAGGAGATGAGGGAAGGCTACAATCGGGATGTAAAGTAAATAAATTGTAATAAATAAATCCTTTAAGGATTATTATATAGATTGGTACTCATGCTAGATAATTTAACTCTAGAGTTTACATTTAAAAAAAAATACAAGTTATGTATACTTTAAAAAGCACAGTTATTACTGAGATTTCAAGCAACAAACAACTGCAGGGCTCTTACATAAAGAGCGAGCTCCCTCTTCAAATCTGAACAAGCAGCTTCTACCAAGTGAGATGTTTCCCCAGTCTGATCTGGCCTGAGTTCAGCTACTTGGTTATATAAGCGTCTTTTGTATTTTCTGTTTAAAAACCAGCATTCATCTGCATGCTTGACCTAAAACTCCACACTTAAAGCCATGTAAAACAGTAATAGAAAGAGTGTGGCACAATGAAATATTCTCCTAAATCACATCGCCCATTGCATTACTTTGACATAGCAAATAAATAAGATGACAACATAAAGAAAAGCTTGGTCACCTAAGATGGAAGGAATTCAGCATTTAGATTTATGTCCATAAACTAGGTTCAAAATAGCATTGTCCCCAATGGTTGTAATGAGAAATACATTTTCATTTTGTAAACAAGGCAGGCAGTTTCATAGCTTCTGTTCAAGCCATAGTGACCCACTTACCTGGTCAAAGGGCTGCATGGATGCAAGAGACAGGGTGAGTTAAAGTTTAACTCCTGGGAATTGTAAACCAAACCTAAAGCCGCTGAACCTTTGGAGTTTGATACGATGATTAGAATATAACCAAAGAGGCATGCTGAATTCGCCATAATCAAGGAACCTTTTCCGGGTGGGGGACCTCAGAAATTACTCAGGTATGGCCCATGATTTTTGTATTTTCTGCCTCAATTCTGTGCTTCTGTATCTGCTAAAATGCAAGAAAACAACCTGTACTCTTTACTATCCTTAGCCTAATCAGAGAATTGTCGTTTGCTTTTTTTAACGTAACGAGACCAACTGAAAAACAAAACAGTGTGTTGGAATGATCCTGTGATCACAAGACGAGATGAATGCCATGATTTACCCCTTGACTGGGTACATTTCCAAAGCCTGTGGAAAGTGGAGCCATCACTATGGTCTCACAAGCGGGGCTGCAAACCCAACCTCCAGCCGGATATCAGGGAGAGCTGTATTTCACTGTAATTAACAAAAGACACAGTGTAACATCTCCAGCAGCTTTTTTAGTTCTGTGCGTCAGTCCTAATTCCTATCATACTCGAGACTCCACTTCTTCACTTAATTTCTGTGTGTTACCACCTTAAAAAAAGAAAAATAGAGTCAGGGTGCATTCTTGCTATTTTTTCCCGCCATTAGCCTGCTAACCAAAATGATGCCCTAAACTATTTGCTTTTATTTCAAGTAAGAAAAGAAAACATTTTGGAAAAGTGACTGTTTCTGACTGTTAAAAGTGACTGTTAAATCCCAACCTTGAGGTGTCTATTTATTAAATTGCTTTCACAAACTGAGCAAACACAGCACAGCGCACATATTTTCACATTACCATTTTTCTCACCCCTAAAAGATAGCTAAAACCCAAAATGTGATGGTTCTAAAGGTCTAAAGGGGGGAAACTGATCAGGGCATTTTTTTTCCCTATATCTGCGGCCCCATTAAGCACGTTTCTCTACTAGTGCAAGTTACAGGTGTGAGTCTCCAAGGAGATGAGACCTGAGAAATCGTTTGTGCATCCTAGGAGATTCATGTTTTACAAGCCAAATCTTAGTAAGTTTTCACTCTATCTGTAATTAGGAAAATCGAGATGAGTTGCTCCAGCTTGAAATTCTGAAGTGCCATGCAGCACGCCCTGAGGAAAAGGAACCTGGAAATAAAAGTGAGATTGCTCACTTGGGCAAACAATTAGGAATTCTCCTGCTCTTACACAGCAGTTGACACTTTCTTATTTTTTAAGGCCATATTTTCTGGAATAATATTAGTATTTCTCAGCTTATGAAATGTGTACATCCTGCTATTCCAATTTACTCTGTGTTAAACTTAAGGGAAAGAGAAAAATAACAGTTGGCTAGAAATCAGTTGTTTTAGGTGACATTCATAGAATGAAATAATGGATACAAAACCATGAGTAGCTGTTTTTGACTAGACAAAGTTAATCTTTGATGTTTCAACCGTATCTGCTTTGCACTTAGGAAACATAGAGGGTCACAAACATGCACCTCCACAGTCAATCGAGAGAGCTGAGTAAGTGAAGTTAGGCAGTGAAGTTAGGCAACTGAAAGCCGGTCTTCTTATCATTTGGGTGCTCTTTAGTATAACAGGAATTGCTCAGTACTAGCTCATCAAGTGCATTTCTGAGCACACTCTAGATTTAATTTCATGTTATTCTCATAACACCTATATGGGGCCAATACTATCATTATCTTGTATTACAATATATCATACTGTTATTGCATCGAGGCACAGACGAATTACTTAACAGGCTCAATGTCAAAAGCAAGTGCTGTAGCCAGGACACTCAGCCAGGTGGTCTGATTGCAAAGCACATGTGTGCATTGTACTCGGTCCCGCGTGTACATGGATGTTCGTCATTGTGATTAGCCAAAAGAACAGGTAATGCAGTTTCGTAACTTTACTTTATAAGAGAACTTCTTCCAGGAGCATTTCTCTATCAACATCTGTCCAAATTTATACTCCTTAGGCTACAGGCTAAAAGTAAATCACTTTTATAGCTCTTGTCTAGTGTTCGTGATGACCAGATCAACTGAAAGCATCGTGTTCAGACAGATCTCAGCCAAACCTTCCAAGAACTCACTTACTTCCATCATCTTTCACCAAATAAAGCCATGCCCAGATTAGAGGCTTCAAAATTAATCACGGCAAGAATGCCAGACTGTTCTACAGAGCAATCAGGCTACAACACCGAGTCCCAGCCTCCCTGGCTTATGAAGCTGTGTCATTATTTAACATCTCAACAGCTCAGGCTCCTCAGCTATGAAATGGGTATGTGATCTACCTGCAGACCGGTATAAAGATTGTTAAGCAGAGCACTGGTGCTTAAGAGCCAGTTGCTCCCCCACCATTTTCCCATTTATAACAATCTTTCTAAAAAAAAAAAAATTAAACTGTCCAAACTTACTATCCACTAGCTTTCTCAAAGCAAAACAGTTCCATTGAAATAGAAAAGTATATAAATAAACCAATATTTAGAAAAGCCATTACACTTCTTCAGAACCTGAATCACACACACTTTATGTGTATTTGTATATATATAATATAACTACAAACAGGATAACTTTTACTTTAGAGACTATTTTTCAAAGCTACTACTAAAACTCAACATGTTTTATGATGCCCATAGTTTCAGGCTCTGACACTGTGTATGTTAACTTTATTCCACAGACAGCTGGTTTAAAACCCATTTCAGTAACTATCTGAAAACACTGGCACCCCTTAGGATGATGGATAATACTTTGGGTGCTATTTCCCAATGGCTTTCATTACCACATGTGTCTGTACATGACTCAGTAAGTTCAAACAAGACAGTATTGATCGACAGAGGATAAACATCACTTTATCTTATCCATAGACACAGTAACCAGGCTTCTCTCAAGTGTAACTCTAACAGTCCGAACTCCCCCAGGAAGGCAGTTGGGAAAGATGCCTCACCTGCTGTGACAGTGCATATTCAAAATCTAAATCCCATCTGCTTCTTGGTTTAAAACTGCAGGTCTAGTCAGTTATCATTAACAAATATTTACTGCCAAGTGGATCAGGAATGTTGATTTATCATTTTAAGCCATCAACCCTATTCCAACCATGCTATAAGCTTTTAACATCATCTAGAATTTTATTTTTTTAATTACGTCATTTTTCCTTCCTGTTCTTCTTCCCAGCCCTTCTCAAGTATCTCCCACTGCTCTTTCTCAAATACATGGCCTCTAAATCTTTAATTGTTTCCATACATATATATGTGTATGTGTGTTTGTGTGTGTATATAGAGGGGAAGGAGACAGACGATGCTACATAGATAGATAGGTAGGTAGATGATCGATAGATAAAAGATAAACATTCCTAAATATATAAACATATTTATGTTATGTATTTACATAGATATTTCTAAATACTACCTACTTAGACACTGTGATGTTTCTGACCATTTTAATTTAAAAACAGCAAAGTTTTGTGTGGAATATTTTTGATGAGTTCAAATAACAGGCTAAAATATAGCCTAAAATATACCACCCTGGTAAGTGGTTCCAGAGGAGTGGGCCCAGGAACTCTGTGGTACCCAAATCTTTATAAACTTAAGTCCCTTATCTAAAAACAGTACAGTGTTTGAATATAAAATATGCATATACTCTAAGCTATCTCCGGGCCACTTCCTGTCCCTTGCACATTGTAAACAGTATTAACATAGTTTCATGCTGCATTGCTTATACATTATTCGAGATAAATGTCTGTTTATGTTCCATACAGATGTATTTCTTTCAAATATTTTTAACCTGTGGTTGGCTGAATCTATGGATAGGGAACCCACAAAATTAGAAGTCCACGTATGTTAGCCTTTGTTAAAATGATTGTCTTCACTAAACTACTCTGACATCCTCAGCACTCTAATTTGACCTTTTGAAAGACATCTAAGCTACGCTTGTCCTCTATGGATATATGGAGGAAATTGTGTGTGTATCAATATTCACAATCATGTGATCATGCTCCAGGCTTGCTTGTTCCACTGGGGATTGTTTTCTAATGATGTTGAGAGGAAAGAGTCATAAAGATATGATAGCTCCCTGTACTCAAAAAGTGTTCTGAGTCAGTAAATAACATATCTAATAAGAGTTAGCACATGACAGTTTAACCAGACTGAATGTCTAAATAAGCAAATTCAATTATAATTCTATAAAGTTCCATTTAGTAGTAATGACTTCATTTCCTCCAACAATTAGAAAATAATTATTGGTTGGGATGCTCAATTGATTTAAAGAACACTATGTCTGAGTATGGGAATTACATACTCTAGTACCTTATCACCACAGCCTATTCTAGCCTATAAATGTATTTCAGGGCCAGCAAGATGCCTCCGCAGGTAAAAGCACCCACAGTGTAAGCCTCAACCCCAAGTTCAATTCCCAGAACCCATAATGAAAAGCAAGTACTAACTCCCCAAATTTCTCCTCTGGCACGTCCGCATCCACACTTAAACCCATACATCACACACACGCATGCGCGCAATAATAAATAATTACTAATAAGAAGTATTAATACTTTGTGATTAAATTTGTTCTTTGACAATTTCATATATACACATCAGGTTACTTTCACTCCAACCTCTCTTTTGAAAGATGTTTGTGTTAACTCTTTGAAAATTTTATACACTGTATTTTGATCATATTTACCCCCAACTTCTCCAAGATCCACTCCCACCTTCCCATGACCTTCACCTTCATGTTCTTTTCTTCATTTTAATAACTAATAACCCATCAAATCAAATCTGAGCTGTCCATACACATCTGGGTATGAAGCTATTCATGGGAGCATGGTTGCCCTCTCAGAAGCCATATCCTCTTTTGTTACAGTTTTCCTTATGTATTTATTTATAAACGTTTTGAGAATTTCACAAGTACTGTATTTACATCATTTCTCTTTCCTATCCTCCTTCCCACTCCTCTCCATGTTCCTCCAACTTTCTGTCAATGTTATGAACTCCTACTCCATAATTATTACGGTTATATATATATACATACACATGCACACACACATTAATAAATACAAGCCAATGAGTCCCCTTAGTGTCGTTCATACATACATGAGTTTAGGGCTGACCACTTTGACCAGGTTGACCTATCAGGGATTTGATCCCTAGTAAGGACTAACTCTACCTCTCTCTTTCATCTAGGGATGGAGCTTTCTGAAATTTCCCCAATCCACATAGGCATGTCAATTGGTGTCATTTTGTTTTTCTGGTCTTGTTAGACATCCTCATTGTTGAGCTTTCATGGGTGCAGATTTCTTGTCATACGTAGTAGATCCCATATTTCAGGAGATACCCTAGTCCTCTGAGAGCCACACTCTAAACAAGCAAACAAACAAAAACACCAAACAACAGTGTCAACAAAACAAATAAACAAACCCTACTCTCTAAGAAGCCATCAACTGTCCATGTGGGATCCCGTCCCACTCCACATAGAGTGTCGTCGGCTGGCTTCATCTTGTGCAGGTCGCCTGCATGTTTTTTGCATGCAGCCACAGCTGCTGTGGGTTCATGAGTTCAGCAGTCCATCACGTCACTGTTTCGTTCTAGTCCATCCCAACCTTCTGCTCTAACAAATTTTCTGTCCCTCTCCTAGAATGGCCCCAAGTTACAAGGGGTGAGTGTGATAGAACTGTCCCAACTGTAGCTGCCACTCTGTGGTTACTTACTTACTTTCTATACCTTGACCAGACGGGAGTTTCTGTGTTAACTATTGTATACTCACAACGAAACATGGGGTTTTCTGAGAATGAGGTTTGAGACCAGTTAGTAGAAAGCTATGAACTTAGAAAGAAGTTTGGTGCCATATCAGTTTAGCAAAATAGTATCAGATTCCACCCTGAGGCCTGAGTCCTCCAATCACAGGTTCTTGGGCAGATATGCAGTACCAGCCATGAGTTTCATTCTGTGAGGAAGGCCTTAACGCCAACCAGAAAGTGGCTGGTTACATCCATAACCTTTGTGCCATTATGTCTTACCATGCCAGACATTAATGCAGTGCTTGATTCCCAGCTTGAGTAAGACTACCGATGACTTTTCCCTCCAGTGGGCTGCATAGCACCTTCCAGAACTATGAAAGCATTTCAGCAGGGAGGAAGCTTCCTGGTCAGTACTGGCTTGATTTTTTTTCATGGCCTGTGAACAATGTGTGTGATGTCTTCTGCAGAAAAGCCTTCCTATCCAGTTCTGGTGGCAAACACAAGGGATGGCAATGGCCTATATTGTTTGTCAGGTGTCTGGGATGCCTGTGACCAACAACCCAAGGAAAGGTATCCCACCTCGCACTAGACATTTTTTTTTAATTTTGGTACCCTGTGGCTCCTGGAAGAGCATTATAGAGAATAATGGAGATTAACTCCAATCTGACTATTTTATATAAATATATCTATATGTTTGTATATATGAAGCTTATAAAACTAGGTTCCTGTATGTCTCTTTCAAACATCTCTTGTGTTAACGATCCTTCCTCCAGCCCCCTTATTGTTCCTCCTCCCATTTTGTCTCTCACATCCTTGTCCTGATAATCTTTTGTCACATTCAAGTCACTTTGTTTTGTTTGTGACTCACTGAGTCTGACCTGGGCTGTTTTTACAACAGTGCATTTGGAAATAACGACTAGAGCCCAGTGGGTATGCGACTGAAAACAATGCTTCCCATTTTTCAGAATAAATCAGTTCAGAAACAAGGAGTAGGGCCCTATGAGAGATACTTCTCCATCTTTTTCTGATTTTTTTTTCCAGGACCTGTCTTATGAAGACCTAGTTCAAGTAATTGTAGCTGCTGTGAATTCATGATTATAGTGGCCATGTCATTTCTAGAGAATGGCACTTTGCAGTTCTCCCTATCTTCTGGTTCCTACCTTCTTCCATGCTTTCTTCCACAATGATCCCTGAGGCATAAAGGGAGTAGTATAAATGTATTGCTTAGGAACGAGCCTTCAATGTATTATAATAATAATAATAATAATAATAATAATAATAATAATAATAATAATAAT
>NW_026592510.1:6085168-6086880 GCF_907164565.1 Psammomys obesus | reverse complement strand
ATAATAATAATAATAATAATAATAATAATAATAATAATAATAATAATGAAGTTCTTCATTCACAGAGTTGAGTAAGACCATTGATATATTTTCTCCCGACTTAGTGGTCTAAGTAGGAGCTTCTGACACTTTCAAGCTATACAGAAGAATTGACGTCTCTAGTTTAGTTCCAGCTTGGTTGTTCTATATCTAACAACCAAGGTGCCTGGTGTCAGCAGCGACAGTCTTACCAAAATGAAAGACAGGACCCTGTACTGCTTGAGGAGACTTCTGGGGGATCCCTACCCAGCAATTCCTGAAAAAGTATCCCACAGAAACGCCACTGCTGTTTAACATCCTACCGTCTCTGCAAGCAACAGTAACAAGAAAATTTAAATCTTTTATACAGGAGAATTTAAATGAGTTTGATGTCAAATTTCTTCATGCTCACGTTAGTCTGTTCTGGCTTACGGTACATTGGTGATGATTTCTCATTCCATAGGTTCAAGATAGTTAAAGAAAATCTCACCTCTCTGTTTATGCAGAATAGCACGAATTAATAGGTCTTCAGCCATTCTAGGGGATATCAACTTACATATCAATAAATTAGAGGCTAAATTAGAGTGAGGACACATCAAGGTCAATAGAAAGCCAGTTTCACAGAGACCCCAGAAGAAAGTGGCCCTAAAACGAACTGAACCATTCAGTTACTGTGGAATAATGCAGTGGGCAAACGAAGGCATAGATGATCATAAAATCCCCTAGCAGGCTGTTGGAAGAGTACAAAGCATTACAGACAGATGAAATTGTATTCCACTTCTAGTAGTGTTGGTAATCCTCCCTTTCACTGTTTTATTGGGCTTCTGCATAGCACTTATCTACCCGGCTGGGGCCGTTAGCATGAAGCAAACAGGCTTATTAGATGTCTTCAAACCTTATTGTTTCTGATTGTAAATCTGATACCGTGGAGGGAATGAACAGTGTTGGCAGAAGGATCTTCTAATCCTTTACTGAAGCCATTTTACAGCAACACACACACACACACACACACACACACACACACACACACAATCCTGGCAGGATGCAGACATTTACCCCTAACCAATTATAACTGGCGAGCTATAATTATGAGAATAGTGATATTAATAATAATCTAACTTTAACATTCTCCCATGGCTCTTCCACATGCTAGGCCTTTTAATGAACCAATTTAATCCTTCTGCAAAATAGATACCATTACTGTATCATTTTTCCAATAGAGAAACTAAGGCTTAGGAACATGAAGAAACAAGAGTCAGCTTGCAAACCGAGAGCAGATGGGTGACTCTGAGAAGGATTGCAGCTTAGAATGGGAAGGAAACTGAGATCTTTTTGACAGAGAAAAACTAAGAGAATGCTCCAAAAATAGAAAATGTCTTTTTAAAAGGGGGAAGGATCAAAGTACAAAGCTACAGGCTTCTAAGAGGCCGTTGCTTAGTATTACCTCCCACCATGCAAATCTCTAATTCAGCCTGATTCTCTGAAAATTCTAGGAAGCGTGCTAATAGGTCCTCCAATGTTAACAGAACTCATGCCATCATTAAGTCTCACCTTCCTCTCTATGATCAGGTTCATAGACAGAGAAGGATAAAGGAGACTCAGCTATGACTTAGGGACTAAAAGGTTCAGCTCACAGAAGAAAGTGTGGTGTGTGTGTGTGTGTGTGTGTGTGTGTGTGTGTGTGTGTGTGTGTG
>NW_026592510.1:6065833-6085158 GCF_907164565.1 Psammomys obesus | reverse complement strand
GTGTGTGTGTGTGTGTGTGTGTGTGTGTGTGTGTGTGTGTGTGTGTGTAAAGGCACTGTTAACACAGTGGCAGGACCAGCCACAGAGGCATCACTGAAAACGTGAAACAATCATCATAAAGCACTTGGCTCCCTCACATCCAAATTCTGGTAGTGTCTGGAAGAAGGTGACAGCATCTCCTAAGAAACACATCCTTCTCCCTGGTGGAAGAGTAACTGGCCCCGTGCTTACACAGGAGGCCCTGGATGAAGCCGCCTTCATTTGGGACTTTGAATGGAGACTCCCATGCTCCCAAGTATGAGCCTCACTAACCTGAAGAGAGAATGATTTACTTAGCGTAAGTGTGAATTTTCTTCAGAATGTTTTCTGGAGAGACAAATTAGTTGGGGGGATAGAGTAGAGGTTCTAGCTCACAAAGCTGAAACAAACCTGAAAGAGCAATGTGGGGATGGTAATTAGAAAAAGGCAAGTTGGACAGGACAGACTTGGGTTGTGCGTGTGTGAAATGGACTTGAACCGGGTGTGTATGTGGAGAGTTGACTTATTAAACAGTTCTGACTTCTTATTAGTCAAGGGGACATCACATATGGCAGACAGTGACCCCCGTGTGTCTTTCACTCCCACGCTGTACCAAGCACATGTTGTATGTGCAGCGGCCTGAACTGGGGTCACCCTGAGAATGCTATCACGTGATCCTTTAAGTTACCCTAGTGAGCTAGCAATAGCACTTCCGAGCTGGGCTGATCGCCTGAATTTCATGTCCGTAACCCACAAGGTGGCAGGACAGAACAACAACAATGATAATCATCCCCTGACTCCACACACATGCCATAACATATGTGCTCCTCATACGCACACTAATACATAGACACAGACACGTGTTCACACACACACTAAATATATAAATAAATTAACGTTCAAAAGGCTGTAACGGGGCTAGAGAACAGTGCTCACTTAAGAGCACTGGCTGTTCTTCCTGAGGACCCAGATTCAATTTCCAGCACCCACACAGCAGCTCACAATCATCTGTAACATTGGTTCTAGGAGATCCAACACCCTTTTCTAGCCTGTGTGGGTACTATGTGTCAGGCACTCACATAGTGTGCACGTATATATATATATATATGCAGGCAAAATACCATACACATAAAACTTAAATTTAAAAGAAAAACCTATAATGTCTACAAACTCATTCTTATTTGCCTTTCAGAAATAATACATAAAACTAAATATGTTCTATAATCATCATCATCATCATTCATTTATTATCTCAGAATTTCAAAGGATCAAAGCCCAATTATACATGGTATTGACACAGCAAAAGAAAATATGTTAAAACAGAAAATCAGAGACTGAGAAAGCCTGATTCATATCCTGGTCCAACCAACTGACTTTGAGACAATTATTTTAACTTTTGCTAAAATCAAGATTGTTCTGCAAAGGAAAAAAAATTTTATATGTGAGTGATTAAGACAATACCAGGAAGTGTGAGCCAACCTGAGCCATTACAGCTGTAATTCTTATCACATATCTGATGAGATCACAGTGCTTTAAGAGGAGAAAATGGTTAAGAGAGAGATGGGCCATGAGGCCAAACATCGAGAGCAGTTTTCAGAATGAAATAAGAAGGCTGAGAAATTAACAGCCATCTTCAGTTTGCAAATGCGAGGTTGGCACCACCTTCCCCCAGCTCTCTGGCAGTTTTCCCAAGCTGTAAATTCTCTCTATCACTGACAGGACCTCCTTATTGGGGGGGGGGGGAATAGAATGACTCAAAAAATCTTGGGTAGTCATTAAAGCAAGCAAAGCAGAAAGATGAATTTTCACACCAGAGTACAAGTCTCTCAGCCTTTGCAAGTGACATAGTCACAACCAGAGAAATGAAAACCACGCAGTCGTCAGAGCCACTTATGAAACTTCAGGTGATTGTTTAAGGAGATGACTATTAGTCATCTAATATGACTCTGACAAAACAAAACAACAACAACAACAAAAACGTAAGCACTAAATACGTTACCCACCTCCAGTGAGTCCCCTGTACAAGGATAAAAACTCCGTGAAGATCATGCCTCAGAAGAGAAAACTAAGTGTAGAAGAGAGGGTGTGAGTTGAGGTGGGGGGAAATAAGTGGATCATGAGGACTTCGTGGAAAGAATTACAGACCAGTATCTGCTAAGGGACACCAAGAAAATGCTTCCTTCTTTGTGGAACAAATAGTGCTCCCAAGAATCCTAGCAGTTTCTTATTCCGGTAGTTCTAAACACTGTCTTGAGAAATCTTCACTCCATTCCCAGCTCTGCATGAATTAGCAGCTGACCATTTTCATAAACTAACACACAGGTCTGATGCTTCTGTCACAGATAATACGTGGGTACCAGCTTCCCTGTCGGATCTGTATGCTGGACTCCCCCTTGAAGAAGCTGGGGTTGTTATAACGGCTCACACACCGAGAACTGATCTGATGACATGTGCCACCATCTCCTCATATAAATTCACATTTTTCTGTTGGCTACAAGGATGACTTTATCCCTAAAATCAAAGTAGTTATGTAACTGTAGCCAGAATTTCAAACTGTGATTAAATAATTACCCCTTTTTTCCCCCCAAAGTCTCTTATTTTCTTGAAAACTGTAACCCTATTAACTATGGTAAAAAGGTAGCTTCCTAAAGGCAGGATATTATTCTGTTCTTTTTTTTTTTTAATTCTTACATCTAGTACACTGTTAGGAACATTATACTGTTAAATATTGTTCATTTGTAGGATGCAAGAGCCCCCTCACTAGAAAGATGAAGAGCAAAAGTTAGGTAAACATTGAGTGTCCTTTGCCAAGCTCCATGCTGTATCTTCTCCCCAGCCTGGAAAATCACTACTATGCCTCTCTGGAGAAGGCATCCCTGATCCAAACTCAACGTGAAGAAACTGCTTAAATAACTTGACCCAAGTTTGCAAAGTGTTAAGTGGCAGAACTCCAGCCTGCAAGTATAAGTCAATCGAGAATGATGCCATCATAATCATGAATAACAAGCAATCTCAGATGAGATGCTCTGGATTTTAATATCATGTAGTACAGGTGTAACATGAGCTAAAAGACAAAAATTGTTTCTGGAATAAAAAAATAATTCAAGAGGCCACTTATGCAAAACTGATTATTATTTAACTGTAGAAATAATGAAATTGTGATTGTTGCAGGAAAATAGATAAGTAAGGGAACATAAACACATAAAAAAAAAAATGTGTGTTCTTACTTATACGTGACTCATAGCCTGTAATGTATACAAGCATGTAAGCAAACAGGTACAAGGTAGGTATAACATTTAGAAAGGAGACCATACAAGGATAATATGAGATGGTGAGGAAGGCCGGAGAGCAGGCACAAGGAGACATATGTCATGAAAGAAGATATAAAGCTAATTGGTTTTGTTTTGTTGTTGTTGTTGTTTTAACTGTCATAGTTGTTTTCGTTTTTTATATGGTGGATAAATGTACAAAAATATAATTGATAGTGGAAGTGTAAAACACCAGACACAGTTCCATGTCATCAGAATAGCCATTCCAACTGAATAGATTTATAGAGTTTAGAAACTATTAATTTGAGTGACTTCCTTAACTCAAATTTGTGAGTTCATTGTAATAAAATTATTTTGCTTATTAAACATAAAGTAAAGTGTGGATGGTGGTACATGCGTGCAATCCTAGCATGGGGACACTGAGGCAGTGTGAGTACAGGTATCAGGGCAACCTACACTTCACACAGACCCGACCTCAGAGCAAAACTAAACTTAAATTTGGAGTAAAGCCTTTCGAATTGTCATCTCTGTAACAAGCCACACAATTTGACCCATGGAATTAACGACGGCATAAACTTAAAGGAAGTGGAAAGCCACTTACGTTTTCTGATCCCAAAACTCTCTTAGTTTCTGTTATCCACTCCGATTCCCTTACAAGACTTGTGCAGTTTCCAACTGTTAACATTTTCTAAACTCTTGGACTGACAATAAGGAAGGCCGCCATGCCTGTCTCAATCTTCAGTGTTGAAAGGACAGTAATCCAGTTCAAGTATCCTCATTTCATCATTTCTGGTCTATTCGTATAAGCTTTCTAAAAGATTATGCCACCAGGCTAGTCATAAAAGGAAGGAGAAATAGACAGGGCATGCTACTACCATCACTGGCCACTGGGACTTCATTTGCCCTTGTGTCCAGACATCCACAGCCATCGTTGTAAGTCTATGAGCTCATACCCACTCGCAAGACCTTATGGAGTGGGTATGAACTAGTTTAACCCAGAGAGACTGAGGGAAAGTACAACACCCAGAAAGAATATGTGTACGCAGGAATCACGAATAACAGTCAGGACCTAGGCTGGGCTTCTTACCCAGGATATTGTGCTGCACTGATAGCTTAACAAAATAACCTCAAAGGCTGGAATCCTCAGAAACCCTTGGCTCCTTCCTGCCCTTCCCAACTCTCGTGAAAGCTTCCTGGCTTGACCTATTATTCTTCCTCTCCTCAGAGCTCTTTCTTTCCCCCTGAACACCACCAAAAATTATTTTGTGCAGCTAATATTAATACCTTAATACCTTAATAAAGGCATTAATAAAAATACCTTTTTGGATGGTCTTCATTGAGACCAAATCAACTGAGATTTCGTTCAATTTAAATGAGCTGGGTCAGATCTAGTATGAATGAGATTTTAGGTAGTTCTAGGATATTCTTGCCTAGTTGTAGCAATTAGAAAGCAATTATCCATTAAAAGTCATGAATATGTAGACAAACTGCTAGAGAAAATGTGGACTCGTTCTTTTCCCCTGTCATCTAGCTTCTACCTTCTTTCATTGTCTTCTTTTCAACACATTCTTATGTATCTATCCTATTTGACAGAATATATTCCATTGTTACAAGTTACTTTGTTTATATGGTGTTTATATTAGAGCTGCAATGAGTTATTTTGGCTCAGCTGCATAGTATTGTCATTAAGAGACCATTTATACCATTTGTTGGGCTGCACTACAGATGAATCAGTTCTCTCTCTCTCTATCTCTCCTTCTCTCTCTCACACACACACACAACACACACCTTGAGTGGGGAGAACACCTGAGAGTAGCTGACTTCAAACAGGCGTCTGTTCTTTCTTTGAAGGTCACCACTATCTCATGCATGTCATAAGCCAGCTCTGCTTCCGTTACTATCCAGTGAATAGTATGGACCAGTGCCAGGAAAGTGCAATTAAAGCTACAGGGGAAGAGCCTTAAAGGAAGTAATCAAAGTCACAGTTAAGGACCTCACTCAGGCTAGACACAATCTCTGAGCAGACAATCACAGTAACATTGTTTCTGACAGAAGATAAAAGCAGAGGCAGCTGAGATCCAGTGTTTGTGACTGGTCCTTGCTAACCTTTAGGAGCAGCAGGACTTTGAGATGGACAGAAGTTAACATGCTTCCTCTTCTTGTCTTCCCTTGTATAGTTTAGTTTCGCTCTAAATCCCAGGGATTTAAAGGGCTTCTCTTTGATATCGAAAGGAAGTTTCAAACAGATAAGTAGTGAGCTGTCTTTGACGTAGATGAAGTCTGTCTCTATAATACCTATTTTAGCGAAACTATTACTTAACTAGACGTGTTTCTACTGGACCACTGATTATACAATTTTAAAATAATAAAAATTTTTAAATAAAAATAGATTACTCTGATTATCTAAAGTTTATTTATCCTCAAACAAACAAATCTATGTATCAGGATTGTTTTGCAAAAATGATCATCAATCGACCAGCTGATTATGTTTAATTTTTCTCAAGAGTTCTGGTAACTTTTTGGAATTAGATTGTGTCTTAGTTTAAAAAAAAATTATTTTGATACATTAAATAAATTAATTAAAATTAGAAAGCATATTTCCTCTTTTCTGCACATGCTTTAATGCCTTGATTTAGAACAAATTTGTATACATACACTCATTCACACATTTGTTTTTGTGTGTATGTGTGTGTCATATGCAAAATGTTATGTCTATGAGATATCTGCTTATTGTTTTTTCTCTAATAAACAATAGGACAATAGTTCTAGTACTTTTCCCCATATAGTTATTTTTCTTTGCAGCTATTTTATTAGTGTGCAATTTCTCAGTCTCTTGGTTTTGTTAGCTCAAGTTACTCTTGGTAAGAGTCCAAGTGATTCTAAATCAGATGGTGTATGGATTTTAAGCGTTAGCAAGCAATAATCAAAGTGTTAATGGCCAAAAACATCTTTACAAAAAAATATGTTTCTTTAGAAACTTGTACCTATCAGCATTGCTCTTCAAAAATAAAAATAAAAAATAGATGGAATCAGCAACTTCTTGGCCATGACAATCAGCGAAGGGGTTGGAGCACGAACAAGTGCAAGAGGCAGGGTAAGGAAGAGGAATTACAAGTATAACTGAGAGGAGAGAACAAGACCCCATTCTCAAAGCAGTCGTGTTTGGTGTGGTGCAAAGCTCCGGTGGCTTCAGTGACTCAGTATCAGACTACTGCATCAGACATTTGGTCGATAGCTGACTTGCTTCTGTCTGACTTTCTATAGTCTAGAAGAGCTAGAGATCCATGGAGGGAAATTCATGCTTTAATTCAAATCAAAGGATAAAAATAAATACAAAGCCACATTACATACATCCTGCCAAATGGAGAAAACCATGAAAGTGTTTCACCCTGCTGGAGAGTTCAGATGAGAAATGACCAAGGTATAACAGAGGGCTGACAATGACCACGCACAGGGAGTCAGAACCTGGTCCATGTACACCACTGCACAGTCTACGAGGCCTAGTCAACAGAATCAGTGCAATAGCACATTTCCAGTCCAGACCCGAGACTGAATTGCATAATGCTCTAGATGAATGTGTCCCTGTGGAGGACAAAGCAGGCTCACAGCACTGCCCTTTCTGACTTCCTTGGCATCCCATGTTCTCCGCAGCAGTCTTCTGAAGGAAGCAAGGTAGATATACAACCTCCTCAACCCTCACTCACTAAAAAACACAATTGGGAAAACCTAGTAATTAGAAGCACAGACTCCAAGCCTCAGAACATTTAGGTTCAGATTATTTGTCTGTTACTTGTCACCTATGGCATCTGGAGCATTTCAACTAACTTCCCTCCTCCTGGGCTTACTCATTTCCGCCCTAATCAAGGAAATGCTAACACCTATTTCACAGAATTCTTGTGGAGATAAGGTAAATCATATTTAAATATGAAACAGCATGTAATACGTGGTTAGTACATGTTGGCCTTGTTTCCTGTTTTTACTTATCATTTTAAATTTTGTCACATATCAGTCAAAAAACAACTTAGTGTTTTATTTAACTTGATCACTAAAGATTATCACATGTAAGCCCTGTGGTGGTGGCGGCAGCGGCAGCAGCAGTACCTGCTTTTAATCCCAGTGCTCGGGAGACAGACGCAGATGGATTTCTATGAGTCCCAGGACAGCCTGGTCTTCAGAGTGAGTTCCAGGACAGCCGGGGCTACATAGAGAAACCCTGTCTTGAAAGAAAGAAAAAAAAAAAAGAGTTATCTTTCTTTTGACCCGATGTGCCCTTAAGTGTTCATCTGTCCACTGATTGTAAGTCCTTCTGTTAACGATTTAAAAGTAATCTTTGTATTTTACAGATATTATTCTTGTCTATTAGTTGTATTTCAATTGTTTTATTTTAGTCTCTGCTAACGTTACATTGCAATTACAAGCACCTGTGGATTTTATGTAGTTAAATTTCCCAGTCTTTTCACTGTGGATTTTTACACTTACCTTGAAAGACCTTCCATGCCGCAAGAGTATGAGAATGTTCTCCTGTGTTCTAGCAGTTACGCAATGATTTTAAAGGTTATCTCTTTACTCCTCTTAGAACTTGTACATAGGTTAGTAGGTGATAGTTTGACTTTATCTCTTTCTCAAATGGTCCATGACCTCCCCATGGTCTGAAATAACACCTATTGCCAAATACCAACCTTTTTTATTTTTTAATAAAAATAATTGTATTTAACAAAAAAAAAACCTCACATCATTTATTGTCTTCCTTCCATTTTTTTATTTTTTTCTTCACAATTTATTCATTATATACCCCAATTGAAGCCCCTGCCTCAACTTCCCCATCCCATCCCTCCCTCTTCCCCTCACCCCTTTTCCCTAGTCCACTGAAAAGGGGGTTCTCCATTATTGCCATCTACCCATAACTTGGTAAGTCTAATCAGGACTGCCTGGCTCATCTTCCTCCGTGGCCTGGCAAGGCTGCATCATCAGGGGCGAGTGATCAGAGAGCAGTCAACTGAGTTCATGATAGAGGCAGCCCCGATACCCTCACTCAGAGATCCACATGGAGACTGAGCTGCCAATAGGCCACATCTGAACACAGCTATGGATCAAAGCATTTGGTTCTGTGACACCGATTTTCTGTTCTTAGGAGTGTTTAACTTAGGCTGGCTCCAGATCAATCCATGTGTTCAATACATCGTGTGGCATTCATCACATGTTTTTTCACTGCCAGAAGAATTACAGGCTTGAGTTATCAAATTTCAAAATAATGAAATCTAAATTGGAATGACAATACATAAAAATGTGGAAGAGCAATTTCATTACATGATAAATTTTTTGCTTAAACGGGACTTTAGGACTTTGTGGTGAATTTTATCATTTTTTTCATATGATTTCTGGCATTTCTCCTTATGTTTATTCTTATTATTTCCCTTTATTGATCTGATCTTTCTCCTTGCATCTTGTCTGTTCTCTTAGGGAACATACCCATGCAGTGTTCTTTGATTATCTGTAAAAATACTTTTATTGAACTGATTTACTTATTCTGAATAGGAATGAGTGGCTGCACTACTCTAATGTGACACATTTGCTGTGTCTTTATTGATACAAGGATATCGGATTCTAGTCTTAAGTCATAAAAAGCTGCAATATCTTTAAACTAGTATCATTTTGCTCATTACCACTTGTTTAATTACTATGAAAACAATGCATGTTTTCGTTCATAAAGAGAAGTAAACTCAGAGTCCCTAATGCTCAGCAATCTTTGTATTTTTTAGTGGTGCTATCTTGCAATCTCAGTGCTGTGCTGAGACTTGCGTGCAAGTTTTTTCTGTGTTATTATGTTTGTATAGTCTGTATCAAAGATGGATATATCCACAGATAATTTTATAAATTTCAACAATTTTTCATTCTTCAAAGAGCTTTCTGTAAGGAAAACTTTGTTCCTCTCTTTTTCTACATTCATTTTACAGGGGTGTGTGTGTGTGTGTGTGTGTGTGTGTGTGTGTGTGTGTGTGTGAACATTGACACCTGGACAAGGGTATCAAATCCCCCTGGAGTTTGAGCATCCTGACATGGGTGTTCAGAACTGCACTATGACCTTTTCGTAAGAGTAGTAAACATCCTTAACACTGACCTATATCTCCAGGACCAACTTCTTTAATACTGTATGAAATGTGCCTTATTAAATTATCTAATTCTGATGTTATTCAGAGGGAAAAAAACATTAATGTTTTTCAATTCTAGTAAATGGTTATTAGGTTATGTAAAATCTTAATTTATCCTTGGAATAATTTTGTCAAAAAAGGCATACATTTCTAAGTAAATACCCATTGCATGTATATTTTTCAGATTACTTGAAGACATATTCTCATTTGTGAGAAGTCTCTGCTGTGATTATGGACCCTCCTCTCATTTTAAGAATTCACTTCTCTTTTCCTGGTCACGATGGCCAGCAGCACTCTATTAGACTCATCTTTCCTATCATCTCTTACTCTAGTGCCAAGTCTGTAGAATTTTGCTTTATTAATTCTACTTTTATCTTTGGTCCCTATTAGTCCACTATTATTCTTTCCTAGCTTTTACCCTTGATTGCTTATTTTCAGTTATTTCTCTTTTCAGGTTTGTTTGTTTTATTTCAAATTAGGATTTTTGACCCAATATTATAATGAATTTTCTATTTACCCAAGTATTTACATAGTAACAAAATTTGAACTTTTTATAGCTTAAATTTTAGAATCCATACAACATAGAAAGCTGTTTTTTAAAAAAAAAAAAAAAAAGACAAATAAGCAAGAATAAATAAAATAAAAAATCATTTGTCTACCACCCAGTTTAACCAAGTAACCTCTTGTAATCAAAACTTTATTAATATAAGATTACAAAAATAAAATTTGAGCACACAATGATTTACCACCTATCTTTCAGTTATATTCCCAAACAAACAAACAAACAAACAAACTACCTCAGTTGTGGCTCTTTTTCTCTAGACTATCAACCTGCACTGTACCACTGTTCATTCAAATACCTCCTTGTCAGTAGCTATTTGGGCAATGTTTAAGCTTCCTTACAAGCTCTGTGGGAGTTGAAAAACACACTCACGTGGCCTGACAACTTTCCTGGAACAAAGAAAAATCATAATGTATTAACTGTTAAAGCAATTTGAAGGAACTCAGCATTACACATTCGGAACTTCATTTTCCCCACATTGGACAATGGCTGGGAGGACACTAACCAAAGAGAATATCACAAAGGTGGCTGAGTCAACAAAAGCAGTATTTAGGGAACAGGAATGGACATCAAATGAGCCTCTCTCAAACGCCAACCATATGGCAGGCTCTTACATCCATTCCCTTAACTGTTCAATCATTTTGCTGTTATTTTGCTTTTTACACTTTTCATTAGGTATCAGTGATCTTGTATTATATATATATTTTTAAAAGAAAGCCAGTTTTCAGAAAGTTAGAGTCACGGTAGAAGAACAGAAATTGAAATGTCATTGTGCTCTTCTCAAACAATATGAAATATACTACCGAGAAGGTTTTGTTAATTACAAATACAATTAATCCTGTCACTGAAAACAGCTTTAATTTCTTTATTTCAAGATTATCTAGGCCCAAACAAATGCATCATACATTAACTGATGCCTTAAGAACGGAAGATGGTTCTGGTTAATTAAGTTACTGATATATATTTAAATAAAAAGTGACACATAAAGACTTTAAAATGCTTTTTAGTTTTTTAAGTTAAAATATAATGAATTGCATCATTTTCCTCCTCTTTACTCCCTCCAGCCCTTCCCAATGCCCTCATTTACTCTCTTTCCAAATGCATGGCCTCTATTTCTTTAATCCACATAATCACTACAGCAACCTTTTGGAATGTGTGAATATGCACTCATTCTGTATTAATTTTTCTGTGTTTCATGATGCATACTCAGATGAACTATTGCTTTCATTTGTAAACATTTTCCTAAGTTGAGTTTTGGAACTAATTTGTGCTTCTTTTATTGAGCAATGCAAGGTAATATTTACTTTGCATCACTAAGATAGTGCATGGACCTTTATCATCACAAACCCTTTATTTCTGTGTACTCTGGGACTCTGAAATTCCTGGGAGATTCTTTAAAAGGCAGAATTTCCTGTTAAAAACAGATTGGATGTATTGCCTAAGGGTGACATAGGTCTCACTTATTTCATGCAAGACCCGGTCACAATAGAACATTAGAGAAAGATGGAGATGGCCTAGAGACATTCAAACAACAAGCGAAGCCTTCAACAACTTCAGAGGCACATGGAGTCTGGTGTCAGCACAGCCCTGAGGTCCCCATTCGATTAGGAGAACCCCTCCCCCTCCACTACTGACCAACTCACCAGCAGTCTTTCTCCCCATTCAGTTTTCTTGTCCAACCTCTTTCGAGCATCACATAATTAGGTGACATGTAATTATAGCAACAAAACTACTCTTTCCAGATTCTAAATTGCCAAAGACAGGAATGTGTAGAGGAAAATCGATATTTATTGAACTCTTCATCAAAGCGGAGGATAACTGTTTAATTTAACTTTTAATCAGGATGCCCACTGATATCCACTGTTTGATTGTACTTTTTATTCTCTGCTTCTACTTTACTGCTCTTGTTTCTTTGCTTTTAAACATGCTTCCCTCTTACATGCCTTTGCAGCTTTTGTCTCATGTCTTGCCCCATTTGCATTTTGAGAGACTTCAGAGACAAAAGCAAAGTTGGCTCCTCTCTTTCTTGTCTCCCTGGTCACCAATGCAGGTTCCACCAGGACAATAAAAATCTGAGAAGCAATCCCCTCTTTCAAGCCTGTTTGTAACTTGTGACTCTTTGTGGTACCAATTTTTAAATTTTTTTTGTACCACCAAATAACTGTATTTCCTTTCTCTGCGATAGGCAGAGGCATAACTGCAGAGCAGCATGTGTCTCTGCCTGATAAGTGTAGAGTTGGAAAAGTCATTGTTTCCCCACTATATGTTTCCTTCTCTTCCTCCTCTCCCCTTCCACCTTCCCTGACCTAATGCCCACTGACATCAGAGACCTCAGGGTCCGCACGTACCCGTGACCTTTTCCAATAGTCAACTCTGGTTGAACTGTGTTAAGCAGACCAGCTAGGTGATAAGAGGCCTAGTCCAATTCTCCCTCAACTTTGAAGGAAGGAGAAATCTTGAACCACAATTTCTAGGCCCTGCTACATCAAATGGAAATGGAGGTTGCAGATGTAAAACCATAAAATGCATAGAAGAGAAAGCATGCCCATACAAGCTCTAGTTTTAATAACTTTACCCTGGAGAAATATTTACTCTTGTCTCTCTCATAAATATGGCATGCGCAGAAACCATCAAAAATCATTTTCTCACATAAAATGGGTTTGTTCTAGGGTAGGACTACAGAAAGTTACTGGAAATAGTTAGAAATAATGAGTACTAGGGCATTTGGTTTATATATTTATTTTACTTCTGATTGAGTACAAGTCACAGTAAACTATAAAATTATTGACCCTAAGTCTTCTGTTCATTCCTTATTTGCCTGTTGAGCACTGGGCATAACATCAAGCCTTTGGGGCAACTATAAGTACAAGATAGCTAGAATGAGCGTCAGGGTAATATCACAGCGCTGTGCGTGCAGTATAAGGCAGTACATGTTTTTCTGAGAACACTGAAGAGATGGCATTTGATGCTACCTAGGTAGGTTGTCAAGAAACATCATAGAGCAAACAGCTTTCATCCAAATCTAGATAGAATCAATGAGGCCAAACAGTGAAGATGGAAGGCATGGGGATGAAAAATGTCAGCAGTGAGCCTGGTGGTCTGAGGGAGAGTTCAGTGCTAAGCTCAGAGTCATGTGAAGGATGAGTATAGGAGATCCGGGCTGTGGTCCAGAGTCTACACAGCCCGAACATGAGCTCATCCCATCTCAAGAATAAATGTCTGTCATACCTCAGCTCCAAGTCAGTGTCTCCCAGCTGGGGCTCTCCCTTGAAGTTCAGACTTGGATATCTGTCTACCTGCCATTCAGTTTATCTCTTCCAATAGCTAAAGTCACTGTGAAAATCAGCACCCCCATAACTGGGCCACCACAAATTTCCTCAACTCGATTCATATGTTATCTTTGTTTTTTGTTTTGTTTTATTTCGGGTTGGGTTAAATTTTGTTTGGGATTTCTTGTGTTTAAACCTAGGACTTCACACATGTTAATCAAGCGCTAAACCAACTAGAAAACATACCCAATCTGTGAAGTGCCTTTGGTTGCAAACTGGGAGTTTCATTTTGATGTACTGATTTCCAGTGATTTGAGATTTAGATATTGTAAAGAATTTCTCAGAACTTTACCATGTACTTCAACGAAGCTGAGAAGCCTTTCCAACGTCAAAATTTCCTTAATAACCTTTAGTAATTATTGACCCAATCTCAAAGTAGGTTTTGCAAAAACGAACTCACCATGTAACCATGACCTTTTTGATGGAAATGATGAAGTTCAGCAAAGAACAAACTACAGTTTGGCCAACAAACTGTAGACTTTGCCTTCAAAGCTCTAAAGCACATAGAAATAACCTTATCAGATCACCCATGTCCTTCCTGGTCCTCCAGGATGAACTAGGCACAATGGAAGAATTTGAGAGCTTTCTGATTAAACAGCAAATTTAATGACACTTAGTAACTTTAGAAACATTTCCAAAAAAAAAAAAAAAAATACTAGCATTAGACAAAATGTAACCCTTGCAATAGTTTCTTTGTAAGTCTTCAAAAATGCTTCTTATAGTTTCATCTATGTTTATTCCTTCATAGCAATTTCTACAACTGTATCCACCAACAGATAAAGATCATAAACTGAATATGGGTGTCAACTTACCTGCATTTTAGTATCCATAGAATCAGTCTATACTCCAACTACAACATTAAAGCTACATGACCTAAACTGAGTTGCCACATAATGCCAAATCACCAGCATCATGTAAAAGACTTTAATTTCTTTTAGAAAAATCAAGATTAAAAACAAGGGCAAAACATTTTGGACAAATGAGATGGCTCAGCAGGTAAAGGCACTTGTTGCCAAGTCTAACTGCCTCAGTTCAATCCCCAAGACCCACATGGTGAAAGGAGACAACTGACCTCTGAAAGTTGTCCTCTGACCTGTGTGTGCTTCTGCATGTATGTACACACACACAATTTAATTAATTTAAATATTTAAAATATAAAATAACACCATTGAAGACTGTAAACACTGAAATCTTTGTTCTAAATTTTTATGTATAGGACTTTATACATGTAAAAATGTGAGAAATGTATGTGTGTGTGTGCACATATGATGTTTAAAATCCTTTAACCAGTCTTGGTTATAGAATAACTAGAAAAGTGTCTTGGGAAACACAAAATGAATGAATCTTCATTCATCCCAATCTCAGAATTTTTACTTCCTACCCCAGTGTATTAGATTTAATGATAGTTTCTCAGTCCCAAATCTATAATCTCTCCCCTACTTCCCCACTTCTCTCCCTCCCTCTTCCCCCCTTCTCTCTCTCCCTCTTCCCCCCTTCTCTCTCCCTCGTGTGTGTATGTGTGGGTGTGTGTTGTGCACAGGTATGTGATTGGAAGTGTGCACCTGGAGGCCACAGAAGACATCAGGCAAGGTGCTCTGTCACTCTCCACCTCACTTCCCTGAGACAAGCCTGTTAAACCCAGAGCCAGGTCACTGGCAAGCAAGCTCTGGCGATGCCACACAATGCTAGGGTTACAGGCTATGTGTAGGTGGTGCTGGGCGTGAACTCCAGTCTTCAGGCTTGAGCACCAAGTACTGTCACCTGCAAGCCATTTCCCTTGACATGCTTTTAATGCTTTTAATGCTAATTTGTTTGTATATTTAGTGATGTCTTAACATAACTGAACTGAGAATGAGTAGAGCACATTCTAATTAGAGAATGGACACTATTCAGTTTCCATCTCTCTAAAGTCTGAACATTTAAAATTTAAAAACAAGATTTTGAAAATGAAATTGGGCCAGCCTTGTTTGAACGCGGCAGTTAGCAGCTATAACTTAATGATTCCTTTTTAGGCCTCTGCTAAAGATAGATGCTCTTCACGGGAAGGGCAAAGGTGGACTTGGCTATAGTAATTTACTTAATTTATCTTAAATTTGGTTTCAGTGAGCAACCCTAATTAACCTGATTTTTTGCTGATAATCACTCTCAATGGAATCAAATCACAAATCCGGGGATGGATTGAGCGGCACCCAGAAGGAGGCGGCACTCCGCGCACTGGTCCAGCGCACGGGATATAGCTTGGTCCAGGTAGGAACATCTGTGATGTCTGCTGGGACTCAACACTGAATCCAGAGTCCTGAAAACACC
Source organism: Psammomys obesus (assembly GCF_907164565.1). Taxonomy (NCBI): domain Eukaryota; kingdom Metazoa; phylum Chordata; class Mammalia; order Rodentia; family Muridae; genus Psammomys; species Psammomys obesus. The sequence continues at coordinate 6,069,524 of NW_026592510.1, read as the reverse complement.
CAGGTCCTGTGATGCAAAAAGCCAGCAGCCCTTGTCTAAATCTTACACAGACGAAAGACGAAAATAGCATATGTCAGCTCTGTGGGTGACCTAGGAAAATTTCTTTCTACCTGGATTATCCTCTCACCCTTAATTGGTTGCCTGAAAAGAGAACCATTATCCACAGTCACAGAGCCTATTACAGTATTGAGAGACTATTTTAGAGTATGAAAAGGCGGCTAGAATCCCAGTGCCTAGGGAAGGTGAACTTAGCTAATGTTTTAGGACTTGGTGGGGGAACTTCAGGAGTAATCACGTTAGTTTTCAGAGAGATCCCTGCAGATGAAGGGGACTTCAAGATGTCGCTTCCAAAAAGGTAACATTTTGTCAGCCTAGCTATTCCAGCTTGTCCAGTCTAAGATGTATAATAATAGTTTCTATCCGTGTTGGCATTCCCTGGAAAAGAAAAACAAATGCAAGGGCCACAAAAAAAAAAAAAAAGACTAAAAAGAATTAGGAATTATTTGCATATGACTATTGTCATTGTTATAACTTCTCTTAGATAATATATGCTGCATTAAGGAACAACTGGATATGTAAAAATTATCCCATTAGAATACCTAACACTCCTTTTGTAGTAGGCAATGTTATTTGGACCACCAACTATTGGTTTCCACCCACATGCTTTTCCAGATCTACATACAGGCATCAATACAAATGTCACATGTGAGTAATGGTAAAATATCACACATCCTGCTTGCTTTTTTTTTTTTTTCTTTTGGTTTTCAAGACAGGGTTTCTCTGTTGTAGCCTTGGCTGTCCTGGATTGACTTTGTAGACCAGGCTGGCCTTGAATTCACAAAGATCGGCCTACCTCTGTCTCCGTGTGTGCCACGGTGCCCGGCAACATCCTAGTTTTATTAACTATTCTATTGTTAGGTTATTGGAAATGCCCTAGGTTTTGTTAATCCCACCAAGGCAGGAATAAAACAACTACCACAGTTTTGAGCCAAATCTGAAGCAAGCTTTAATTAAATGCTGGCAAAGATGGTGGACTCTGGCCAGGTCCATTCTTGGATTCCCAGAAAATGGCCACAAGTCACGTTTTACAGAGGCTTAAAAAGGCAAACGCCTAAGGCCACCAAATTTGCAATCGGGTCCAAATGGGGGCAAGCATACAACTTGACATATTTCCTGCTTGCATATCTCCCTCCTACATCCATTGCACAATCAAACAAACTTGAATAGGGGAGCAAAACCATGCAGCTTGTTATCTCTTATAAGCAAAAGCCTCCAGCATTTCAGGAAGTATCTGTCGCTGGGCAAGAATTGGACAAGGGGCTTACAGGTGAGAGACAATTTTGTTTCATGGTTCTCTTAGGAACAGCAATTAAAACTGAAGACATCACTTTGGATCTTACAGTTTACTGATACCAACTCTATAAATCATAAATACATCATTATGCATGACACAGTGCCTCAAGTATTTATAATTTTCATCCCCACAAAGAGTGGTCATTTTTTCATATTTCATAAGTTTTTATTATTCTGTAGTTGACTTTTCAAAGTTTCATTAGGTCAATACTGAGACGTCTGCTTCAGTATGTACTAAAAGCTGGTTATCGTAGAATCAGTGAACTATAATGTTTTTTATTCCTAAAATTAGTGAATAATTTAAATATTAATGCATCTTTCCACATCACTAAAATAATCACAGAAAATTCTAAAGAATTTAGTCTAAAAAACAAACATTTAATGTAACTTCTTTTTCACATGTCTTCAGGCACATTTAACTGTAAAGATCATCTTTATTAAGAAAAGTATTTTTCTTTCTTTTTTAGTCAGTACATTCTTCCATAAATATTATAAAATAAAAAAATGACTTTATATCATTTTTTTTTATTTCTCCTTAAGCCTGAAACATTTATTCAGGGGAAATGGCAATGGAAAAGCCCTTCAATACTTTTAAAACCTGTTAGTCAATCTTTTATTTTTTTAGTTTAATTGCAGAGTATTTTATTATGTGCAACTGTAAGACTTTACTGTATTTAATCTGCTTGCTGTTGCTCCTTTTTATTAATTTATTTTTAATTAATTAAAATTTATTCACTTTGTATCCCAGCTGTAGCCCCCTCCCTCAACTCCTCCCAATCCCGCCCTCCCTCCCTCTTCTCCCTTGCTCCTCCCCTAGTCCACTGATAGGTGAGTTCAATCTTCAGCCACATAAGGGAAGTCCACCTCTCTAATGGTATAAAATATGCTAGAAGTGTACAAGAGTTTGCCTAAAACAGCATCAAGTCCCTTGTTATCACAAACCTAAGTAGATGAAAGTAAGGAAACAATTAAATAGATTGATTTCATAGTCATTGCCTTCAGCAAGCAAAGCTAACTGCCGGAGACCTTAATTTCCCCTGAGGTCAGTAAAGTCCATCCCCACACCACAGTCTTGATTTTGTGACTGGTATCATGTCGGTGTACTCATGGATACCTAACTGGACTGTTTACAAGGAGACATGTGTATCAAGACAGGCTCTGGGATGCAGGGAAGTCTCCTAAGTCTTGCTAATACTTCCGAATTCCTATGCTAGAATAAAGGAGTGACTGATAAAAAAAAAAAAAAGATAGAAGATAGCATCAGTTTAAAAAAAATAAAGATGTCAGTTAACTTCTGACTTGAAGGCTTTGCCTTCTATGTCTTTCCAGACCCAGAATCTGCATCAAATTCAAAATGCAGAGGTGATTGCCCTGTGTTCTCTTATCACCAGCAGAACAAACACAGCTGTAAAAAATAAAATTTACAGGTTACTTAATAACATAAGCTAGCCTTTAATGTGTCAACTGATGCAACACTGAGTGCTTCTGAGGATTAAAAGCAGAAGCTGTTACATCTTTTTTTATATATAACTGAATATCCTTGCATATTTGTGCCTGAACATTTTCATCAAAGTAGTTTCGAGAGACTCAATGCAACATCCTTGAAACAGAAAGGTTTAAAAATATTACTTCTAAAATTATATAAAGCTAACAAATTAAACTTTCAGCTCCATAGTAGCACTACATGATGTAGAAATATTTGGAAATGGTGCTACTATGTTAAAATGTAAACAGCTTTTGCCTCCCAGTGATGAAGTTATTGGAAGATTTTCTTTGTCTGCTTTCCCACTCTTAATCACATTTCCTAGATTTCTAAAGCCAGCAAACATTGTTTTGAGAGTCAAAAGGAAACAGTCATATGACATTAAAAAAAAGTGTTTACACCCCAACACTTAGGGTTTTTAAATCTTTTTCTTTATTATTATTTATTACAATTTATTCACTTTGTATCCCTTAGCCCCCTCCCTCATCTCCCGATGCCACCCTGCCTCTTCCCCTGCTATGTCCTCCCCCTTGTCCACTGATAGGGGAGGTCCTCCTCCTCCCCATATCTGACCCTAGCCTATCATCAGAACTGTCTGGATCCTCTTTTTCTGTGGCCTAGGAAGGCAACCTCACCAGGGATAGGTGATCAAAGAGCCAGCCACTAAGTCCATGTCAGAGACAGCCCCTGTTCCCCTTACTAGGCCACCCACATGGAGACCGAGCTGCCCATGGGCTACATCTAAGCATGGTCTTTGGTTGATTCATCAGTCTCTGCAGGACCCTCTGAGCCCAGATTTCTTGGCTCTTTGGTCTCCTTGTAGAGCTCCTGTCCCATCCATGTCTTTCTATCTTC
>NW_026592510.1:5996395-6065823 GCF_907164565.1 Psammomys obesus | reverse complement strand
AGACCCCTGTGGAAGGCTCCTGTCCTATTCCCTGTCTTCTCCCACTTCCGATGTCTATCCTATTTGCACTTCTGAATGAAAATTAAGCCTCTTCCATAGGGACCTCTTTGTTGTTTAGCTTCTTTAGGACTACAGTTTTTAGTATGTTTATCCTATACTATATGGCTAATATCCACTTATAAGTGATTATATACCATGTGTGTCTTTCTGCCCATTTCTGGCCTCTGGGTATCAGGTACACACATGATCCACAGAGATTCATACAGTAAAAGACCCATACATATAGGGTATTTGAGGAGCACACATAAAATTAAAATTAATGTCTTTTTAAAATCCTCATTACAGATACATTCACAAACAGAAATGAAAGTATACCACAAGAGAAAAATCACTTAGCCAAGCAGAAGACAGTAAAAGAAGGAAGAAATAAGTAATTTTCAAAGCAACTAAATGGAAGTAATAAGTCTTTAAAAATCAATAATTACCTTGGATATAAATGGACTGAACCCTTCAGTTAAAAGACAGACTAGATGAAAAAAATGCAAGACCCAACACTATATTGCTTGCAGGATTCATGTCACCTGAGGGACGTATATGAAATGAATGTGAAGCAGTAGGAAGATAGTCATACATATAGAACGTGAAGAAGATGTAAGAAGTTGCACAGACACCCGATAATGCACATGTGAAATCAGGAACTGTAAAAGAAGACAAAGGTCATCAAATAAGGATAAAGAGTCTGAGTCAACAAAAGGCTGCAAATAGTGCAATAAAAGCAGTGGGCAGCATGGGGCTGCAGAGGTAAACAGCTGCCTTCACCTACCCTGGCTTAGAAAGAGGCAGGTAGCAAAATCAGAGTACCTCTGACTTAGTCTTTTCCATCACTGCACGTGATTCCTACAAGACAGAGATAGGAAATGAACTTCGTGATGAGAAAGAGCATCTGCTCCTCTCTCTTTTGTAGTCTGTCCTCACCTCCTCCTCCTTCCTGAGCTATCCAAGGACTTAGATCATGTATGTTAGTTCTGTGAACACACAGCTTGCCCCTCCAGCCACTCACAGGCCAATTTTATTTTGAAGCTTAGGAGGAGCATTGCTTCTTCTAGATAGAACTGTCATGAAGCGGTATGGTACCCTCCAAATGAAGGAACAATTGAGTGAGTCCTTTTGTGCGTGGGTCCAACATCTGTGGTAAGTCCATCATCCCAGGAAACACATGTGTCCCTGCAACTGTTTTCAAATAGCGATGAATTGTTCTTCAACTGCCCTAATGGACACTTAAAACGAGAGATCGTAAGCAGAAGAATCGACATCGCCACAAGCTAGGCCTTGTGCTGCCTTCCCTTAGACTAGAAGCAAAGAGGTGTTTTATTTCATCAGCTTAAAAATTAGAACGAACTTCATGATCCCGATGTGCAGGGGCGCAGACAGGGGTTTTAACTTTGGGCTCTGCTTTCAGGCAATTTCAAGAGTTTTCTAAGAGCTATAGATTTGTTTATGTTTGTTAGCAGACAGAAGTAGGTGACTTTTTATCTTTAGGATCTAAAATCTTAGGCAAGCAAAGATTCAAAAAACCAAACCAAACAAACAAAAAAACAAGCAAAAATAACAAAAAAAAAAAAACACTGTCAAATAAAGATCAGTGGAGAAATTAGTGACTTCATCGCTGTGACCTTTATAATATTTTCCTAAAAGTACTGAGTAGGAGGCTGAGGTAGTCATACATGAAATGCTGTCACAGTATGAAGTAAAATTAATACCATTTGGGATTATTCATTTTCAATTCGTTCAGGCTATTTGATGATGAAATTTAGAGCTGTGCCTTAATCCTTCAGCCCTGTTAATCTTGCAAACAGAAAGAGCAGGACAGGTGATTTGAGCTTTTAGTAAATAATGGTGTTCATGATTTTTGTTTGTAAATGTCTTTATAATCTTGATTTACAGTAAATATATATATGTATATAAGTGCATAGTTTTCTTTAAGTATCAGGATGGGACAATTCAAAAAGTGTCATTCTGTAATTATCAGAGTAGATATGTAGGTACAACTGAAAATCCACTGATTTTTTTAAAACTATAAGAATAGTGCACATAAAGCTTCCATTGATTAACTCACATTTATCTTGTGAATATTTTTCACACATCCCAATATGGTGCCAAACCTCAGCCTCCTTTTCAAAAACATCCTGACACCCACACAAGACCACCACAATTATCTAACTAAGGCCACTTCTTAATAGAGGAAGATATTAAAGCCAAGAAAGATTGAGTTCAGCCTTGCCAAATCCCTCAGCTTTCAAAGAATCAAGTTTCACAAGGGTGTGATAAAGAGACTAAAGACTGTAGCAGATTTTTCACAACTAAAACCAGCTTCATCAGATGAGCTTGCCCTTGGCATTTGTTGAGCTAGGACAGACAGAAGAGCAATTATCCAGACCCAGTCTTCCTTACAATGTCTATCTCCACGTGCACAATTTATGTTATTTAATTACATCTTCATATGCTATTATATATTAGTTGATTTTAAAAGTTATTTTTACGTAAGAGTCTTTTAAGAATTTTCTGTTCAAACCCCATTTTGTTTTTTATTTTAATTTTTATTTTTTATATTAATTACAGTTTATTTACTTTGTGTCCCAGCTATAGCACCCCTCCCCCTTTCCCTCCCAATCCCACCTTCCCTCCCTCATCTCCTCTCATGCCCCTGTTTGCCTAGTTTTTATGTATTCTTGGGTATAGGGGTATATAAAATAGGTATACAAATCAAACATTTATTGATAATAAGTCAAAACTAAATTTATTTCAGAAAATATTTTGATAGACAAATAGCTTTATCACTGGTCAAAAATGAAAGCAAACTTGACACTCTGAGCTGATGTGCTTACTTTGCATAAAGAATTAAACCTTGCCCGCACATTTGGTACTGAGAGGCACAGAACATCATCAGTGATTTTCAGAATTGGTTGATATTCTGATTTTATAATCAGCAATGTTCAGAATACCTTATTATATACACACACAGTACAAAATATCAGCGGTCGGGCCATTTCAGAAATTGTTGGAAACTGTGTCCCAAAAGCAAGCCAAAACTCATCTGTTGATTATTTTATGAAGTCAAGTAACCCAAACAACAATTTAAAAAAATAAATAAATAAAACATTCTAACGTAAAAAAATCCAAAGATCTACTAACTTAATGCTTGCGGGCTGAGGGATGAGGGTAAGAAGATATCGTCATTTTCCATAGTTAGACCATTATGTTTCTATCAAACCGGAAATTTTCATATGTAAGTAAAAACCACTGTAATTCGTGACATGTTCTAGTCTTTAATTTGGGCCCTGGTGCAATTATTAGGTGGCACTCTCTGGCACTGAGTCACATGATGGCCTGCACGATGCGCAGGGCACATGCTGTGCGTTTACAAGAAGGCTGCAGAGTCTCGGGATGCAATACAGGCACGCACTCCCGAAACACCTACGATTGACTCATCACACACTTGCTTTTGAGTTAGTTTTTGGTTGTTGAGTGTTGAGAGACATTTTGTTGATACCAGAATCTCCAGGACTCCATGTTTATTGACACAACCCCACATGAAAGTCACTACCTGCCGTTTAGCAAGCTGAGACTGCTGGCTAAAGGACATCATGTACAAGCCCACAGCACACGACTGTGTTGGCCAAGGCCCTCAACAATTCATGAGGCACTGAGATGTTGGAGCAATACATCAAGATGCATGTCCAGAACCACAGGTTCTGACACAAGACTCAAAAGAGAGACACGTGATTCACAGCCCATCATTATACAAACTGCTTTAAAAGATGCAAGCGGTCTCTGAAGCCAGTTGGCACTTTCCATGGTCTCTTACATACAAATGAATATATGTCCAAGAATATGTTGTCTGATTTCTGACTCTCTCTCTATTCTTGAATTCAGTGTCCTTGTAGACAGCTAAAACCTTGACAAGGTACAGGTTATTTTTTTAAGACACTTTGCTTCTGAGTGCTTCAAACACTGAGATACTGTTTTCCTGACTAATTCACAACACGCATTCCTCAAAGGTAAAAAAGTATCAAGAGATTTTTATTAAAGGGGTCGATTTGATTTTGAAAACTATCTTCTATTAATAGTTTAAAATGAAAATGGGACAATTTACCGAGGCCATGGACCTTCAGTAACTTTCAGGCAAATACTATTTCACATAACTATAGCATATACCCTGCATGGGTTATTTTTTTTAATGCAATGAGGATAACACCAATACTGCAAGTATATACCAAAAAGAAAATCCAAATCTAGCCATAGAGGATGGTTACATGCCTCTAATCCCAGTATTCAGGAGGTGAAGCAAGAAGATAACAAGTCACAGGCTAGCTCTGTCTAGTAGTATGTGAGACAGTGTCTTACAAGAGCAAAGCAATGAACTATACCAAACAAACAACGATCCTTCATATAGAATTAAGGAATACAGCACTGTTGTAGAAAGCAACAAATCTACATTTTAAGTATATCTGAATAAAGGCCTCTGAGACTTGCCAACATATAATGAGAGACCTGTAACGCAGGCAGAATATAAAAAGAAATACTGCATAAACAAAATTTTTTAGTCCATCTTGCAAGTTGATAGCTGGGAAAATATACCCATAAACCTTATCAGGCACAATATAGATAGATATTCTCAATGTATTGGGTTGATGCTGAGCATCATGAAGAGGTACTGACCCCAAAACCATTGTTCTGGGTGTAGCAGGCTTATGAGAGCTAGAAACATCACCACAAATAGATCATTTGGCCAGCATCTGTGTACAAACAGCCAGGTAGAAAAAAATATAAGATCCTAAAGCAATTTGGTTAGAAAAGATACGTAATTTCTTCTCTGTTAGAGAGAAGAAAGTACAAAGAACCAAAGAGAGCCAGAAAACTTATTACAGACAATATTAAAATCCCCAGAGCCATTAAAAGAATTGAAATTTATAGTGAATGGTGAGGGCCATTAAGTAATGATTTCCCTCTTTATAAATAGTCTCACACACAAGGAGAACCACCATCTTGTCTCCCCATTTGATGAAGTTGGGAATGAAAGTAGGCATAGCAACATGGAGAGCAAAAGGCTGATTAACCTGAGGGAGAATATAAGCAAAAACAGAGGTTTTGAATAATAACTCTGTCATAAAGCTCACTCGAGTGAGGAACATGGATCTTCAGTATAGTGTTGCCTGCAATGAGCTAAACTGTTGGAATTTTAGACAATTTATGTAATATTTCTGAACCATGTTTTTCCCCATAAAATGATTATGTATAGGCTAATAATGAATGAAGCATGGAAAACAATGTTTTAACTAAAAGCATGGTCTTAGGATTCACTTGGGTCTCTGCCATTAATACTATGCTCATGGGTTTCAGTGCATTCTGTGTCTTGAATTCCTCATCTTCACAAACGGAGAAGATTAAGTGAGTTAACACCTTTGAAGCACTTATGTAGTTCCAGACTCAATTACAGTGAACTGATGTTTTGCTGCCATTATTTTTGTGTGCAAATAACAGAAGGTAATTTCAGCTAGTTAAACGAAAAAAAAATCTTATGTTAAAAAGTACTAAATCTTAAAAATTTTGGACTTATTAATTTAAAATCTTTTGAAAATTTCATAAATGAGTACTGTATTGACATTATTTCTACCCTTTCTCTCCCCCTCCAATCTCTTTCATGTTCCCACCCACCCCCAACTCTCTCTCCCAGACTCCTAATCACTTTTTCATTATTGTTACTGATAATAAATATGTAAGAGATAGATAGATGATATTTAGATGATAGGTAGATATCATACTGAATCCATTTAGTGTTGCTCATCTGTACGTGTATTTACATTTCACAAGGATCCAGTTGAAAGTTTGGATTTTGAGAACCAGGTTAAGGGGAAACACTTCTGGATTAAACCTGAACACACATCACAACTTTATAATGATGAAAAAATGCTGAGTTTCCAAGTACTCAGCACTGAAGTTTCAACTATTAAAATTTTGTAACAGAAACTCAATTTTATTACTATTAAAACCATGGCTTTCCTGGTTGCCAGAAAAGCTGGAAAAGCAAACATCTGACATTTTTAAAACCTCCAGAAGATATTTTTTTCCCAAATGTACAAAAAGCTCTGATGTGTGGTGGGCCAATTAAATGGTTTGCTTTCAGCATTTATTCTAAGACTTATTGCCCAGAATGGGCAATATTAAACAAAAATTATCTGGTTTTATCCAAGGTCAAGAAGATGGTAGCCATAATTTCATCATGAAGAACTTGAAATATCTGTGGAGGAGGAAATTCCAGACACTCTTGACATAAACTGAGTTACTAGGCAGCCTCAGCATGCAACACATAAAAATGAAACAGGATTCTCGATAGAATTGCGTCTTTGATTTTTAATTAGGCAGTTGAAAGTTTTCTACCTACTTATTGGGTGCAGAAACAGAAAAGATTTTGCAAACCTGATTATAAAGAAAGGCAAGAGTTCCCAGAGTTTAGTAAACATCCTGTCGCTTTTTAAAAGCCTGTAAGGAAATATCTCTAGTCTGTTTTTCGAAACTATTAATATGTTTGGGTTACTGAGGAGAATGAGGCCCTGAGAATACCAAGTAGAAGGGAAAAGCACAGTTCTAGTCTGGCTTTACCTATTTTAAACTTCCCAACTATAAAAATAGGGCCTGAAATATCAGCCCACTGTCCTTTCAGAGTAATGGACAGCTATTCTGACCCCATGACTAATGCCCAGAGCCTGCTTCAAATTGCTGTGGACTTCTCCTGCTGGCACATTCCAAGCCTGGTGGGTGGTTCCCAGGGCAAATGCTCCCCATTGCATAAACTTTGGGGCATCTCTAAACTGGTTGGACTCTGCAATTCCCAAGACTATTATTGGGCAGTTTTTTATGTGTTTATAGAAACCACAAAAACACAATTAATAAGCTTCTGAACCACATAAGCAAATGGAACTCTCAAACCCATAACATATACATCATTATTTTTAGCAACTACAGCAATCAAGACAATAGAAATTAAACTTCAAAAGGTCAACCTGCTTGTTGCTTACTTATTATCAATTCAGAGGAAACTCGCAAAATCCAAGATTCCAGAAGACCTACTTTGCCATTATGGAATATGAATTTGATTTTCTCATTCTGAAGGGTAAAAATATTGGCCAAATTTATGCTGGTATTCTAATAATTAGGTAGGTGTTATCAATACCTGAAATGCACAGGAAAGAATAGAGGAGAGAAAGCCATCACCCAAATGGCAAGATTTGGGCCAAGGAAGGAATGGTGATTAGCATTAACAATATAGCCCTTTGTATACAATAAGTGTGAGATATGTTCTCCCCAAAATCTTGTGTACTTGAACGACTGAAAATTGGAAAGTAAAGCAGGGCAATTTCTGCTTACTGGCAAGACATTTTCATATGTTGAGTTTAATGTCTGGGTTGGCTGTAAGTCCCTAGGCTTTCCAATATCAAGGCCATACTATATAGAGATTACGCTGATGAACCCAGGCTGACTTTCTGTGTTCAGACCCTGACTTCTCTAGATAACAACCTTATGACGTCAGCAAATTACTGTCTGACCTTGTATCTTCTGTAAACTGGGACAGGGATGGCTCCTGGGCCACAGCACTGCTCTGAGGCCAGAACACTGGCGTGCAGTTGATATCCAGGTATTAGTTAGGAAACAAGAAAAATGAAACTTTGACCATCTTCTCGAATGTCAAACTGATGTGTTTAGAAAAGTCTTGGTTGAGATATAGATGGCACATGCATAGGGCAGGGTATGCTACCTGCTGTTTTACTAAAAAGATGAAATTCTCCACTTGTCTGGTTTGTTAATGATGTCAAAGTACTGCTGCTCAGGTGAGAATTTAGAGTAAGAAGATACAAGCCCTCTGTATGTTACGCTTGTTCTACAACAGCATGCATCCTGGCACCAAACTGCCTGATAGTATATCAGTGGTGACTTTTGTGATGAATGCCAACATTCGGCCCCTTTAAGAGTCACAGTAAAACGTGAGGGTCTGGAGTTCTAACTGTGCTGGAGAGCAGTGTGGCTTCTTCATCTTCCCCCCAGCAAAGGAGCACTGGCTGGTGTCCACGCTTCAGCCTTTAACCCCTAGGAAAACAAATTGTTGGCGTTGAAGGAAAATGCCAGTGGCGTTCTTCTGCAAAAAGAACATCCATTAGTCAAGAGGGAGATATAGAAGTAAGTTCTGTTTGGACCGAGCACACCACTGCTCCTCACATGAAAAGGCAACATTAGAAATATATCCTGCCATCCTATCATCTTTGGAAGCAGACTTCAATCCTTCAGCAGCTCTCCCCCAAATTAGCCAGTTCACATCCCCAAGCGTTAATCTTCATGTTTTTCTATTTAGAGGGTCTCCACATCCCCGGCTTGGCTTAGGAATTACAGACAGCTGAGCACTGATTGTGAGCCAAGCGCCAAGCCTCGCCTGTTTGAGGCAGGTTGCCCTCTCTGCAAAGGCTGCCGCTGCCCCTGCCTTGCATGTGAGAAAACTAAGTAACTGAGAGGTTAAGCCGTTTACCTAAAGCCCCTCAGCTGGTGAGTGACGAGTGGAGTCAGAACACTCCAGTCTAATAGTGCGGCCATGACACACAACCCTAACGTTAAATCAGAGCCAGGATCTCGATTAGAGTCAGTTCACTTGCTGATCTGCCTCTGGGACATTTATACAACAGTAAGTCAAACTATCTCCTTCTTAATTTTTTTTTTTTAGTTTAATAGATTTCATTTTTTTTTTATAATTTATTCATTTTGTGTCCCAGTTGTAGCCCCCTCCCTCGTCTCCTCCCAGTCCCACCATCTCTCCCACTTCCTCCCCTAATTGCTAAGAAGCTGGGATTCAGGTATTCTACCACAGTGAAATGAAATGACAAAATAATAATTTCCTAAAAACAAAAGGCAAGCCACAGAGCCACATCCTTTGTCTCCTTCCCTAGACCTGTGGTGGGTTCTGAATCACTCCTCCGTATTACGGTGCATACTAAGACATCATAATTGATAAGAAATGGTGTAACTCGACCCTTGAGTAACTTCTATTGTTGAGCACCTTACAAGCGTCAGCCATATTTACCTTGAGCAAGCCTCGGAAGCAGAGAAGTACTACGATGCACACACATGAGCCTTTAATCTTTGTCTTCTCGATGGTCAACTATTACTACTTGACAATGACGAATATTTCCTAAGATAGTCATTAAATAAAAGTATTTTTAAAAATAAAAAATAAACTAAAAATTTTGTTGTCGTCTGTTCTCCCTCATACACCATCCTCCCTGGGTACACAGGAAAATGGACAAAGAAAATATGGTGGTCCTCCTCCAGGCTGGGACACTGCACCTCCAGAAAGAGGCTGTGAGATTTTCATCGGAAAACTTCCCCGGGACCTTTTTGAGGATGAACTCATACCATTGTGTGAAAAAGTGAGTCCAGATTTAATTTGTTCTTTCAGAGGAAAAATATCATTCTCTTTAGTTTGCTTTTACTGCTTTCACCTTTCTTTTACGTCTCTGAGTGCAAGGCATGTGTATGATGTCTGTGTATTTATGTGCATGCGTGTGAATGTGAATGAAGGCAACACAGTACATGTGTGGGAGTCAGAGGACAGCATCAGTGTCTGTCTGCAGACACTGTATTCTATTTCATTTGAGTCAGGCCTCTTCTTGTTCACTACTGTAAATGCAAGGCTAGCTGGCTTATAAACGCCCAGATTTCTCCTGTCTGGGCCTCCCATCACTGTAGGAGCCTGGGATTATAGATGTGTTCTATTGCATCTGGACTTACAGAGATGCTCACGCTTGTATGGAAAGCACTTTACCTGTACCATCTCCCTAGTGCCCAGTCAATGATTCTCTCCCAAATTCCACACATCAAAAATGTTAAAATCTCCCTAGCTATTAGTGACTGTCCCTCATCATTAGTGCCTTTGCCCAGCTCTTTGTCCTTGTTGGACTGATAACTTGAATTCTCAAATTCATATCTTTTCCCCTAATCTCTTTGCTGGCAGCTGAATCACTGCAAATGTGTAGTAATCTGTCATCGATAAGATATTTGCTCCAATTTGACATCTTAATATGACTTTATACAGCATTCCATATAAGAAATTACGCATGTTTGCCATGGCTTAAATATGTGTCTATACATATTGACTCAAATTTTTCTTCTGCAAGTAGAAGTGATTGTCTTACTTAATGCACAGAACAGATTAAGAACATGGCTACTCAATGTCCTTACATGATTACTGAGAAATATGTTTCCCTAGTTCCAAATGGCATCTTGATATTAAATCCAAAGTTGTAGAAAGAACACAACCTGAAAGTTAATTTGTAATACGTTGTCAGATGTACTTTTTCAGCGAGCACATTTTGTATGAGAATTTGGCTCTTTTCCCTAAGTGACAAAAATAAACTGTTAACATGTGCAGCCTCTAAATCATGACCACTGATTCTCTGCAAAAATTCCCAGCTGAAACACCAAATTTCCTGAGAGTGGGAGACACGTGGAACAGGTAAAAACTTAGGTCACTCTTTCGCCGAGAAGAAATAGAAGTTCCTCAGTGAGTTCTTTGAAGCTCGGTAGAGTACGGTTAAGCAATGAGCATCCAAGCCCTGAAGAAATGTGAGGCTTAATGGCATCTCTTCCCACATACCTATTGTGTGTACTTGGTCCACCCTGCTTACAAGAGCTAGGGTCAATCGACTGCTTAGTCTGGATTATTCAAGATAGTTGGAGTGCAGGAGACTAAGGGCAACCAGGATGGATGGAGAGCAAGCACTCTTTTGCTATGAGGTTGTAGTGAACTCTATCAGTTGTAGTCAACCTAGCATCCATTTTCAACAGAGAAGCTGCCCAAATACAACCGCCTACAAAACACACTGCATTCATTCCAACATCACAGCAGTGGGGAAAAAAACAGGCAGGAAGTTAGTCTAGCAAGGTCCCAAAAGAGTATCCTTGTTTCCTGTTTTAGAGGTCAGTGACAGAGCATAAGCAAGTAAAGGTCAAAGCATGAAGACGTTAGGAGACAATTCAGAAGGCACAGGCAAATCTATCAGGAAACTGTACTTCTGATGACAAATGCATTTTTGGGTCCCCAAGACATTACATAAATCTCTAGATAGTTCTATGACAAAAGGTCATTTGCTCAGCCAGAAGCCCATTTTGTTAGCTGAGGCTGAAATGCCATTTGTCTATATTTTCTTTATTTAACTTGGCTTTTCCCAAGAGTTAGATAATTAATCTGAAGCCAGCACAAAAGTATGCAAACCATTCCTCAGGGATACAAACGTCAAACATGGCAGGAGGCAGTCCAAGCAAGCACTGTGCATGTGTGCGTGTGTGTGTGCGTGCGGGTGTGTGCGTCTTTGCATATGTGTGTGTCATATGTATGGAAGTATGACTATGTAAACAGTAATGTTCTGTTTCTATTCACTACAGATTGGCAAAGTTTATGAAATGAGAATGATGATGGATTTTAATGGCAACAACAGAGGCTACGCGTTTGTGACATTCTCAACTAAGCAGGAAGCCAAGAATGCAATCAAGCAACTTAATAATTATGAAATTCGGTAAGTTCTTCACCTGCTGCGCTCAAACTGAATCCAGAGTGCACCTGCATCTGTTTTCTATCAAGCCAGAGTATGTGGATGAGCTAGCCAAACTAGGAATAAAATGCCAGATCTTTCTCTGGTAAAAATGATCTGGTTAAACATTTATTTAATCTCAATACTGTATGGGGTAATAAAAGTTTACAGAGATAAAAAAAATTATTATTTAACTAATTTCATCAATATATACTGAATATTCTGCAATATATTAGAAATATATCAAGCTATCGACTGTTCCCATAGGACACAAATATAAGTTTAAATAAATAACTTGAAAACATTAAACCAAGGAGAGGTAGCATTTGCAGAGAGAATGCTACTGGAATTTGGTGGTTTTAAGAAAATGCTTTATGAGAAAGTAAAATTTTATCTGATATTTGGATGAAAAATTCAGTCAAGACAGTCAGACCCTAAACAAGGTTATTCAAAAAAGAGAAAAAGCAAAAAATCAAGTACAAAATTCCTAAAATTAAAATAAATTTGATGTTTATTGTGTTTGAAAGACAGGAAGAAAAATCCAGAAGGGGAAAAAGAAAAGGAAAAAAAAAAAAAAGAAAGAAAGTACAGTTGTAGAATATTATCCCTGTTGAAGAATCTGAACTTACTTATATAAAAATCTAGAATTGGAGGATAATTTTAATTGGCTTAATGTGTTTTAAAGCATTGTTATAGCTGTTGGGTACACAGTGAACTACAGCGGAGCCGGGGCTGAAAGATGGAAACCATGTCGAAGGCTTAGGCACATTTCAGATCCAGACAGGGAGTGACAGTGACTGTGTGAGAGATCTCAAGAAAAAGTTACAGAAGGTTGAGGAACTAGGCACACTGCAGAAGCTGGAAGAGGGGACAGGATGACTAGCTATATCACGTTTAACGTGTGAGTGCATTCAGAATCGGGGGGAAATAACGTGAGATTTGGGTCCATGCATCTGTGCGAGTGGGTGTGCCCTTGGGAGCAGGGGAAAGCAGGAGGCCTAGGAAGTGTTAGACACCTCAGGCGCGTGGAGGCAGGAGAAGGCGCACGGTTACAGCATTCCCACAGCATTTAAAACCATGAGACCCCAGGAGGACTCCATGTCACAAACGATGATGTATGACCAATAATCTGTTTTTTTAAGACTGTCTTTCTAAAAACACAACTTGGGACAAAACCTATAGTAAATCTTTTCTTAAAGAAAGCCCTGGGCCACCTGGGAGAACCAGTAACAGTAGTGAAACAGCAAAATCTTTAGGTCAACCAAGCTTCACTTAAGGGCCAGCAAGCAGTTGCTTCTTTGTGGCTCAATTTCATTTGTTTAAGGATTACTTTATTTTGAATTATGCATATGCCTATGTATAGGGGTGTGTGTGTGTGTGTGTGTGTGTGTGTGTGTGTGTGTGTGTATACACATGTGTGTCTGTGCCTGCATAGTCCAGAAGAGGGCATCTGATCTCCTGAGGCTGGACTTACAGGAGGTTGTGAGCCGCCCTATATGGATGCTGGGAACCAAGTTGGGTCCTTTGCAGGAACAGTACATGCTTCAAACCTTGACCCATCCCTCCAGCCCTAACTTTCATCTATAAAGTGGAGATTATATCCATTTCCCAGGTTTAATTGTAGAAATAATTCAGAGTTTGAAAACTCAATGCAGTGTTTAGAACGGAGCAGCCAAGAGATGACAAAAGTGGCCAAGGTTCAGCTCCAAGATTCAGTTCCCACATTTATCCCTTTCCTGTAATGCAGAGGAACCTTAAAATTGGCAGAATCTTAACTTTGATAAACATCGACGGAGAGGCCCCTCCTACTGTCCCTACTTCTTATAAGGAAGTACATTACATCACAAAGCATCCTCATAACCCTGAGAAGAAATTAATAACTAGCTCATTTTTTCTTAAGCTCTTTAGCTACATGAAGAATGATTGGGTGTGGCAACCTTTACTGTCCACGCTGCTCAGTTCCAAGGTTGGGTTCTAGAACAGAACGAGGAGAAGACCAAATAGGTCTCTCTCCCGACCTGCTTCTATGGACCTAAAAGCAATCTGTGTGATGTGCAGAAGACTGGATTCACCATCAGAAGACCTGGGGGACTTTTTTCCTTTGGTAAAAACCTCTGACTCCTTAGAATATCACTTCTATCCCTGCACTTAATCACATCACACAGAGATGTTAGAAACATCATACAAGAATAGTATACACTGGCAAATCTGGAAAGGGTGTTGTGAAACTATAATTTAACCTGCTTTGTTAATGTCACAGTTATAAAAAAAAAAGTCAGTTTATAATAATGAAACCACAAATGAAAACATTGCAGGGGGCTGGAGAGATAGTTCAGTGGTTAGGCACCCCTGGAGCTCTTGCAGAGGAACTGGGTTCAGCTCCCAGCATCCACGTGGAGAACAATAACTGTCTGCAACTCCAGTACCCAGGGCTCTGACCTCATCTTATGGCCTCACAGGCACCAGACACAGACACGGTACGCATACACATCTACAGGTACTCACACAGACACATAAATTAAATAAATAAATATTTTAAATAAATTATACCATTTCAAAAAGCAGTTAGATTAAGGTAGCCACTCAAACAGAATTTACATAACATATAATTTATATATATCATATATTTCATACACACACACATATGGTTTCAGGAATAGAAAGATTCCCCATTCCTTGGTCTATGAAACACATTATCAGTAAGAGCTATTCCAAAGTAACTTTTAAGTTGAAATATACATGGAATTGGCTGTGTTGGAGATTGACAGCTAGATGTATCTACTCAACCCACAGCTACCTACTGGGTCCTACCAATGCAATTGAAAATAAAGAAGATATTAAAAATAAATACCATCCTGCTACCAGGATGACTGTTCATTGGCAGTGTCCTCAGCGAATCTCACTGTCTTTTGTATAAAGCAGACAGAATTACTTATATCTCACAGGGTATCATAAAATTAACAAAGATAAGGTGCTCAAATCTCTGTACCTCAAAGGGTCAGGTGCTCTGTAAACTGACTGGGAGTGATGAGGGGGAGGGAAAATATGATAAAAATTTTTGGAAAGAGAAAGTGGCCAAGATCACAGGCAAATCTCCAATTGGAAGCCAAAGCAAGGTAAAGGCACAAAGAACCTTCACAAATTAAGGGGGTGAGATAAATTTAACACGAACTTGTCAAGGAGAGACCACAAAGCTACCTCCACGACTTCCACCCTGCCTTAATCAGTCTGCCAGAAAGAAAACCTTTCTTCCAAAAAGGAACAATAAGTTTTACTTTGCTGTCAGCCACCATTTCTCAGGGGATGGATGAGGCTATTACCCAGAAAAGACCAACAGTTATCACATCATCTTCCTCCCCATCAAATATTCACTGAGCACCCTCTAAATGCCTGGCTTCTGGAGACATTAAAATCATGTCCTTAGCTTGTGAGAAATTGTGTTTTGTCTCCAGGCAATTCTGGGAAAGGATGTTGACCAGCCATACGCATTTAGAAACTCTAGACTCTCCCCTGCTAGCAACTGATACCAGAACAGCACACTAACCACAAATAAATAAATAAAATGATCTGTAAGTAAGTGAGAGAGGTATTTGTGTTTTCCTAAGTAAAATTTAAGATACGTATAACTAGGGGCTAGAGTGTGCTTGCCTTGCATGCACAGGGCCTGGGTTTTGATCCAGGCATCACACAAGCCAGGATGGTGCTACACAATAATAATCTCAGCCCTTGAGAAAGGGGGGAGCAGAAGAATTAGTTCAAGGTCATAGCTGTCCATGTGCTGAGTTCGGAGGCATCCTGACATACATGAGCTCCCAACTGAATGAAATAACAAAACAAGCAAACAAACATAATGACAGGAAGATGGCATTATCAGCGACCCCTCCCTGAGAATCTACATTCTCTGGAGAATGTCGGGAGAGTGAGGTGGGCTTGTCAGTGCTAACTCCTGCCCTCCGTTCTTTGGCAAAGGTGAGCAATGACCAGACAGTGACCCCAGGCAGGTCAGCACACCTACCCCACAACAAAGTGCCACCAGTTTCAAGAGAATCAGCCTGGTCTCCCACTTGCCTAGAGAAAAAGACCTTTTACTCATGACCAATAAGGAGTTTTTGTTAAGGATACCTCATTCTTTTCAGTAATGTCACATTTCTTATAAAAATCCAGCCTAATGTTTAACACATATAAGATATCAAAAAGTAAATGGTAAAAAAAAAAAAAAAAAAAAAAGTTAAAACTATTCATCCACAACCCTGGTGCCTAAAATATGTTAATAGTTGATTGTGTCTGCAGATTTTCTACATATTTTTTAAAAACTGAATGGCCTCACATACTTATTCTTATAGTCTTAAATAAAAACTGAGCAGTGCAATGTAAGGTGCTTCCTAGCTGCTAGATGTTCTTCTGTGTTGCTTTTGTTAGTGGCTGTAGAGCATCCTTTAGTGTGAAAGCCCATCTTCCGTTTCCTAGAGTGTCTCATCCAGAGGCCACACTGTCCACTCATAAGAGACCTTTAAAAAGGAAAAGGCGTTTTTGTATGACCTGACAATTATTTGTTGGCACTAAGTGGTCAAGAACCAGGGGTAGAGAGGTGGCTCAGTAGCTAAGGGCACGTGTTGCTCTTGCAGTTGATCTGGACTTGGTTCCCAGCTCCCACACGATGGTTTACAACTATGATTTACACGATGGTCTAAAACTCCAGTCCCAGAGGACCCAAAACCCTCTTCTGCAACCATGCATATGGTACACATGCATACACGTGGGCCAAATACTCATACATATAAAAATAGGAAAGCGTTTTAAAAGAGCCAAGGATAATATATTACGATACACAATGAAGCAAAGGCCAGGCCAAGAATATGTCATCTCAGCAAAGCTGCCTCGGAGTATCTCTGCATCCTAAGGCCCTGCATATTTCCAGTTCAGAGGATGTTCTGACTGATGGTGACCATCTTCACACCTGCGGCTTGGGCCTCACCTGTTTGCTGGGCTCTATCCAAGAGAGGCACTGTTTAGTCAACAGTTATGTGCACTTAAAACTTGTCAATCACCTGTAACAATGAAGCCATCCTTCATCTTACTGATGGGCAACTCTGCAAAGTAGGATGAACAGAGGCCCCGGGGTCAGTTGCACCTCTCAGAATCAGTAAGACCTTAACCGAATCACTAAATTTCTTGGACTCTCAAGTTTATTGTCTAGACAATAGAAATGACACCTATTTTGCTCATCTTGCAGGCTCTTTTCTATGGGACAAATAAGGTAACATAAGAAAATCTGTTACAGACAAGAGACCATCCCCGTTTTATTTTGTTTGATTTGTGTGTGTACATGTACATCAGGAGTATAGTAATCAGTTCTAGCCTCCCAACATGTGGGTCCAGAGATGGAACTCGGATCTTCAGGCTTATTACAAGCACCTCTACCCACTGAGCCACCTTGCTGGCTATGTGTAATTTTGGTTTTATTGGGGGGAGGGCTTTTAATGGTAAATAATCAGAAGAGCTTCTTGGCCTGGTGATAGTGTACATGAATCATGAAGCGTGGCAAGCCCCAGTGGCGCAGGGGAAGAAGATGAAGTGAGGAGGAAGGCCCAGTATAGCTGTCTTGGTACTGGGACATCCCAAAGAGGTGAGAATGGGTGGCAACTGGTGAATCCACATCCAGTCTAAAGAGACCAGGGACTAACCAGTTTTTCATCTGTTTTTCTTTCTTAAAAAGTTCAGAGGTCAGGGCTGTGTATATAGCTTAGTCCCAGAATCTTTTTAGCACACGAAAGGCTCTGGTATCACAAAAAAGGCGGGGAGGGGTGTCAGTCTATATTGAAACATCTTCTGACCTCTCTAGAGAAACCACCTGTCTTTGAAAGTGTAACACATTTGCAGCGTCTATCACTGTGCTCCATTGCACACGGATTCTCACTTTTGAAAATTGCTTTCTCTCTCTCTCTCTCTCTCTCTCTCTCTCTCTCTCTCTCTCTCTCTCCCTTAGCAATGGCCGTCTCCTAGGAGTCTGTGCCAGTGTGGACAACTGCCGACTGTTTGTGGGAGGGATCCCCAAAACCAAAAAGAGAGAGGAAATCTTATCAGAGATGAAAAAGGTCACAGAAGGAGTTGTTGATGTCATAGTCTACCCAAGTGCTGCAGATAAAACCAAAAACCGGGGATTCGCCTTTGTGGAATATGAGACTCACCGCGCAGCCGCCATGGCTAGGAGGAGGTTACTGCCAGGTAAGCCTTGCTCCTGAGCAGCACTCCAAACAGACAGCAGCCAAGGCATCCACTGTTTGAGCTTTGCTGTTGGGCTGCCTTTAAGTTCTTCATCTTGCTTATTGTTCTCACAGTTGATTCAGTTCCCTAAAGATTTGTTTGTTTATTTATTTATTTATTTATTTATTTATTTATTTATTTATTTCAATTCATTCATTTTATATCCTGGCTGTAGCCCCCTCCCTCATCTCCTCCTATTTCCACCCTACCCTCCCTCCCTCTTCTCCCCCTATGCTCTTCCCCTAGTCTCCTGATACGGAAGGACCTCCTTCCATTCCATCTGACCCTAGCCTATCACGTCTCATCAGGGCTGACTGCATCATCTTCCTCTGTGGCCTGGCAAGGCTGCACCCCCCCCCCCTCAGGGGGAGGTGATCAAAGAGCTGGCCACTGAGTTCATGTCAGAGACAGCCCCTATTCGCCTTACTAGCATCCTATGGGCTACATCTGAACAGGAGGCCTAGATCCTCTTCATGCATGGTCCTTAGTTGGAGTATCTGTTTCTGCAGGCCCCCTTGAGCCCAGAATTTTTTTTAGCTCTGTTGGTCTCCTTCAGTTCTCTAAAGATTTTACAGAATTGCTTTGGAAAGTTATGCATTTGTGCATCAGAACTTTGATAGAGAACCTTCCTACAGAGAAACTTCAGCGAATTTTCTTAAAACTAAACTGTAATCCCAGCACTCAGGAAGCAGAGGCCAGAGGATCTCTGCAAGTTTGAGGCTAGCCTGGTCTACAAAGTAAGTCTAGGACAGCCAAGGCTACACAGAGAAAGTCTGTCTCGAAACAACAAAACCAAACAAGACTGAACAAATCCATCACAGGTACAGCCGCATGTAGAGTAAGTTCACGGGCTAGTTAGAACGGGACTGGGTTACCTCTCATGGTGTAGACACACGCCAGCCTGTGGAACACCATCCCAAGGACAACCAACAGACACGTTTTCATCGTGTCTCCCAGTTTCTAATGATTTCCTTCTAACTGAAGATGAGAAACGTAAACATTCTTCGTCGACACCTCTGCTCAGGCTCTCCCGCCACTCATGTGAGCACCAAGCATCAATTCATGAATTTAACAACAGCACTGGCTGGGTCAGACCAGCACATGCAAATACTCAGAGGTCCTCGGCTTACCCTAAAACACTCAGTAAAAATCAACACACTTGAGTGCCAAGATGAATTCATGTTAATGGGAGAAGCCATCTAGAGAAGTGGTTGTGAACTGTCCTACTACTGAGACCCTTTAATACAGTTCCTCCTGTTGTGGTGACCCCCAACCATAAAATTATTTCGTTACTACTTCTTAACTGTAATTTTGCTACGGTTATCAATTGTAACGTACATATCTAATATGAAAACTAGCTGATATGTGACCCCAACAGGTTGAGACCCACTTTTCTAGCGTGGCAAGTACTAGGGTACACTCCTCTTATGAAAACTACGAATGAGAGACAGGGTTGCAGGAGTGGAACACAACAAAACTCTGGATTTATTTTGCCCTCACACAAGTTTTGTTGCTCGTTCCTGTTGTTTTTAATGGAGCTGTTGGTTGGACAGGGTGCCTTGAGCTGTCATTCTATCACCCAGCTATGTCCTGGCCCTGCATACATTCTTTCAAAATTAGGCTACAAGGCATCAGACATCACTGTTTTAGGAGACTCCCTCCCCGTCGTCTTCTTTTCTTCACCTCCTCTGATTCTCCACATCACCTCTCTCCCCCCCCCAGCCTTTTGTCCACTCTCACGTCACACGTGTCCTTTTGCCCTACTCATCCTCCTTGCCGCTTTTTTTAAACCTCCTCTTGGTTTTGTCTCTAGGTTGTCTACTCTACCCACATTTACACCCACTCACAGACGCATGCATACACATTCCGAGCTGGGATCCACAGGGGGAAGGAAAAACACGGTTCGTGTCACTCTGACTTTGAGTCCCTCTATTTAAAACCACACGTCCCAGATTTCATCTCTGTTGCTGTGATGGGATACTGACCAAAATCAACTGGGGCTGGAAAGGATTCATTTGGCTTACAGATTTCCACAGTCCGTCAAAGACAGAATCCTGGAGACAGAAATGGAAGCAGAACACACTTCATATCTGTACACACTTTCGTTTTCCATCCACCTGTTGATGGACATCGAGGCTGAGTCTTGTTCCTTGATATCGCGAATAAAACAGCAATGAACATGTCGAATATGGAGTCCTTTCAGTATATACCTAGGAGTGTTGTAGCTGGATAAAATGATAGTTCTCTAAGGTTTTTTGAGAAGCCCCCACGGTGACTTCCATAATGGTTATTCTAGTGTGCATTCCCATCAGCAGTGAATAAGGCTTCCTCTTTCTCACATTCTTGCCAGCTTTCACTGTCCAGTTTCTTGATGTTAGCCATTCCAGTGGTACCTCAAAGTAGTTGTAATACACATGTTCCTGGTCCTAGGGATGTTGAACACTTTTAAAAATACTTACTGGCCAGTTTGGTTTTGTTGATTTTGTCCTTTGAGAATTGTCTGTTCATTAGCACTTTTGTTCATTGGCAATTTGGGGGAGAGTTTAAATTTTGCAGCTTTCTTTACAAATCTTGAGCAGCTTTCTGAAGTGTAGCTGGTGACGATTTTGACCATCCTGTGGGCTGCAATGTTCACTCTGCTGACAGTGTCTTTTTCCATGCAGAAACTTCTCAATTTCCTGTGGTCCCATTTGGGCATTCTGGGGCCAATTCCTGAGCCACTGTAGCTCTGTTCAGAAAGTTCTTGCATACTCTTGAGGTGTACGCCTTATATTTTCCTCCAGCAGTTTCAGGTTTGTTTTGTTGTTTGTTTGTTTTGAGACAAGGTTTTTCTGTGCAGCCTTGACTGTCCTCGATTCACTTTGTAGACCAGAATGTCCTCAAATTCCCAGAGATCCACCTGCCTCTGCCTCCCCGAGTGATGGGATTACAGGCATGTGCCACCACGTCCAGCTCAGTTTCAGGTTTTAAATTAAGGTCTTTGATCCAGTTTAAGTTGATATTTTTTTTGTATAGGAAGAAAGAGACTGATCTAATTTCATTCTTCCAAATATCCATTTTTTCCATCACCACTTATTGAACAGGCTTTCTTTCCTTATCCACCCCTGCCCCCGCCCTGCCACTGCTTGTCTTTGGCCTCTTTGTCAACAATTAGTTATTAATGGGTTTGTCACTTTATTTCTGGCTCATGAATTCCTGCACATATTCTTAAGTAAAGAAACAAAACAGTATTAGGGATACTCCTCCAAAAATGTTCAACATTTAGAGATAGCTTCCAAGTTGAGTAAGATTGTGTTAGACCCAAAAACTGCTGAATTTAGTGAAGTGATGGATGCCTTTCCATGTTGATGCTTTTTCATAGTGTTCTAGATAGTGGCCAAGTCTTCTGAGTCAAGGGCACAGACAAGGAGCGTTCTTAGCCTCTTCATGACCTGGACTTAATCTTTTCCATTTCATTTAGTTTTGTCCACCACTGTGCATCAGGTGTGTGCCTGGTGCCTGTGGAGCCAGAAGAGGGTGCTAGATCTCCTCAAATTGGAGGTAACAGACAGTTGTGAGCCATTGTGTAGGTTTTCAGAGTTGAGTGCATGCAGAAGAGCAGCAAATGCTCTTAACTGTTGAGTTATCTCTCCGGGCCCAGCTTACTGTTTTCATATGGTTTAGAGTAAAGGCCAAATTTCTACGGGTGGATTAGGATACCCACTCTACCCAGTAATTGTTTTAAAATCTTGTTATTTAGCACAGCCTGACCTCAAACTTGAGCGTCTCCTGCCTCCACCTCACAAGTACCATTATGCCCGACACTGATGGCCCTAGAGCTATTAAAGAGACTGCACTTTTTGTTTGTACGCTCTTGACACCTCTGCCAAAGATCATGATTGATTTGTTTGCTTGTTTGGTTGTTGTTTGTTTTTTGAGAGAGTTTCTCTGTGTAGCCCCAGCTGTCCTGAAACTCTCTGTAGACCACGCTGGCCTTGAACTCACATCAATCCTCCTGCCTCTGCTTCCCAAGAGCTGGGATTAAAGGTGTGTGCCACCACAACAGACCATGGTTGACTTTTAAGGAATAAAAGGATGGGTATTTGTTTCCCCTGTGTAATGATTATACAAATAAATCCTTCGCAACACTAATTTTGTTCTGTGCTTTCTAAGAGATAGATACAGCTTGCTTCCATTTTCCATGGAATTTGGAAATTGAGTTGATTTCTCATCCTTATCCCACCACTTCAACATGGAACCTCCAGGAATGTGGTTTCAGAGTGGCAAAAACCAAAAGGGAGAGAGTACTAAAGGGAAATTACTGTTAACTGGCCCACTTGGAAGCTCTGAAATTAGGCGATACCCCCTCCTTTCACAAGGTCATGATGAGAAAGAACGAAGAGGCTCATGGGAAAAACACAGTACAGTGAGAAATATCCCATGAGTTACCACTGTAGGGGTACAGGAACGCGTGTTGACTCGGATAACAACTTCTTTTTTAAGACGAGTTAAATTTCTCGTCACCAACTTTTTTCTTGGTCTTCTCTGAACTGGGGTTTTTAAAAATATGTTTTCTCCAAGTTCTCACATTGCCTGTATATTCAGACAGAAGATGTGAAAGGGACACGGTTGGTCTGAACCCTGGATCAAGTATGAGGGACTGAGAACAAAGAATGCTTGGCCCCACCTACCCTCCCTCATTTGTGTAAGTCTCAGTGGTGGTGTCTGGCTAATAGATAACACATTCCAACTTCAAAGGATGCTGTCCGAGCAGCCTTTTAATGCTTCACGGAGTCAGACTCTGTGTCTGGAGTCCTAAATCCACCCTTTGCCTTTCTCCCCTTTTATTTTTCTCACCTTAAAGACTACCTCCCCCTTGTAAAAGCTGTCTTGAGAGTCAAACATGCTCGCCACTTCCTCACTTCTTCTCCATTTGCAACCACATCCTACTTCCCTTTACATTCAATCATTATGATAAGCCACCAGTCGCACGGAAGTCTGTTCTGTCCAACTATTGCATCATTTGAATGTCTTAAAATCAATAATAATCTTTTTTAGTGGTCTTAGTCATTTAAGTCCTTAACGGTCAGTTCACTTTAGGAGACCATCAGCATGAGCTGAGATGATGTCCTGATTTCTAAATAATTAATCATTCTTCGGATCATCGTCAACAGGAAGAATCCAGTTGTGGGGACATCCAATTGCAGTAGACTGGGCAGAGCCAGAAATTGAAGTTGATGAAGACACGATGTCTTCAGTGAAAATCCTGTATGTAAGAAACCTCATGTTGTCTACCTCGGAAGAGATGATTGAAAAAGAATTCAACAGTATTAAACCAGGTAGGACACACGCATAATTACTTCTTCAGAGTGTACTTTAAAAGCACTTGTGCCAGAGACCATTATCCATAACTTTAAAGAGAATAGTTTTATTTAGTCCCTTCTCCTAATCGATCTGGTGTTACTCAGTTATTTTTCCATTTGGGGATCAGAAAGATACACACGGTCCTACAGCATTTAGGAATATTACGATTTGGATTTGTATTTACCTGTCTAGTTATTTAACGAATATGCATTACCTCTGCTAAATTAAATTCTGCCAGTACTTACTCTATTTAGCTCCTGTGTCCCTAGACCTTCAGACTAAGAACTGAGTAAATATTTACTGTGCTAATGATGCCTGTTTCTTACTGGAGGTCTAACCACTAATACAAGGTTTCCCAACCTCTTTGCAACTGACGTTTTGGAGCAAATCATCCTTGGTGGATTTCAGAGTATTGAGCAACGTGCAAGGTCCATGCCTACTTCATGCCAGCTCTAGCAACCTGTCCCAGGTGACAGCCAAAAGCATCTCTAGTCATTTCTATTCGTATGTCTGGAAATGAACTCAGCCACACCAGCCTATGTTTATCATAGGAACATCTTCTCATAACTGAGAATTTCTTGGGCTTCTGGCAAATTCTATAGGAAGCTAACAAGCATGGGTTGTGGTGCTGTCATGCTAAGCCTCCTGACAGTATTCATACTCTCAGACTCTCTGTTTCCGACCGCAAGTAGATATGATATTACATGTATAGTAGGATGATACACATATAATTTTTCTCTACAGATAATTGTCAGCACTATTATTTTTTTCCCTTTAGATTTCTCAAATATTTGTCTTCCTTCAGCCTCAAGAGCTCTGCCTTCCTTGGCATTTAGTATCATGGCGTGGCTACATACCAACAGCTGTGGATTCATAGCTAATACAGAAACTACAAAAGAAAAAAAAAATTCCACTAGAATTAGAGTGGGCGTGTTCACATCACATGTCCTTGATTCATCACAATGGCCCTATCGTGGAGGTTCCTTCATGGTGTCTATTATTTCCTATAACTCGAAAAACAGCGTTTGGAGTAGTTAAATAGTCACACAGCTAGCAGCTGGCAGACCCCATATTTAACAACTTCATGAACCCCCACATCCATCCTCATTCCATTCACTCACTCATTCATGCAGCTGCTGTCCCTGCAGTAGCTCCAACATGCCACACACTGTGGGAGGAATTAACAGATGTGATCTCTGTGTGGAAGGAATTTACAGAGAAGTAATAGCTCTTGGAATGCAGAGAAAAGCCGTATTTAAGAGAAGTCACTCGTAGATGCGAGCTGAAGGCCAATGGGGTCGTGCCGGGCTAGGAACTTGTACTTATGTTGTTTCCATTCTCAGTTAGGTTCTGTTTTTCCCAGAGTGAATAATACTTTCCCATCCAACTAAAATGATGCTTTTTGGTTTTGAAAGAGCTTAGAATGAGAAACTGCCAAAAAAGACTGATTCTTCTTACAGCGAATGATTATCAGCCTGGTCTGCACATTTAAGATAGATGTGCCTAGACTCTAGTACACTAGACACTGTAAGAAAATAATGATGATAGCCTGTTCATTCTCTCCCGCATCCTCTCTTCTCCCCTTTTACCCCCACGGCTCCAGCCACTACCACCCCCAGAATTACTGTTTTATCCTTATTTTCAGCTTAAAACATTTCCAACAATTCTAGGGCACTTCTTGGACCAATGGCACATCCCTCGGTACTCTGTAAGGATGTGAATGATGTGTATCCTATCCTGCTTCACCTTCTGCAAGAGAATATGAACAGCTAGCAGAGATATGACCTATGGAGAGAAGAAAATTAAAGCCACAAATTTATCTTTCCTTACAGGGCTCCAGTGTATTAAGATTATATTAGAAAACTTTGTGGAAAGAGAAAGATAATATTAAATTTTTCTTTAAAAGGTTTTGGGTTTTCGGAGAAACCTTAGTATTCATTGAAAATCTGATTTTGTATATCATCTAAACCATGACCTGTCCTAGAAAAATGCTGCATCGATGCTCTGGAAAGCAAAGGACAATCGCCACAGAGACCTCAGGCCATCGTTGTTTTGTTCCCATGTAGCCTCGGGCATCTGCTGGAGTTCTAAGTATGGTCATTCTATGAAATCTGATTTCTTAAACAGTTCAGCGGCAGCAGAATCACACGAAGGGCTGAAGAAAAAAAAAAAAAAACACAGATTGTTTACCCCATCTGGTTAAGTCCACAAATTTTTATTTCTGAAGTTCCCACGTGAAGCTAATGCTACTGAATAAGGGACTACGCTTTGAGCCCGTTTTTCTAATTCCTGTGTTAGGATCACAGATCCAGTTCTTCTTTACTGGTGGACAATCCATGAATATTGATTACTAAGAAGGAGGATATTAAAGTAAGGCATGTGTTCACTGCTATACTACAGAAGCTAGTCAATAACCATATGTGCTGGCTCTTGTGTGGTCTCTAAGTAGGGTTGGATCTGGGTAATACCGAGATGAAAGAAATTCATGTTGTACTATTTAAACCCCTGTTTTCTAATTTATTTTTTGTGCT
This sequence comes from Psammomys obesus, assembly GCF_907164565.1. Classification (NCBI taxonomy): domain Eukaryota; kingdom Metazoa; phylum Chordata; class Mammalia; order Rodentia; family Muridae; genus Psammomys; species Psammomys obesus. The sequence goes on along the minus strand of NW_026592510.1, from coordinate 6,040,055 downwards.
CAGATTTTCACGAATGAAGCTGTCCATGAGCAGGTGTGTTTGAAAAAGACATAATGTGTCCTAAAAAAAAAGGCATAATGATTTCAATATTAGCAAGAATTTCAGAGCACCCAAATCCATTATCAACATAAATGCCACATAACTAATAGGAGCGATGGCAGCATATGAAGATTGACTAATAATATACTGTTTCTGTATGTGTTTAAAGAAAGACTAGTTCTGGTATCTTTGCCACTAAACAAGAAGTAAGTAAAGACGATATCTTGCTTCTTGGGAAACTAGAGATCAGGGAGAGCAGAGTGGCGTGGAAGGACTGAGGCCATCTGGGATGACTCCTCAGTTCTCATATACCAAGACAAGCCATGGAATGGAGCCATTGTGTCACTCCATCCAACACTGACGGGATGAGGAGGATGGCCTAAAAGCTCAGTTAATTATATGCCCCATGCTTCACGGGCTCACATGCCATTATTTAATTTTCTCAGTCTGGTCAGATAGTTTTGTTCTGTATAATTATTGTCATAAGAAGCTAAGGGCTGAATAGTAAGGGGAGAGAGAAGAGTACTATTGCAATGTTTTTAAATTATTCTGAGATTAAATGTCTCTCATTGTCCCAAAGGAAGGTAATTCACAGTCACTGAACCATGGGGAACATGGGAGCTCTAAACGCTAAAGTGACCCTGAATCTGAGAAAACAACTGAAGTCTGATAGGGAAAGGATTTTCTCCTCTTCCTAGTCTTCCTGAGAATAGCCTTATGTCATATTGACTCTGAGAACCACGGGTAAGTAAAGAAAAACTAGCCTCTCAAAAAGACACCAGGTTAATGGAAGCTGGAGCATAACCAGTGTGCTCAAGTGCTGGTGAAACAGGTTTCCCTTAACCACCTCCTAAGGAAAAAAGTTCCTCTAGAAAACTGAGTGAGCAACAGTATATTTAAAAGACAACATTAAGCATCTTTGTGCAACTGCTTTGTTTTTACCTGATACCATCAATATGTATAGCAGTTTTTCTACATGAAAATAGGGGAAGTTGCTTTCTGGATGCTTTTACACAACAGTTTTCTGTAAAACTAACTTGACTAATCTTTATAAAAAAAATACATCAATTAAAATGTTTTCATTCTTGGGGCAGGAAGAGAAAATTCAATGGTAAAAGCACATGTGAGTCTGATCTCTTTAAAGACTCAATGGATTTGGTATAAATGAATCAAATTTAATCATTTCTGAGAAAATGACTCTTGCTTTATTTTGCTGTTTCTAAAGTAGTATAGCTGGTGTCTTTATAGAAAACCCTTCTTCATATGCTTAAATTCTTCTGTATGAAGAAACTACTTAGAATTATCTAACTAGGATTATCTAACTTTTTCCAACCTTTCCATACTAGAGACAGAAATTATCTTAGATTTCAGACGTTCTTTCAGAAGCAAGATTTTTTTTAATTTAAGGGTATTAATTAAAAGTATAGAACATATGATTGTAGCTATGTGCTGTGTGAATTATAAATCCCCTTTTGTTGGAACCATGGCCTCCTCATATTTATATAAAAGAAAAATTAAACAGAAATTAGCACAGAGCATTGCTAAAATCTTCCCTAAATCCAAGTTTCTTTTGTAGAAAATAGAATAGTGTATTTTCTGGGAAGTGGGAGTAACATTTCTAATGGTCATGAGTTAGTCTTTGCCTCAGGCTTCGGCAGTGTCCAGGTTCAGACTGCATTGACATCATGCTCATCTACCAGCATGATGACCTTGAGAAAAACCTTTGTCCAGTAAAGAATATGTCACAGACACCCATCAGATTCTCCATGTGTCCAGAGCTCCCTTCTCTTGCCAGCATACTTGGATGGATACTTCACCACAGGACATGGGATCAGGCATTCCAAGCAGCCACACTAACCCAGACTGGGGGTTGGGAGGGCAGGGGAGTAGCGAATACTCCTGGGGTGAAATTTGACCGATGGGGATAGGCTGGTAAATTATTCCTTCTCTCATGCCCGTGAATTATTGCACAGCATTGTTTTTTCTCCACAACAGTGTCTTGGGGAAGACTTCAGTGGCCAGTTGATAACACCTGCCTCTCCTCTCCTGGTAGCATGCAGTAACTCCCTGTTCACACTACCTCACTCTAGATCCACTTGCATTTTCTTACTCCTACACCTTGCTTTGAACCTCCCAAATAGAAACAGTATATTAGAGTAAATGAGTTAACTGTATGTATATAGATGACCCTAACTGAGCTCAAGTCAATTTAATAACACTTTACCTTGTACGGAGTATTATTATCTTTTATGTTTCTTACCATATCTATCTTTACATCTTCTTACTAAGGTGTCATTCTTACTCTTAAATGTCTTAAAATCTGTGACTTCTGAAACATAATTCATAACTATTTATAATAAACCAGATTATAAATATTTTCATGGCAAGCAAAAGCTGATGTAGACTATAAGGAATTCTAAACCTCAACACACAAAAGAGCCTCTCAGTATGCTTACCCCCTTGGAAACTAATCAGACCACTGTCTCCAGTTTGCTAACGGTGCTGCTGGCATCTACAGGTGCTGTGGAACGGGTGAAGAAGATCCGAGACTACGCGTTTGTGCATTTCAGTAAGCGAGAAGATGCACTTGAAGCTATGAAAGCTTTAAATGGCAAGGTAATTCAGGAGGAAAGAAAATACACACAGATTCCACCATGTTTGGCAGGGGCACGCTATACCAAAGAATTATCTCAGGAGTTCATGTCACCCCAGCTTTCCCCATTGTTGGCAGAGAACCTGCCATCCTTTTGGAGATGCATAATATAGAAATAACAGGAAAAAAATTGGAGAACAAAGAGGTGGCTGGGTAGTAAATCTTAATAATTATTTTTTCTGATTTGAACAAGTCACTGGCCTCAATTTTCCTGAGAAGGGGTTAAAGTTTTTCAAGGTATTTCCCGTCTTGTTAAGTGTCCTCTTGTTGTGAAGAGGCACCGTGACCAAGACAGCTCTTATAAAAAGAAAGCAGTTAATTGGGGTCTTGCTTACAGTTTCAGAGGTGAGTCCATTGTTATCATGACAGGAAACATCCAGCTGGCAGGCAGGCAGGCTGCTTTACATGAGAGTACCTGCGAGCTTTGCATGCTGATGTGCAGGCATCAGACAAAGAGAGAAGCTGAGCCTGGTGTGGGCTTTTGAAACCTCAAGGCCTACCCCCAGCAACACACCTCCTCCAACAAAGCCACACTCCTAATTTTTCCAGTTCATCAACAAGGGACTAAACACAAAAACATGTGCCCATGGGGGACATTCTCATTCAACCACCGTATCCCCCAAGTTCCAATTATATCTAATTACTGCACTTTATAATGCAGTCATTTATGGACCATTATTCAGAAAAGAATGTCAAGATGGCTGTCATTCTGACATCAGTATTTGATCATCCCAACATGGGGGCTTATAATTCCTCTCTTTGCCAAGAGTAGAGTCTGGGAGAAAATCAACTTCTGTATTCCTACGGCTCATTTGACTACTGAAACCTAGGTATTTACAGTAATCAAATAAACACTAAAACATCTATGGGCCACTGATCTGCTAGTGATGTCCAAGATGAAAAATTAATCAAAGCAAAGATGCTTGTCAAAGGGCTAAGAGTCTAGAGAACTAAGTCAGGGCCACAAGCACCTTTGCAACATAGTCAGTTCAAGGTTATCAGGAGACATTTAAAAGTAGAAAGTTCAGATAAAGAAGAGGGTCATCAGCATTCAGAAAACCATCATGGACATATATACAAAACATCATGGATAATATATAAAAGAGCCTACGAAAACTGGATATACTTTCAAAAAGTAAATTATGGCCAGGAGAGTCTGTCTTTGTGGCAAAATGTAAGATTATCAAGAGAAAATCTGAGAACAGCAAATTGGGTTAGAGCACAATGCACAGGAGATTGTTCTGCCCAATGAGTCTTCCATCAGTCCAGGTACCAGTAGACAGTGGGTAGCAAGAAATTCACTCCAGAAATGTGAGAAAATGGGAGATTCAAAAACACAGTGTCAGAGGCCAGAGCTCATAGACTTCTGGCAGTAAAAGCACAAGAGAAGGAGCTCTGGGGAGACGGTAGAAAACTAAAATGATGCCAAGCTGTGGAGACCAGGTCCCTTTGAAAGGAACACTGAACTAGAATCAAACAACCGCGAATCTGCTGGGTCTTATCTGAAAGGTCTTTGGTCAAGGCATACGATGGGTCCAAGATGACCTCTCAAGGAGGGAGCCAGGAAAACATACCCTAAATTTATCCTTGTTTCATTTCCTATCCTCATATTCAGGGTTCCTCATTGGCCAAATCCAACGACAGTTCAGAGAGCCCAGGGGCCCTGAAGAGGAACTTATGTAGAACAATCCCCAGAATGCAGGCAGGATGGACATTGGTGGGAACTGGATCTAAAGGAAAGGGGAAAGGCTTCCCAGCACAGAGTCTTTCAGACACAGGGAAGCCTGGGGCAGGGGCAGCCTCAGGGACCTTCAACGTTCTCAAGTCCTGTAGGGGAAAAAGAGGTGACTCTGAAGCATAAAGGAAAAAAAACTACAAAGTAAAATCAATTCATATTTAAATGGACACTAGGACAGAACTTTATTCTTTCAATGATTACTAAGTTTGTATCATAAAAAGGTCACTACTTCAAAAACAATTTTTAAATTAGCTGTCTCTTTATAAACATGTCTGAATGTACATGGTGTCTACTGAGAAGGCCCAGCATTCATAAACCCAGTGCTAGATAACATAAGGAAATAATGCCAGTGGAGAAGTGTTCAAGTTAGCATCAGAATTTGTAAGGAAGGGAGGCTTTGTTTTGGCTCAAAGTTTAAAAGTGCTGGTCCATCATGTTGGGGAAGGCATGGGGATGAGAGAGTCTTTTCTTTTTCTGACTTACTGACAGAAAGAATGGCATTCACTCTAACAGTCTCTATGCCAAGACTAACTGTCATTCAAGTGGTCGTTTTATGTTGGGATGTTTTCATAAGCACATACTGAATCTTAGTGAATCTACAGAAAAAAATATTAACAAACGAGTAATGAAAAATACTTTTTTTCCATGACAAAATCTTATATTGCTTTTGTACTTGTCAATCACCTTGAATGTAATGCTTTCTTCCAAAGCAGCTTGAGGTGATGGAAGGAGGATGAGCTGGCCAGTCACACTGTACCCAGTCAGGAGGCTCAGTTATTATTTACACCTACACATTTTTATAACAATGTTTACAAATATGTAGCTAAATATGTATTTTCTATTACTAGCAAATACTGTTAACTGCTATGTTTAAGCATAACGCTAAAAAAAAAAAAAAAAAAAAAAAAGTAGTTTTCCTAGGCTGCTTAGCACACCTACAGGTATTTTTATTTACTAGACAAAGTTAGAACTTGGAGATCATTCATAAGATAGTGATCATATTACAATTTAAGGAGACCAGTGAAATGGCACAGTGTGGCTAGCAAGATGGCTAGCTCTAAGATGCTTGTACGGAGCCCGATGGTCTGATTTCAATCCCCAGAACTATTATGGTAGACAGAGAATTGTTCTCTGACCTCCAGACACAGGCTTTTTTTTTCTTCTTCTGGTATTGCAATAATTCTCTTAATTTATCTTCTTTTTAAAAATTAATTAATTAACTAATTAATTAGGGTTTTTAAGATAGAGAGGACATCTCTTTGTAGTCCTGGCTGTCCAGAGACTCACTATACAGATCAGGCTGGCCCCAAACTCACAGAGATCCTCCTGTCTACTTTCCTAGTGATGGGATTGAAAGTGCAGGGAATCTTATGAAAGAAGGGGCAGATAGGATGAAAGAAGGGGCAGATAGGAAGACCTGGAGGGGACAGGAGCTCCACAAAAAGAGCAACTGATCTAAAAAATCTTGGCACAGGGATCTTTTCTGAGACTGATACTCCAACCAAGGACCATGCATGGAGACAACCTAGAATCCCTGCACAGCTGCCCATGGCAACTGTGGGTACCCTACTAAGGGGAAGAGGGACTGTCTCTGACATGAACTCAATGGCTCTTTGAGATCACCTCCCTCTGAGGGGGTTGGCAGCCTTACCAGGCCACAGAGGAACATAATGCAGCCAGTCCTGACGAGACCTGATAGGCTAGGTTCAGAGGGAAGGGGAGGAGGACCTCCCCTATCAGTGAACTTGGGGGGAGGCATAGGAGGAGATGAGGGAAGGAGGGTGGAATTAGGAGGGGATGTGGAAGGGGGCTACAGAAGGGATACAAAGTGAATAAACTGTCATTTGTAAAAATTAATTAATTAATTAATTAATTAATCTGAAAAATCCTTAAAATAAAAAAAGGAATTGCAAGTCAGCAGTAGACATTCAGCAAACGGTAGACACATTGTGTGACACCGAGTTGTCAGAATGGCTTCTCAACTTGTCTTTTCCTTGCTCTCTGCAACAGGTGCTGGATGGTTCCCCAATTGAAGTGACCTTGGCCAAGCCAGTGGATAAGGACAGTTATGTTAGGTACACAAGGGGTACAGGTGGCAGGAACACCGTGTTGCAAGGAGAATACACCTACCCTCTCAGCCACGTTTATGACCCTACCACAACCTACCTTGGAGCTCCTGTCTTCTACACCCCCCAAGCCTACGCAGCCATTCCAAGTCTTCATTTCCCAGCTACCAAAGGACATCTCAGCAACAGGGCTCTCATCCGGGCCCCATCTGTCAGAGGTAACACTAGCTCTGATCTTTTCACAACTCCTAAATTCCAAATGATTGATAAAATACAGTTCAAATGAACTATAAGCTATAGTCCAGAAGCCTTGTACAGATTGGATGGATTCGTTGGGAGAAAAAGACTAGAAAACTGTTTGTTAAAAATCAAACATGTCAGTACCTCTTGTTTTATAGGGAACACTTTTGTTTTGTTTTGTTTTCACATTACAACTGGTTATTGAAAAATATTTGTCGGCACATGGAGTGAATGTGAAGGATCTACAAATCAGATCCTTGCGTGGGCCCATAAAGTATGCGCAGAATGCAACCTAGCTCTGTAACCATTGCTCTGTCGTCCCGTTTGTCTGCGTGTCGGTGACGAGGACTTATTAGCAGCCTGATTCCAGGCAGAGCTTCCAGGGTCTGCCTCTGCTTCCTGAGTGCTCCAGTGGCAGATGTGCACCACATAGAGCTACATGTGATAACTTTGAAAAGGCCAAACTATTAAGAAAAATAATGTTCCTTTAGTATACAGGAGACTAAATAAATTAAAAATAGAAAAAAAAAAAAAAAAAAAACAAATTAGATCTCACTGCCAGACTATATTTTATGTTTAAATGTTACACATAGTCTCTGTTTAAGCAGGTTTCTAAGCTCAGTAAAGTCAATTCATATAAATATGTGAAGCCAGTTTGTCTCTGCCTTATGGTAGCTCTTTTTTTTTTTTTTAACAAACCAATCTTTTTTTTATTTTTATTTTTTACTGGTTTTTTTTTTCCCTTTTTTTTAAAAGATGTATTTCTTTTATATACACTGTTCTGCTTACATGTAGGCCTGTAGGCCAGAAGAGGGCACCAGATTTCATTATAGATGGTTGTGAGCCATCATGTGGTTCCTGGGAATTGAACTCAGGACCTTTGGAAAAGCAGTCAGTGCTCTTAACCTCTGAGCCATCTCTCCACCCCTTATGGTATCTCTTACTGTAGTTTTTCTTGGTTATAACTAACATCATCTGGTTTCCAATCCTATTTTTCTCATATGACAGCAATCTGGAAAATAGGAACAAATGATGTATTTAAATCCACTCTTACATATAGCTTAGAATAGGCCCATCCAGATTATTTTGAAAATGATTACCAAACTGTGTTGCATTATTTTTCAGGAAAAAAAAAAAATACATTGAGCATCTTAAGACCTCTTCAAGAACTTTTAAAGTTCTATGCTCACAATACAATCCTCCCTACCAAAATTGCAATGTAAAAGTAATAATCAAGATTTTATTCAAAAAACTTTCTGTATTTTGTACAAATTATGTCATTGAGACACCATGCATTTATATACAATATATCATCAACCAATCCATATGTCTTACATCTTATCAGCCAGTTGTGATGTAGAAAAAAAAGCAAACTCCACTCCAAGAAAAAAAAATAATACATAGTATTAACAAAAATGTAATCAATGAATAATATCTATGGGTGAAAACTGATCAACTTAATGGGTTATTCCTTTATGTCACCAATAGAAAATCAACATAGTGATGCAGAATCAAAAAGAATCTATGTGTGAAACTCAACAGAAACTTAAGCCTCACATCAGCAGTGCATAAGAGAGTGTGGTGAACTTTAACAAAAAAAAAAAAATGCTTTCTAAATGTTTTTCTGATGACTCACCAGGGAAGCCATAATCAGATTTATTTCTGACTTACTGGCAGAGTAGCATTCACTGTAATAGTCTCTATCCCAGACTAACTATAATTCAAGTGGTCATATTATGTTGGGATGTTTTAATAAGTACATACTGAACCTCGGTGATTGCACAAAAAGCATTAATAAAAGGTAATAAAAATAGTTTTCTCTGACAAAATTTTAAGTAGCTCTGTACTTATCCATCTCCATGAAGGAACTGCTTCCTTCCAAAGCTTTAAGGAAGCAGGAATCTACAATGAGCCTTACCTAATGTTGAGTTTCATTACATTTGAATCTTAAGTTATCTGTCCAACCTCAGGGCGGTAATCAGTGTGACTTGGGCTAACTTTTCTATTACAGTAAGATTCAGGGTGATTTTCTGGTGGTTTGATTCAGTTTAATGCCTTCTTACATTCCTAGAAATTTACATGAATGTCCCTGTAGGGGCTGCGGGAGTGAGAGGACTGGGCGGCCGTGGGTATTTGGCATACACAGGCCTGGGTCGTGGATACCAGGTCAAAGGAGACAAGCGAGAAGACAAACTCTATGACCTTCTTCCTGGGATGGAGCTCACCCCGATGAATACTGTCTCTTTAAAACCACAAGGAATCAAACCTGCTCCTCAGGTAGGTACTATCACGCCAGAGGTAGTTAAGTCGGGCCAGGGACCATCGTTCAAATGATTTGAGTTGCTCCTACCCTTCTGTGGCAATCAGCTTAAGATACTCAGGGGGCTGCCGAGGCTGGCTGCCACTCTGGCACTAAAATGACCTTCATTTTGTTTCATCACAATCCAGCAAAATGAAAAACAAACAGACAAAAGCCTGAAAAAATGCCAACCAAAATCCTAAATGAAAATAAAATGAAGCAAAGACCCCAGCTCAGAATAAACTGCCATTAAGGCAGGTTGGCCGACAACCAAAGAGAAGAGGGACTCATAGCCGAGAACCCTAAGTAGGCTGTTTAGGACTTTTCTTGGAAAGACGGCATTACAAGAACAACATCAATGGACGTGCCAAAGTGGATGGGTAAAAAGTCCCCTAGACCTCAACCTCCAAAGGGAACTATAGGCAACTGAGGAGGGCTGAGGTAAAGCTGAGAGCAGGGATGTAGCCTTTCCCAGGGAAGAGAAGATAAATTGGTTGCCCAGTGTCAAGTATGAAAACATACATACAAGTAACATCATTCAGGCAAACCTGGTTATTTAGGAATATATACATATATAACATATGTATATACACATACATACATGCACCAACAATTAATGAAAAGGGGGTCATGAATTAGAAGGAGAGTGGGAAAGGTCGTGGGAAGCTTGGGAGGGAGGAAAGGGAAAGAGAAATGTTGTAATTATATTATAATCTCAAAAATGAAAAAAAAAGATAAAGAGAGAACATTCCATCATAGAACCTAGGTAAATCCTTAACTATAAAATGTCATCAGCCATATGAAGTCTTCCACAATGTCCTTTACCGGGCAGTGTAATGATGGTAACTGTGTCATGATCGTAATTGCTATTTGCTTTCATTTCACAGTCTGTGTTTCCATGATTCTGTACAGCCGTTGGGTTTTTTTATTAGTGGAAACTGAAAGTTATAAAGGTTGCTTCAATAGGGAAACTAAATACTGTGTTTGAAAAACTAAAACAAAACAGACGAGGTCCCTGTTAAGCCCAGCTTATCCCAATGCTGTGTATCACACCTTGCACCCTCTGAAGCCATGTTGGCTGAATGGCTACAGATACAGTCTGTGGAGTCTCAGGGAAACATCCCTGCTTTCAGGAGGAAGGTAGAAGTCCAACTTGGGAAAAAAGAAATCGCCTCAGGACTATAACCAAGGAGCAAACACGCTATCGAAAAGCTTTCCCTGAGAATGGAAGCAGGGGTATTGTCAGTGTTTTCCTTTTATATGCTTTTAAGTAATGTTTCTTTAAAATCTACTCAGGCAATCAAAAATAAATAAATAAACAAATAAATAATCAGAAGAATGTTTATTACAGTGATAAACAGGAATCGATTGAAAAATTACATGTATTAAACGTCTCGAGTGTAGCATGTTTGTTAGACACTAGAGATGCCAGCATGAATATAACAAAAATTCTTGCAATCATAAATCACATGGCAACCCAGTGGGATAATACTGACACATAAAGAGATAATTATAATGAAATCAGGTAAGTGTCATGGTGAAAACAGTCCTTCGGAGCACAACTCACTGCTTATTCACTAAACACGGGTGAGAAGTTGGCAATAATGAATGAGAGATATTTAATTAATATGTGGTGCCACCCCAGCCAATATGGCTGGAGACTAACCACCACAGTACAGGTGGAAATCGCCAACCAGCAGACAGGGCTCAAGAACTGCCCTGCCCTGCCCTGCCCAACCAGCACTGCATAAGCCATTCCCCTCGGTATGTTTGCTAAATTGGCGTAAATGGGCAGTCAGCCTATCTAGCAGCAAAAGCTGGCTGCTATTGCTCAGGAATCTCAAAATGGTTCTTTGTAAATGCTGGAAGATACTACTAAGAGCTTTTAATAGTCGAAAAAAATAAGCTCAATTTCAAATTAATAAACTGGAAAATGTCATGAGAGGCAGCCGCTAGGTTAACATGAGAACAATGAGCTAGAAGGCTCCAGATACCCGAAGGCCATTGTTCCGTTGCACCATTCTTTGCTCAGCCTCAAGCCCTGTTTGATACAGATACTAAATCTGCTATATGAATGGAGGGTCAGGACCAAAGAAAGCCACATTTAGGGTAAAGTAACCATGAATCTTTTGTGAAAACATTCAGTTTAGGGTAATTACATCAGTGAAAAAGCAAACATGCAGATGGAAAACGAAAACAGACTGTCATAAAAATAGTGAAAATAGCACATTGCCAAGTAAATTTAAAAAAAAAAAAAAAACACCACTGTGAATACCTATTCGTGTTTATTAATACATACTGCCCCAAGGGCTGGAAGGATGGCTCAGTGGTTAAGAACACTTGCTGCTCTTGCAGAGGGTACATGTCAGGCTCCTGACAGCCGTATCATGGCTCACGACTGTCTGCAACTCCAGTTCCAGACTGGTGCCCTCTACTGGCCCCTCAGGGCACCGCGCGTGTGATGTGCATACATACAGGAAAAACTCACACACTTAAAACAAGAACAAGTGAAATAAGGTGAGAAAATAAATGCAAACCCATAGACCTGATTTTTCAAAAATGTGAAGTTAAAAAAAAAAACTATATCAAATGGCAAGAAGCTAAGATAGGTTCTCAGGTTAACTGTCCTAAGCCACTATGAACAGAACGAGGGCTTGAGTGGAAATAAGAGGCAAACCCACCCACACAGTGCTACAACCCCAACTTACTAAAAACAGAAACAAACACACGCAAAAAAAAAATGTGAATTGAGCGCTTAGCAATATATGCATACATGGATTAAATGTACTAATGGATTAAAATGAAACTGCTAGAGTAAATGGTGTGAAAATGATTTTACGAACTATAATAAATGTTCACTGTTTAAATGGAGTTCAGACTGAGTTCAACTTAAATTTTATGAGTCATTACACCATGGGACATTTTCCCTCTTCTGTTAGTTGATACCGAAGTTCAGAGCTGAAAGCCTAAAAGCTGCAGAAGTCATGCAAATGTGACATTTGAGGGAGAAATCTTTTTTTTTTTTCTTTTGTAGATATTAGAAGAAATCTGTCAGAAAAATAACTGGGGACAGCCAGTGTACCAGCTGCATTCTGCCATTGGACAAGACCAAAGACAGTTATTCCTGTACAAAGTAACTATCCCGGCGCTGGCCAGCCAGAATCCTGCGATGTGCGTACCTTCTCCAAGCTCCTGGTAACAGAGCTTTCAGAAGAGATGAGCCTGTGCGTTAAGTGTATTTGATCATTACTAGAATGCCAAGCCTGCTACCTACTCCTTTGTAATTAAATGAAAACTCAAGGTGCCCAGCTGGTACATATCCACCAGCTGTTAGACTGGCATCCACAAGCCCCAAAGTTTCATGCAGAGTGAAGATCCTAGGATAACTCGCTGATGGCGCAGGGGAGATGGTCAGAGATCAAAGGGGGGCAGAGGCCGAGAACTGCTTCCTTCCTGCAGTGTGTAGGTTGTCACAAGGGACCCATGTGAAGTTGGCACTGTACGGCATAGCCCTCTGTCCCACCTGTGAAATTTTATATCTAACATCTAATCTTTAATAGCTGTCACCTTCTGGATCTCACCCCCAGGCTGCATTCATGTAGCTTAGGAACCAACCATGTTTACCTCAGAAGAGTCATGTAGTAAAAAATTATACATGTTCCCCGTAAATGCCATTAGCGACCAAGGTCCTAGATCAATTCACAACTACTCTTGTGTATGCTTATAGGCAGAAGCTTTTTTTCTTTTAAAGTTTTTTTTTATTTTAATTTTTATTAATTACACTTTATTCACTTTGTATCCCCCCATAAGCCCCTTCCTCTGAAGCTTTTTTTACAGCAAATAGAGAAAAAAATACCCCATACAAAATTCCACCATCTGATTATCTTTAAACACTAAAAATACCTTCGGGTTTTTGTTTTTGTTTTTATCACCTGGCTGGGTACACAGGTTTCTGAATAATTAACATGACTGTCCGTTCTTTCCAGCCACCCTTTCACACCTCCCAAGCTAAGTGCCTACGTGGATGAAGCAAAGAATTACGCTGCTGAGCACACTCTACAGGCACTGGGCCTCACCACAGAAGGAGGTGACCCTCGGCCTACAGCACCCACCGCCACATCTGCCACTGTGTTCCCAGGTACTGGGCCGGGGCGGGGGGGGGGATCAGCCATGGCAGTCATGCAGGAGCCTCAACTACAATAATTCTGACCTGTGCCATGTGCGGATGGAAGAGAGATGGGGAAACTGAGCCAGAGCAGCCTAAGCTGGTTGACAGCTGCCTCTGCTTTAAGCAGCTGTGTGAGCTTGAATGAGTCCGGGTTGGTGAGGATTGGTTTTTAGTCTTATTAAGAGACTGGTGCTATTATAGGGTGATATTTAATTGAGCTCATGCTATGAGCAGGGCACTCACTGAAGCGCTCAGCAAGCTCTGTAATCCCCCAGTGACCCTCATGGCACTTGGCAGTTGTGTTAGAATGTAATCCCTTTACAGTCCAGATGAAGAAGTCTAGGCCTGGGAAGATTAATCAATCTGGCCAGTATTAGTTAACCTTGGCTGCTGTTTGAAGTTTTTTTCTACTTTTTCTACACGTGGTGTATATATGTTTGTTTGTGTGCAGGTGTGGAGGCCAGAGGTCAGGGTCAGCTGCTTTCCTCTATCACACTCTACCTCATCTTTTTATTTTTTATTTACTTATTTATTACAATTTATTCATTTTTGTATCCAAGTTGTAGCCTTCTCCCTGTCTCCTCCCAGTCTCACCCACTCTCCCTCTTCGCCCCCTATGCGCTTTCCCTAGTCCACTGAAAAGGGAGGACCTCCTCCCCTTCTATCTGCCCCTAGCCTATCAGGTCTCACCAAGGCTGGCTGCATCATCTTCCTCTGTGGCCTGGCAAGGCTGCACCCCCCAGTGAGAGGTGATCAAAGAGCTGGCCACTGAGTTCATGTCAGAGACAGCCCCTGCCCCCCTTACTAGGGAACCTACTTGGAAACTGAGCAGCCTATGGGCTTCCTCTGAGCAGGAGGGTCTAGGTCCTCTCCATGCATGGTCCTCGGTTGGAGTATTGGTCTCTACAGGTGGCCCTGAGCCCAGGTTTTTTGGTTCTGTTGGTCTCTTTGTGGTGTTCCCGTCCCTCTAGGTCTATCTATCTCCCTCTTCTTCCAGAAGGTTTCCTGCACTCTGCCCAAAGTTGACTATGAGTCTCAGTATCTCCTTCGATACCCTGATGAGTAGAGTTTTCAGAGTCCTTCTGTGGAAGGCTCCTGTCCTGGTCCTTGTCTTCTCCTAACTTGTTTGTCCTTTTGAGTGAGGTTTTAGCCTCTTCCCTAGGGTCCTCCTTGTTTAGTTTCTTTAGGACTCTAGATTTTAATATGTATTCTATTCCCTATATTATATGGCTAATATCCACTTATAGTTGAGTATATACAATATCTGTTTTTCTGCTTCTGGGTTACCTCACTCAGGATGATCTTTTCTAGTTCTGACCATTTGCCTGCAAATTTCATGACTTCCTTCTTTTTGATTGCTGAGTAGTATTCCATTGTGTAAAAATACTACAATTTCTGTATCCATTCCTCAGTTGAGGGACATCTAGGTTGTTTCCAGGTTCTGGCTATTATGAATAACGCTGCTATGAACATGGTTGTGCAAATGTCCTTGTATGGTTTAGCATCTTTTTGGATATATGCTCAGGAGTGGTATAGCTGGCTCTTGAGGAAGCACTATTCCTAATTTTCTGAGAAAGTGCCAGATTGATTTCCAAAGTGGTTGTACAAGTTTACATTCCCACCAGCAATGGAGGAGGGTTTGCCTTTCTACACATCCTCTCAGCATGTATCCTCCCTTGAGCTTTTGATCTTAGCCATTCTGATGGGTGTGAGGTGGAATCTCAGGGTCATTTTGATTTGCAAAATTTCCCAGATGACTAAGGACATTGAGCATTTCTTTAAGTGTTTCTCTGCCATTCGATATTCCTCTGTTGAGAATTTTCTGTTTAGCTCTGTACCCCATTTTTTTAACCACATGACAGCTCACTCTCTAATTTTCATTTTTAATGGATTTGTTGAACCTCTTTTCTTTGAAGAACAATGACAAGAGAAGATACATGTGTAAAGGTAGATAGATAAATAGCATCTTAAATTGGTAAATTAAATACAATGACGAAAATGTGGTCAATAAATGGTTTCTCTCTGTTAAAAAAAAGAGAGAGGGGGGCTTTCAACAGTTCCCCCTTTCTCTTCAATTTTCCTTCTATGTCTTAGTCAAGCAATAGCCTTGATGATTGGAATACTTGGTTTGTTGGTGTTTAACTTCTTGAGTTCTTCATATATTCTGGTTGTTAGCCCTGTCAGATGTAGGATTGGTGAAGATCCTTTCCCAGTCTGTAGGCTGTAGTTTTGTTCTGACGACAGTATCCCTTGCTTTACAGAAGCTTTTCAGTTTCATTAGGTCCCATTTATTGGTTGTTGATATTAGAGCCTGTGCTTTGGTGTTCTGTTCAGGAAGTTGTTTCCTGTGCCAATGAGTTCAAGGTTTGTCCCCACTTTTTCTTCTAACAGATTTAGTGTGTCTGGTTCTTTTTTGAGGTTTTTGATCCACTTGGACATTACTTTTGTGCAAGGTGATAAATATGGGTCTATTTGAACTTTTCTATGTGTAGACATCCAGTTAGACCAGCACCATTTGTTGAAGATGCTATCTTTTTTCCATTGTATGGTTTTGGCTTCTTTGTCAAAAATCAAGTTTCTGTGGGTGTGTGGGTTTATTTCCAGGTCTTCAGATTGATTCCATTGATCCAACAGTCTGTTTCTATGCCAGTACCATGCCATTTTTTATTACTGTTGTTCTGTAGTACAGCTTGAAATCAAGGATGGAGATACCTCCAAAAGATCTTTTATTGTACAGGATCGTTTTAGCTCTTCTGGGTTTTTTGTTTTTGCATACGAAATTAAGAATTGTTCTTTCAAGTTCTGTGAAGAATTGTGTTGGTATTTTGATGGGAGTTGCATTGAACCTGTAGATTGCTTTTGGCAGGATGGCCATTTTCACTATGTTAATCCTACTGAACCATGAGCATGGGAGATCTTTTCCATCTTCTGATATTTTCTTCAATTTCTTTCTACAGAAACTTTAAGTTTTTTGTTTTTTTTTTTTTTTCCAAACAGGTCTTTTACTTGCTTGGTTAGAGTCACACCAAGGTACTTTAAGTTATTTGTGGCTATTGTGAAGGGTGTTGTTTCCCTAATTTCTTTCTCAGCCCATTTGTCTTTTGTATACAGGAAGGCTTCAGATTTTTTGAGTAAATTTTTTATCCAGCCACTTTGCTGAAGGTGTTTATCAGCTGAAGGAGTTCTCTGGTAGAACTTTGGGGATCACTCATGTATACTATCATATCATCTGCAAATAGCAATACTTTGACTTCTTCCTTTTGTAGATTTGTATCCCGTTGATCTCCCTTAGTTATACCTGATCTTTTTTAAATTAAGATTTAAGCAGGTGTGTGTGCGTTTACGTGTGTGTGCACGTGTACATGTGCGTTTAAATGAGTGCAAGCTCTTGAAGAGGCCACAGGTGTTCGATCCATTGAAGTTGGAATTTCAGGCATTCGGGCACCCAGCAGGAGCGCCGATCCTCAGTATGGATGTATGTACATACCAAATCTCCAAACCTTGTCTCAGGTTTTGAGACAGACTCTCTCATAGAACCTGGTTTTACTAGTGAAACTGAGGTTTCTTTTAAGGGTTCCTAGCCTTTTTAATACAAGAATTTAAAAATGGATTCAAAAGGAAGCTTGAGGACAGTTGCATTAGAGGGATGGATGGATAGATAGATAGATAGATAGATAGATAGATAGATAGATAGATAGAGGTGTTGAATTCATTGGGGCAAGTTTGATCTTCACCACCAGAATATACAATGTCTCCTTCTCATTTCTTTGCTCACAACTACTTGACAAACCTCAACAAACTGCACCAAACTGTCACAAACTACAACAAACAACAGTATCCAACCATCAACCAGCCATACATCCATCTATCCCTGCTCTAGCTTTTATACACCTTCTGAAAAGTTCCTATGATTCTAAACTTCACATACTCGCATAAACTCCCTGCAGGTGGGAAAACCACACCCTGCCAAAGCAAGATAGTCACCTGGTATTAAAGTGAAAACACCTGGCATTAAAGTGAAAACATCCCCACAGCTGGCATTAAAGTGAAAACATGTTCCTATAAGATTTAAGTGTTTTTTAAGGAAACCAAAATTACAAAAGTCTCACTACAAACAGATGGACAGGTAAACAGGTAAACAAGCCATAAATCTCAGCAGCTTCCAGAAGGGAACTGCAGAAAAGAAAGGAAAGTAAGCCCTGCTGCTTGCAGTGGAGGTCCACAAACAGCCACATGGCAAAAGGAAATGGGTGGCACTTCTTCAGAGTGAGAAAGCCAGAGTGTCAGGGAAAGCATGCTTAGGTTTTATTCAAAACACAGAGGGGGAAAAAGGGTATCTTTTTCATTGGTTAAATGAAATAGATTTTACAGTTGTTGATGTATCCATAAGGCTACCCTCATTAATCGCTGAACTTTTAAAACTGGTATCACATTGCAACAGTGTTTTGAGCCAAGTTCAAAGACTTACAGTATAATCTATGTTACTTTTCTAAAGCAAACCAAAAGTTTAATTTTCAGGGTTTGTTCTACCGCCTTCAGCAGCAGCATTTGATGAGGAATCTTTCATGCGTTTGTAACAGATAAAAATAGAACAGACTGCAGGTTCTAACAAAATGTTTCTTTTTTTTAAAAATCACTTGTTTTAATGGCGATACATTAAGACACTCTAAAACAGTACAGTATCTCTGCTGATAGAATATCTGTCTATTCTTCCTTGTATGAAAAAAGTTTTTGTTTGTTTGTTTGTTTTTGAGACCTGGGTCTCTCTGTAGTCACGCTTTTCCTTGAACTCTCTATGTAGACCAGGCTGCCTCAAAGTAACAAAGACCCTATGGCTGTTGTCACCACTTCCCTGGAATGCTGGGATTAAAGGCACAAACCACCATGCCTTGAAATTTTTGATTTGCTTTTAAGTGTGAGGTTTTATGCCATTGCCATGTTCAGCAGAACCAGACCTATAGAACCCACTAATATCATGCCAACTCCCCAACAGCCTGCTTTATATATAGAGTCGTGTATATTCACCTCGGGAGAAGCTTTCTATTGCAAGCTGGCCACAAAAGGTCCCTCTCTGTTCTTCGGAACATCTCTCCAATGTCTCCATTTGCTCGTGTGAAGTAGGCCCGAGGCAGTGAAGTCGGTTCCCTCTGGAGAATATCATATTCACTCTTCCAGTGCTATTCCAGCTGGGTGTTGTGGTGCTTTCCTTTAGTCTCAGCACTCTACAGGCAGAGGCAGGTGGAACTCTATGAGTTCCAGGCTAGCCTGGTCTACATATGTGTTCCAGGAGAGCTAACAAGGACGACATAGAAAGAACCTGTCTCAGAAAACAAAAACGGAACAAAACCACCAATGTTATTCTACACAACTAAGCCCACAAACTGTGTCTCCTCAGAGCACATTTTCATCCTACATACTTGTTTGTTTTAAGCAATATGCTAATTCTTTGCATCGCTAAAAAGGAAAAAGAAAATGTGCCATAAAGGGAGGGAATCTGAATTTCTTTCATAAGATTTCCTCTGCCTCCTCCAGGATATGCTGTCCACAGTGCCACCGCCCCCGTGTCAGCAGCCCAGCTCAAACAAGCAGTGACACTCGGACAAGACTTAGCAGCATATACTGCATATGAGGTCTACCCTACTTTTGCAGTGACCACCCGAGGAGATGCGTATGGAGCCTTCTGAAGATCCCTTTCCTTTAAGAATAAGCCTTACAGAATGCTCTGTAGAAGCCCCAAACCTCCAACCAGATCCCTTGTGATCATAGGTCACACCTTCCCCAAAGCCACGCCTTTCCTGAGACTGCCTGCCTGACTCACTCATTGTACCACTCATGAAATGTGAATATTATTCCTCAACAAAACCAAACGTTAAGGAGCCTTATGCTTAACAGAAATCTGGAAAAACGCCACTAACAGCAAAGTTGCTCTTCCAAGGATCCTGAGTGTCTCAGGAAGGGGATAAAACCCTGACAAATTGGTGTATGCTCTCTTAGTACCGAGAGCTGTGGCTGGGCAGAGCTGGGCGGTCAGTAGCAAGGTACAGGCAGTAAAATTCCTGTCTCAGTCACCGGCTCCCAGCCACTTCATCACTCAGAGAATCAAGAGACCAGAGGAAATCAGGAGGCTTTGTAAGAGGCCTTCAGTATCACCTACAGTGTGGGGTGTGATCCCAGGCTGAGCTCATGAAAACTGTCTGAAATGTAATAGATTCCATTACCACTTTCAGTCTGAAATTCCCCTCTTATCCATCTGTCATAGATCAGCATCTTCCTGTCCCTGCAGTCTCTGGGGACTGGAAATCAATACACTGTGTTTCAGATATGCTTGAGACAAATCCAAACCCTGTATTCATTTAACCCATTAAGCCACTGTTTTTCTTCAGAATTTCTATCCTACCCAAAGATTCCCAAATCACAGAAACCACACGAGCACTGAGTCCTGGGGTGAAAAATGACTTTTTCTTGTCTGGAAATTCTGCCTTGCCCATGCTAATTTGCCTTCACCTCAGACTCATTTTGCTGATCTCAAACACAGTAAATCAGATGTACATAAAATCACTATGATGTTTTCATACTCAGAAAATTGGCCAAAAAGTCATTTCCAAAAAAAAAAACAAAACAAAAAAAAAAGTGAACTTGTTTTGCTTTTTTCTCACTGTGTAGCCCAGGCTGGCCTCAAATTTGTAATCCTCCTGCCTCTACTACCCCTGTGCTGGTGTTGTTAACACACAACACCACACCTACCTCGAAGTAGTTATGTTAACTTGAAGCTACCTTAGAATTTTCTACCCAGTTCATGTTAATCACCGAAAATCATTGCCTTTCCTTTCTTTATGTTTTGATTTTCTTTCATGTGTTCTTTTTTATTTTATTTCATATGTTTTACCATGGTTAGGTCCTTTTATAGGGAAACTATTCCAGGAAAGCCTTACACCATCATGGTTACCCAGAGACTATCCCTTCAGAGTTCAGTAAAAGTGTTACTTGCCAAAATGCTCCTGAGAATTTAGAACCTCTCATGGTCACTAGGGAAGGGAGACTACATCCAGAAATGGAGGTCAAAGGGATGTGATGCTCTCATTCAAATTAGGTATGTTCAAAACAGAGAGTCAAAAGTCTGGTACTGAATACAATCCCTACTCCAGCCTTATTTGTGACTTAGGAGACAAAGCACTAGAATTTCCATTTAAAGAAAAAGAAAATACTTGGCTCTTGTGAAAGTCTGTACACCTCAAGCAAAAACACACAGAGAGGTGCAGAAAATATTGTCAGCTCTTTAATGGAATTCCGGAATCTAAAATCAGGCCCAATTCCAATCAAAGTCAGGGACAGGTCAATCATAGTTGAGTACTTCATAACCCTCAGTTATGTGATTTAGTGATTCCAGCAGGACATCTAATGCCAAAAAACCTCCAGCTGACACTCTGGAAGGCTCTGGATTTTCTGGCCTTCTTTCTCAGGTTATTGTGTTCCTGTGCAAAGGAACTCCCAAGCTTGGCATCACATCCAAAACACCTGGAGAACTTCCAATACGCTAAGGCCAAGGTCACCTGTCAATTACGTCAGAGAGTCTTGGCATGGAAGCCTGTTGTCAATGTTTCCTGATGATTCCTGGGTGATTTGAATATGCAGCTTGGTGTGGAGATTGTTAGAGCCTTTGTAGTCTACTCTTCCTCTTTCATTCTTCCCTTTCCAATTCAACTTTAGCTAAATACAAAATTTATATACATTGTCTTTGTTAAAACAAATAATCATAGCGTTGTCATTATAGCCATCTCACACACTCTGAGTCTGAATAAATTCATATTGGCTTCAAACTAATTCTTAAGCCAAACTCTAACATCAAGATGATTTTATCAACACACTAGTAATCGCCAGACTTTAGAAATCAAATTCTAATTTGCTAGACTAGTATAAATGATTGCTCACAGTATTTTGTCAGTATCTTATGGCTGCCCTGATGATTTTAAGTTTTTCTATGAAGACCTAAGAAGCATGCATGGCAAAACAAACAAACAAACAAACAAACAAACACCAGGGAGATGGATTAGGATTTGGAAGGCTGGAGAGTGATAGTGTTAATTTCCTAAATCTACAATATAAGCATTATGCACAACTAACCTTCGGTTTGACACTTGATCTTTTTAAAGCTTATTTTGAGGCACATTTGTTGGTACAAGCCTGAGATCCCAGTACTTGAGAAGAAGAGAGAGGAGAATGAAGAGTCTGAGGTCAGCCTGAGAAGCATAGAGCGAGTCTGTCTTGAAAATGTTAAAAAAAAAAAAAAAAAAAAACAAAGAAAACCAACTAAACCACAAGAAAACACATAATTTTTCTTACCTATTAACTGCTGTCCTTTCTCAAAGAGCTGCTCTTCAATTCCACAATCTAGGTAAATCAAGAAGAGCACCTCCAACTGCAGCAAACAAAACTTCTCCTAGATGATGAGGGTATGTCCAGCAGCCAACAGAATCATGCCAAACAGCACTCAAAGTGGTGTAGGCAAGCTACCTCATATAACAAAATAGTGACATCAAAAACTACCTGACAAGGAGGATCATAAGTCAAATACATAAAATTAGTTTTTGTTTCATTTTAAAGGTTTTTAAGTTATTTTAGTCACATAGAATAGCAAAAATGCTTTAGCAATAATTTTCAAATTACATTTATTTTCAGAACATTTTACATGACTCTTAGAATTCTGTCTTGGTCAACCGAGCCATGCTGAAATCCATGTTAGCAAGGAGATGCACCAGGGGGCATGGCATGCTTAATAATCATGGTTGTGGTTATGGCCCTTAATTTGAATTCATGCAAAAGTTTAGGGAGGAGCATACTAAAAATTAACCTAGAGACTTGGCATATTCCTTATCTTATGAATACGCTTTTATGTATTTTATAGATACACATTATATACATATATACACATACTGTTAGAGATACAATTTAAACTTAAAATACAGAGAGATAAGAATTGTGTCATAAATATTTGAAAAGAACATGTTGGCATTGTGCCATGACTTGGGCAGCAGAAAGAAATGAGGCCATTTGACATGGCACCACCGTCATGGCTTTTAGACAGTTCTGGAACCCAGTGATGAGGCTTCCCTCATTCCAGTAGTGTCCTGGAAACATCCTGAATTAAACTCTGACATAAGCCTAGGAAATGTAATGTGCCTTCCAGGCCTTAAATTTGTATGTGCCAATCTTTAGAGGAAAGTGAGTAGAGTTCTCATGAGCTATTAGGAAAATGATGCTTTCCTAACTCTTTTCTTGTAAAGTAAAACATTACATTTTTATTAAATAAAAATTATAAAGCATTCTATAAACCCCCATGTCCAATATTTTCAAGTGCTGGATTTCTCTTTAAATGTTTAGACAAAAGAACAGTGCTGCGATTCACATCTCGAGCACACAGAAGCATTTACGGCAAACTGTAAATTTGTGTTCCAGTTCACCTCAATTTTGTAGTAACTTCTTAAATGAATTCATAACTAATCTAAAAGAGGAAAAAATTAGAAAGCAGAAGCTTCATTTCTTCAAATGTGTCTGGAGTCAAATCTGGACCACTACAGAGCCTCTCCCAACAGGCATGTCTCGGTTTTGAGAGCAAAACCAAAAGGAAGAACACGGTTGGCTCTCTTTTCTCTTATGCTTGTTTAACGGAAAGGTAAATATCGAGGAACAGTCCCATAGAAGCTGAACAGAGGCAAGATGGAAGATGCTCACCCTCTTCCTTCACTCAAGCTAGTGATACCTCCAACTAGAAAGAATTTCTTGTGTAAATGTTTCCATTCTGCCCTTTCCCTTCTGCTTTACGGATGCCCCCAAACACGATGCCCTTCGCACGTCCCTTCACCGTTCCTGTTGTTCTTCACCTTCCTCGCCCGTGCTCTTCACAGTCAAGGCTTTCATCGCTGCTTAATGGAAAATAGCATCAAGGGGTTATGTTCCTTTTCAGGAAATTCTTGCCTGTTGCTTGCTGTCTTTACTAATGCTGAAATTTTTGCTAGCTGCATTGATTGACAGCTATTGTATTGACCTGTTCATACAAAATGGAAGGCGTTTTTGTCTGCTGTGTTCTTTGCTTACTATGTGCCCACTGTTACTCCAGAAACAGGGGATACAAACACACATATTTCTGTTCCTCTCTGCAATAGATGCACAATCCAGTTATTAAGCTAGAAGTTTTTGTCACTGGGTCAGAATCCCTAAAATAAAACAATTCCGTCCTAACCCTTCTGTTTCCAGCACTGCCACCCAACATGAGCAACAATTGTTTTAAAAAGTGAAACGAATTTCAAGTGTTTCTTCCCAGGAAAATACCAAGAACTATGCAAACATAGAAAATAAAGGTTTAGTTACTCGAAAGCTTTAACAGACATAAGGAATGTGGACATAAAGACATTAAGGAACTCCACTTAAGGTGTGGAGTTCACAACAGGGCTTATTTACTTGAAAACATTTTGCTCATTAAGTATTTCTGTTTGCTAACTCTGCCTGTTATTCAAAACAGGAGCCTTAGCCATATCTCCATATCTTCGCCGAAAGTGATTCTCAGGTGCAGTCACTGTATCTTTCACAATATACAATTCTATTTTGAAATGTCCTATTTTCTATTTAGTTCCTAAGAGATATTAGGGGGTTCAAACTGCAAGTGTTTGTTTAAGTCAATCATTATTTTCTTGCTTTAACTGTTTGATCACTGGTATTTTTAGTGCTATTCTCTCCTAGAAATTTCTTTTCTTAACCAATTTTTGTGAGTACGGTCAGACATTACTGTCTCTTATCTTTTATCTTTTATCTTTTAATGAAAAGAAAGATTTAAGCAAACTGTACTTCCAGGTCCAAGGTGTTAACACCCTTGCTTCTTTTCTTTTTTTGTTATTTATATGGATTTACCTAAAGTACCCCCAAAAGATACATATATATATAGATACATATATATATATAAACAGTATTAAAGAGTGTGCATAAGACACTTATTTTTGTACTTTGAGTACAATGTTTTATAGAGCTACATGATCTAACTATATATTAAGTAAAATAATATCATTCTCTTATTGGAAAAATGATTGTTGCTTTGGAAAATACAAATATACCAGTCATCTTAGAATCATAAATCAAATGAAATGAGAAATTATGCAGTTTTGGGTATTTCAGGATGGTGATATGGTTTTAATTGAGTTTCACGGTTCCATAATAAAGTTTTAGAAATTATCAACATGGCTGCTAATGTCTTTTCTTTCCTGAAAACTAAGATTTTGGGCTTTCTTTCAGTAAGCATCTGAATATGAATGGCACATAATTGCAACTGGTTATTCTCAGTACTTCCTGTTTATGTCACTTCCTTGTAGCACATCCTCCAGGAGTATATGGCATTTTCCACTCAATAAGAAAGTGAATGAAATATGCAGAAACTAAAAATAAAGAGAAAGAGACCTCAGACAGGTTAGTGTGCTCTGAAGCCAATGTTTGCCCGGGGGCATCTGCTGCTCCTTAGTGAAAAGGAAAATTCTTCAGTGAACTGTTCACTGGGAATAAGTCCTGTTTGTCAATCCCTCAGATAGAAATGGTTCCTGTTGGGGAAGGGCTTAGTGAAGAATGTTTTGCTTTGTTGGGGGACGGGAATGATTTTTTGGTTTTTGGTTGGGTTTTCTGTTGTTGTTGTTTTATTTTGTTTTGTACTGTTTTATTTTTTAACAAATCAAAAAAAAAAAAAAAGATGGAAAAAAAGATGAAAAGCAAGAATTTGTGGCTGAACAATCATATGTGGACAGCAAAGCCTAAAATTTTTCCTATTATTACTGAGGAAATTGGGAACTCCTTTGGGGGCTTTTAGTCTCCTTAATAAAACAAAATCCAGAAATGGACGCAGAAGGGGGCTCCGTGATAACTGTGTTAGAGTTTGAGAGAAAATGACAGTGCAGGCAAGCTGTAAATCTTAGCAGATGCCGGGAGAAGGAAGATGGAGAAAAGGAAGCGAGAAAGTCATGTCTTTTGAGTTAGTCCAAAAAAATGGGCAAGTCATCGCTGAAGGTCAGTATGCAGCCACATGGCAGAAGGAGAGGGGCCTTCAGAGAAAGACTAAGAAAGCCCTGAGTGCCAGGCGAAACATGCTTGGGATTTGGAGCAGAATGTGAAAGACAAGGAACTAGGAAAGAGAAAGGAGAAAAGTTCCACTTATACACCAAGTTAATTCAGAAAACTGGACAGGCTCCATGGTGCTCCCTGACAGAAGCGCTGACTAAAAAAATATATAAGCAAATTGTTTTAAAAAGCTGGGGGTGATGGCACATGCCTTTAATGCCAGCACTCGGGAGGCAGAGGCAGGTAGATCTTTGTGAGTTTGAGGCCAGCCTGGTCTACAGGGAGAGTTTCAGGACAGCCAAGGCTACACAAAGGAACCCGTCTCAGAAAAAAATAAAAAGAAAGAGAGAGAGAGAGAGAGAGAGAGAGAGAAAGAAAGAAAGAAAGAAAGGAGGACCTGAGTTTGATACCTGAACCAAAAAACATAGTCAAATGTGATTCTCATTCACAATCCTGAAACTGAAGAGCCAAGAATAGATGGGTCCAGCCAGCCTAGCTAACTTAGCAAGTTCTAGGCCAGTGAGAGACATTGTCTCTAAATATATGCATACACACATACCTGCATACACACACACACATACATACATACACACACACACACACACACACACACACACACACACACACAAACACAGCCTTTGTCTTTACCATACTCCCAGAAAACTAAAGTTATCATTAGCAAAACTACTTACAGACAGCTTATTTTAAAAAGTAAAACCTTTCTGCAGCCAATTATCAAAGTGTTGGTCTCCTAAACTAAATACAGATGTCTCCACTTACCTGACTAGCCAAATATTTTAGGTAATACCTTGTTTCTATTCTCACCGTATTTTCCCATTTTCTTAACAAGTTCATCTGTCTCTCTTTGCTTCTGTATAAGCATGAAACTTTCTGGCTGTGTTTTACCAAAAGTTTCGGTAGTTAATATAACTTACAGGGCCCTGAGGTGTGTCCTACCTGAGGTCCATAGGCTATCAGCAGAATAGCTAGGCATGAAGCCTGACACAAAACATAAATGTACTTTTAGCATTATGGTTTGTTGTTGCTCTTGTTCTCTCTCTCTTCTCTCTCTTTCTGTGTGTGTGTTAGAAAAAGAAAGAGAAAGAGAAGAGAGGAAGAGAGAGACTCAACTGTGTGGTTCTCCAGCAGAAAGTTTGCAGACAGCAATGGCATATCTACAATGTCAAAGCTTGGGTGTTTCTGGCAGGAGTAAAAAACTGAGAGAAAGTAACTCGTAACGGAGACAAAGCCTCACAGAGAAGCAATGAGGGGAATGGGTGGCCCCAGCACCAAAGCAGGATGGAACTAGGGAAAGAAAGAAAAATAAACATAAGAAATTAAGAGCACAGGGAATTGAAATCCTGTTTTCAAGAAGAGCCAATGAGAAGGTGACCAGATTCAGCACAGCAGCAAAGGGATCTGGAAGACCCCAAGCATATGTCTGAGCCCCAAACAGGATAAGGACTTCTCATGGGTAGTAAAAGCGCTTATGGAAAAGGGCAGAGAATTTGGCCCTCTCCGAAGTTATAAAGACCAACTTTTTTATTTTAACCTCTCTAGAATGAGAGAGTGGCTCCTCGAAATTTTTATTTTCAGTCATCCTCTCAGATGGAAAAATTAGATTATTTTTATGTGTTTGCATCCTGGTGCTCCACTGTCCTCCTCAACAGAGCTCTGAGTTGGCCTTTTGTTTCTCATGCTGCCCGACTGCTAGCTTTGGGACCAGGCAGAACTGTTTCGTTCTGACAACCTCTGCTCCCTCCCTGTTGCCCCCTCCCTCCTCCCCTGTTCTTCAGAAAAGGGGAGCCACCCTCCTCCACTAACTCACCTCAGTTCATCAGGTCCCATCAGGAATGAGCTTGTCTTCTTCCCCTGTGGCCTGCTGAGGCAGCTCTGCCAGGGGGAAGGGACCAAAAAGTAAGCAATAGAGTCCATGTTAGAAAAGGGAAGCCATACAAAATATAGAAATAGGCTTGATATTTATTAAAAAGTGCCACTAATGAAATTAAACAGAAAATGGTAGGACAATGAAGAGTATGCTATGAAGTTTATTATTTAGACTAAGTGTAGAAATAATAAACAAATGAGACAAACGAAGGGAACCAGGAAAAGTGAAAACTGGAGGAGAAGAAGCATTTCCCAATAGTCAAAGATTCATAACCAAATTAGGTAAGTGCAAGAAGAGAATAAAATGAAATAGTAACAGTATTCAAAAACCAGTAAGATAAAGTCAAAATATTACTCTGGATGAGCTCCCCCGCCCCCATCTTTCAGGGAGACCCATGGCTTGTGCTACGTTTGCCTTGCCTTTCTTCTTCGCACCGTTTGCCATGGCCATCTTTTCACTGTCTCATCACTCCTGTGCTCTTCTGGTATTCCTCCTCTTTCTTTGTGACACCCCCTTTCCTTGTTACACACCTCTCCCTCACCACAGCACACACGGGCAGCCTTGCATCCTTCCCTTTACTTCTAAATCTTAGGAATTTATTTTTAAAGATTCAATTGGTCATTTTTTAGTCATGGGGGGAGCTATAGACCCACGATGGCTACTGTCCAAAGACGCCAGAGGTGTTGATTACTCCTTCATCTGTGGTTCTCGGTGGCTGTGAGCTGCCTGACGTGGGGTGCTGGAAACCAAACTCAAGTCCCTCTGGGAGAACAGCACAGGCTCCTAAACACTGAGCCGTTTCTTTAGCTCCTGCTAGAAGGTTTTTGTTTTTGTTTTGTTTTGTTTTGTTTTCAAGACAGGGTTTCTCTTTGTGGCCTTGGAAACTTGCTCCGTAGACCAGGCTGGCCTCGCACTCACAGAGGTCTGCCTGCCTCTGCCTCCCGGGTGTTGGGATTAAAGGTGTGTGCTGATTAGCTCATAATCCCAGTGCTCCTCTGCAATGCTTTACTCCAGGCTCTGGACTGACAGGGCGGTCAGGTAGCCCGAGTTCTAGTCCCAGCCTCACCTGTTTGCTCAGCAAAGTATGAACGGTTCTGGGTATTCAGGCTCTCTCTCTGTAAAATGAGATCAAGGGCTCACACATTGGAGCTTTAAGGTGGGTCACACAAATGAATGGGCATCGCAGCAGGAATCTAGAGTGAGGGATCCAACTGGCTCACTATGATCTGACTAAAGAATACACAGGCCTGAAACTGTCAAAGCCCTGTGTTCAGGAGAGTTCATCTATAGAACTTAGATCAAGTGTGACATCCAGTGGCCTATTTAGTTAATGACACTTAGATGCTTTTAAATAGCCTGGGGAATTCTGATGTCTTTTGTCTTTTCTCCTACTAAGAAGATTTCAGTCAATTGGAGGAAAGCAAGCAACACTAGCAAGGGTCTGTTCACGGGATAGCAGGCACAGTAAGAGCAACTTTCCTTATGAGTTTTACCCTACCCATAGGTCACGGTGCTGCAAACCGACAGTGTCCCACACTAATACAGAGAAACAGGAAGTGGTGTGGAGGCTGACCAGCTCGCTCATCTACATTACTGAGCATGCAAATTAAAATTTTCAGTAAAATCCTGACACCATGAGACATGTCCCACTCTGGGACTTCAATACCTCTGTTCCAAGTTTTTGTTCTACCAACATAGAAGTGAGTCCTAGGAAGATTAAACAATGCCAAAAATAAAGAACTACTTAAGGCTAGAACCAATGGCCAGAAGTTCCCCCAAGAAATCCTCTTCAGTTCCAGGAGAGATCTTTCAGGCTTCAGCTGTGGTCACAAACATCCTTTGCCTTACTTCTTAGAAGATGTACAATTATCATCAGGCCTCTGTTCTTCAAACTGGGAAAGTACAAATGAGCACATTTGCTTTGAGAACATTAAAAGAAAAAAGAAAAAAATCTAGTATTTAAAGTGTGTGTGTGTGTGTGTGTGTGTAATCAATCTTGAGTGGGTAGGTACTACCAATTACCTCAGAAACAAGACATCTGAAAGCTTTTAAATTCCAAAGGTTTTGTCCTATATATCCTGGAGTAATGATTAATGGCCACACTGATAACCCCGTGGTCATTAAGGAAGATTACATTATTCTTAAAGTCCTATGTTTAATTAGATAAAGAAACACTTAATGTAATTTAGGATGGTTTAAAATGGAAGATAATGAGAGAGAATATCTCAGTGTAATTAAATAGCTTGTCTTGAAGCCTGGCTTGAGTTTGCCACATCTAAATCCTTGAGCATAATTAATAGGCTGGTCAAAAGCCATCTCCTGTCTGGCCAGGTCTACCATTATTCAAGGGTTTAGACACAATTCTGGACCCAGAAAACTATGTTCAATGCACACTGCTTAATCTTCTCTGAGAAAACACAGAGTCCTTTTCAGTACAGTATGAGAGCAAAGTCATGGTCAAGATGCAACTTACAAAGAATTCAGTTCTTCACTTCTCCTCCCCCAAACAAGTGAATCCAAACGTGAGGATATCCTCTCTCATCCATGTGGTAGTAAGCCTAACTAATTCTAGTATTCAGAAGTATTCAGGAGGTAAAGGCAAGAAGACAATGAACTTGAGGCTAGCCTGAGCTACATAGTGAATTAAAGGCTAAACTGAGCTACATAGTAAAACACTGGAAAGAGAAAAAAGGGAGGACTAGAGAGAAGAGGAGGGGGAAGGATACATAGGAGAAGGGATAGAGAAAGGGAGGAGAGCTGAGGGGAGTAGAAGAGGAGAAGAATCAAATAACGACACCTTAGACAAATTAAGTACGGAACCAAGGATCACACATGTAAGTTGCACAACCAACTTTAATCCCAGTAACACAGACCCCAGAGCTGAGAGCTGAGCTTATTAACTACTTGAGTGTCCAGAGAGGGGAGCCCCCTCACACCTCCCTTAAGAGGAACTGCTACCAAGAGCAGCTGTGGCTCTAACCCACCTTTCAGGAAAAGTTCCCACTTTCTCCTAGGATGCCCAAGACAATGTGTTAACAGCAGGAACAAGACTCCTTCCTTCCTCAGCAGGAACAAGACTCCTTCATCAGGGTGGTTTCCTAAGGATCCTGTCTGGATTCCATAAAAGAGTTCTCAAGACCATGTGGTCTAGGGACATTCCTATCCAACCATCCCTCCCTCACCTCTGGTTTCATTCCCTCTGCTGCAGTCTTAAAACTCCCGAACCTGTTTCTTCTTCCTCCCCACGGGTTTTGTCCCCAGAGACTTTTTTTTTCTATATCCATCTTGCAATTAATTCTTGAAAAACACGGATGAAAGCAAAAGCCATCAGAGAAATTGGACAACATAATAAGACATGATTGGCTTCCTCCACCACCCACTTGCAAGGGGGACTTCATCACCCCACCAGAATGAGGAGCACAGCTTATCCCTTGCCCAGGTGGGAGCCTGGCTACTGAAGAGTTCGTTGACAGCAAGGAAATATATTCTACATCATAGGTGAGGCATCCTGGCATTCCTTCTGGGATTATCTGTTCTTTAATATCTGTTTTTTGTTGTTGTCGTTGTTGACAAAATACATAATCTGTGCTCTCTTCAGAAAAGTTTGAAAATGGAACCTCAGAAAATTAAAGGAAGTTAAATCTCACTTTCATAGCTAAGAAACCCAGAGCCTTGTATAAACCTGGGCAGGGATCACAGGAAATACATCTTATACATTATTGAGAGTCTCCTAGAAAGCCCAGGGCTGCAGACCAGGGGTAGAATGATTGCCCAGTGTACACAAGGCGCTGGGTTCAGCCCCAGTGCTACAGGAGTGTATCGTCTAAGAAAGAAAACAAGAAAAGAAAAATAAGAGAGAGAAAAGAAAGAGGAAGATGGAGAGAGAAGTGAAGAGAGGAAGGGAAAGTGAAAGGGAAAGAGGAAGATGGGTGGGAAGAGGGAATAAGAGTCAGGGCAGGGTAGGATTTGCAAGAGAAATGTCCTGGCATTAGAAGTAGGTAGGTGGACTGCTGAAGAGTGAGACATAAGCCACCTCATTTCATCCACCACAGGCAAGACACACAATTTCCAACATCCAAGATGACGTTACTTGTTTCTGCCACGTGAGCCTTTGAGTTGTCCTCCAGGAAAAGATCCATGTTCTAGAACATGGGTCTCACATGACTCTCCTGATCAAGCAGATATTGTCTTCAACTGAAGGAAAACCGAAAAGCAGCTATGCAGCACGGCAGGAGCAGCTTGGTCTTAGGAACCAGACATACCTTCTCTTTTATTCTAGCCTGTGTTTTCTTTGTTTCTCTGGGTAGCCTCAGCTTTGTAGACCAAGCTGTCTTCAAACTCACAGGGATCACCTGCTCCTGCCTCCCTGAGTGCTGGAAGTAAAGGCATGCGCCACCATAACCAACTCACCCTACATTTTCTTTTTTTATTAAATTTTAATTACAGTTTATTTGCTTTGTATCCCAGATGTAGCCCCTTCCCTCATTCCCTCCCAACCCTAACTTCCCTCTGCCCCTCTCCAAGTCTACTAATAGGGGAGGTCCTCCTCCCCCTTCATCTGACCCTAGTCTATTAGGTCTCTTCAGGAGTGGCTACATTGTCTTCTTCTGTGGCCTGGTAAGGCTGCTCCCCCACTCAGGGGGAGGTGATCAAAGGGCCAGCCACTGAGTTCATGTCAGAGACAATCCATGTTCCCTTACTAGGGAAACCCACTTGGACACTGAGCTGCCATGGGCTACATCTGAGCAGGGGTTCTAGGTTATCTCCATGAATGGTCCTTGGTTGGAGTTCCAGTCCCAGTATAGACCCCTGGGCCCAGATATTTTGGTTCTGTTGCTCTCCTTGTGGAGCTCCTGTCCTCTCCAGGTCTTACCAACTCCCCCTTCCTTCATATGATTCCCTGCACTCTGCCCAAAGTTTGGTTATGAGTCTCAGTATCTGCTTTGATACACTGCTGAGTAGAGACTTTCAGAGGCCCTCTGTGGTAGGCTCCTGTCCTACTCCCTGTTTTCAACTTCTTCCAATGTCCATTCTATTTGTCTTTCTGAGTGAGGATTGATCATCTTACCCAGGGTCCTCTTTTAGATGTACAGATTTTAGTATATTTATCCTATATTATATGTCTAATATACACTTTTAAGTGAGTATACACAGTGTGTGTCTTTCTGCTTCTGAGATACCTCACTCAGGATTATCTTTTCTAGATCCCACCATTTGCCTGAAAATTTCATGATTTCCTTGTTTTTAATTGCTGAGTAGTATTCCATTGTGTAAATGTGCCACAATTTATCTTTTGCACAGACTCCAATTTTCTCTGTGGTGAAGTGAAGATAAAATCAAGAGGCTGCCATGGTTATAGACCTGGGTACAGACACAGAATACAAAGCCTCTTACCTGGCATGGAAGAGATAAATGGTTTAAAACAAATCACGCTAATCCAGCTACATTTAAGAGACACTGAAATAGAAAAAGCTGCTAAGATATCTTGCTTTCTATTTCTCAAAACCAGCTGGATCTTAGTATGTGCTGTGAATCTGTGAGAGAGGAACTGAATAGAATCTAATTCCTGGAGTTCTTAGATCATAGAGGGTTTTTTTTTTTCTCATGACATCAATATCAACAATGCAAGGAATGTCAATTTGTAATAAAACTTAACAAGTATTGCTTACCTTTTTTTCTGTCATGAAGACTTCATTACCTCCTAAATGGCATTCAAATAATGTGCTTTAAATCTGTAATTGGAAATACATCAGAAGTGGGATTTTGAGTTTTTAACCTCCGTGTCTTTTATTTAAAACACTAATTCTAAGAAAAGGAAACAAACGATTTAATGTATGCTGACAGCGTACATAATTATACTTTATGCTGAATTAAAAATAGGATGAGACCTTCTTAGAAGGGTTAAATGAAAACATTGCCTTGCAAGTAAACAGGTTTTCAATAAAAAGCAAGGCTTTCCTCCAGCGTCCTCATGTGCCTTTGAGACCATCCCCATGCAGTCCATTAAAAGCAAAGGCTCTACACACTTTCTGGCTCAATAGATGGCGCTGCAGATCCAACAAACGGGAACGTAAGATTGACTGATGGTGTCCCCTCCAGGGTGAATATTCTCTCAGCCCTCTCTCCAGAGCAGAGGTGTTTGCCTACTCAGAGGGACGCCCTTTGTTTTGTTGGAGTAAAACATGGGTCAAGTAGTTCAAGGAATGGTTTTCTGTCCCTCCTGGAATATGTGACCCATTTGAAAACCAGCATTTGTTACTTAAATAATGTTCATACTTTTATGCATTGTGTCAATGGTACGGTGATAAAACCAGAAAGAAAGAAAGAAAGAAAGAAAGAAAGAAAGAAAGAAAGAAAGAAAGAAAGAAAGAAAGGAGGGAGGGAGGGAGGGAGGGAGGGAGGGAGGGAGGGAGGGAGGGAGGAAGGGAGGAAGGACGGACCTTAACAAAAAATTTTTTATTTTTAAAATGTTTCTAATATTCAAGAAGTGGATCTTATACATGTTCCATTAAAATCATATCTTGAAAAGGAAGAGATTTACACAATGCCATGGATAGAGAAGGACAAGCCCATGGTTTGGCCACTAACTCAGACCTTGCCCATGTAAGCGTTCTCCAATCACAGCCATTTGCCCATGAACCCACACACCATCTCTCAAACGTTTTTATATACTTCTTCAAGCAGCTAGCGTATGTCAGTCAACGAAACCATGAAAGATGCAAACTTTTTGCAATGCCTGCCACAGAGTTCACAGACTTGCAAGGTCAAATCCTAGACAAGATTCAGAGCTGTTCAGAACCAGAGCTTAGCAAGTGGTGTGCGTCTTGGTTAGGCCGCCTATTGCTGTGCTAGCACAACTAAAAGCAGGTCGGGGGAGGAGCGAGTTTGTTTCATCTCACGCTTCTGCATCACAGTCCAGCATCAAAGGAAATAAGACGGGGTTTTATGGAATTGATATCCTATGCGATGG
The DNA here is from genome assembly GCF_907164565.1 of Psammomys obesus. NCBI lineage: Eukaryota > Metazoa > Chordata > Mammalia > Rodentia > Muridae > Psammomys > Psammomys obesus. The sequence goes on along the minus strand of NW_026592510.1, from coordinate 6,005,904 downwards.
AAAGAGCAACAGATGCTACTGTGTGTGCTCAAATGGAGTTTTGCGATAGAACAAGTGGAAAGGCAGTTGTTAAAAGTGAGTTATGAACCAGGCACAGTGGTGCATGCCTATAATCCCAGCACTCAGGGATGCAGAGGCAGGCGGATCTCTGTGTGTTTGAGGCCAGCCTGGTCTACAAAGTGAGTGCAGGACAGCCAAGGCTACACAGAGAAACCTTGTCTCAAAACAAACAAAACAAGTGACTTATGACAACCTACCACAGACTAGAGAGGCAGACTCAGAATAATTGAGAGCAACCAGAACCACCACCAAGACCAACAGTGCAGGGGTGGCCCACCCACAATGGGCAGGGCCCTCCCCTCACTAATGACTAATTAAGAAAATGCCCTACAGGCTTGCCCACAGCCTGATCCTGCAGAGACATTTTTTTTTTTTTCTCATTTGAAGCTCCCTCCTCTCCAATGACTCTAGCTTATGTCAACCTGGCATAAATCATGATATCATTTTCCACAAATCAGCTAGTAGAATCTGCCCTTCTGGTTTATCAACTTACAAAAAGAAGTTGATATTTGTCCTGCCCAGAGAAGAAATTACCTAAATGATGGCCTTCCCGGGAAGGCTGCTAAGCACATTTATTGAGGTTTTAGGTTCCAGCTGTTGTAATGGTAAAATGTTATTGTAGAATCTTATTATCCCAACCTTTGGAATTAAACAACACAAAGATTGTTTGACAATTCCAAACTATTAGGGATCCAGGTATTCTCTGTACCATTGTTGTCTTTAAGGCAAAGCTCCCAACTTTGGGCTCAAGTTCTCGCCATCATGTTTCTTCTACATCAGTAAGAAAGGGATTTGGTCAGTGGATTATTTGTCTATACTTTCTGTGAGCACACACGAGGAGAACACATTGCTTATCTCATCCCTTTAAACAGAATTCAGCAGATAGCTATCTCGGCTGCTAGGTATCTTATTCTCTCTCCCAATAACCAATTAAAACTCCCACAATGGGAGAATGGTGAGCAGACATGGTATGGCCTCCACAGTATCTCTGCCATATTGACCCAGTATATTTACCTGAGTCTTTGCACACTCCTGTCATTCTTAGGAAATAGCTGGCCTCGAGTTTCATAGAGTTACTCTACTCTGATCTCTTGAAGTTGTCTGCCACAACCCACTACTGGACTTCCTTGAAATTCTTCCTTTCCATCCTCCTACACTTTACACTTCTTCTTCCTAGTAATAGTACTGTCTGAGCTATGTCCTCATACTTTCATACTTTCCTTAAATGTGACTGTTTCCCTGAGGTCTACCATCCAAGTCTTTTGTTTCCTCTCTACTGTCCTCTCCTTTCTGGAAAGACATCCACTTCTTTTTCTCCTTCTGTTATCTCTCATCATTTGTCATGGTTTCTCTGCAATTTCTCTGTATTCCCCAGTGGGTGCTAGATTTTCCACCTGAACATTTTGTCAAAGGCTCATATGTCCTAAACCAGATTGCAGTCAGTGTCCTGGATCTTTTCCCTTTCTCTAACTTGTTATTATCTCCTAAATGATGTTTTAAGAATTTCATTCTTTCTGAACCCTTCTCCCCACCTCGTTTCCCAGACAAACAATATAACATGTCTGTTTTAATTCTAGACATTTCTGTACCCACACCCTCCTGAGTCATTCCTAAACCATTGCCCTGATGCTTATTCCACATTCCAATCCCTGCAGGTCTAGACCACACCTACAGGCTTTACTCCCTTCTCATTACATTTCAGACCTACAGACTACTCCCTTCTCATCATATTTCAGACCTACAGACTATGCTAACATCAGGTATCAAGGGACAATTTTGAGGAAAGATTTGGAAAAGCATAGTAAGATCCAGGCCAATTGTGATTTGGCTCTCAGAGAAAGAACTTTAACTTTTTAACCTCTACTATTTTCCAGATGCATTATCATATACACCATCCAACAAAATGAACAGCTGGGTCAATTGAACACCTAGACATACCAAACATGGTGCCAACAATTTACTCTTATTTTAATTTCATAATCAAAAAGAAGATAAATGGTCTTCTTTTACAGATTAAAATTTTTAAATGAAGAGACTGAGGCTTTCCAAAATTATTTTACTCTGGGGGCTCGAGAGATGAATCAACAGCTGAAAACAATTGTGTGCTGTTGCCTGGAGGAACCAAGTTCAAGTCCCAGCATCCATGTCAGGTAGCTCACAACCACCTGTAACTCTAGATCCAGGCAACTCAGCTCCTTTTTCTTAACATTTTGAACACTTACACACACACACTTAAAATCAAAGTAAGTCTTTAAAAATAATTTACTCAGAGTCTGACACTGTTTAATGATAGAGCTAAGATTCAAGCCAGTTGCTTTCCAGAACATCCCCTCATAAGCATTAACGTCAAGGAAATAGAAAGTCACTGATACTATCACCATTTGACAAACTGAGCAAGGAAGTAGCCTTCACAAGGTTACAGCCACAATTCAATCTCAAGTCTGCTAAAGCCCGTGTTTTCTTCTACATTATACAACTTCCTATTCACACCCATAAGATTCTGTTTCATCTGTAAGTGATCAAGAGGAACTGATGAAAGAGGAACTGGTCATCAAGCAGGACAAGATACGTTGGCACTTGTGTGTATGGCCAAGCTTTTTAGAATATCTAAGTACTTAGAATATTAGCTAAAACTCTGGGCTTCCTCTAAAAAGACAGAGGTATTCACAGGCTATGCTCGACACCCCAGCATTAGCTTTAAAGGAGAGGGGGACCTTCAAGGGGGGTATGGAATGGATCATCCTTTAGGAAAGAGGTTTATCAACATCCTTGACGCTATAGGCCAGAGATTCAATGAAAGCTTCAGCCCAGCCAGGAAAGCAAAACATTTTTTTAAGGTCTCCTATGAGGGAGTAGGGAAAGGGAAGGTTGTGTCATGAAGAAGTGGGTACCAGGTCAACTGGAATCATGAGATCATATTAACAGCTATATTCATACAGACTGCACTGGAGTAGATGGTTTGGAAAGCCTCATGATCATTTCAGCATAAGGAGTACCTGGAAATTTTTGCACAACCATGGATTTATTTACTATGTGACCTCATCAGTCAGGGGGAGCTGAGGTTGTTCTTGTCCTGTATTTAGTAAGACCCATCTACCCTGAAAGACATCTCTTCAGAAGGTATAGAGTCCATGCCTATGTGATATGATATTTAGTAGGTATAAAAATTAAAAAAAAAGAAATCATAAAGATGAATAATAGTAGTTCTTGCCTTTAATCCTAGCACTGAAGAGGCAGAGACAGGTAAATCTCTAAGTTTGAGTCAGCTTGGTCTACAGAGCAAGTTCCAAAACAGTTAGGGATACACAGAGAAACCCTGTCTCAAAAAAAATTTTTTAAAGGCATCATAGGTTTTGAAACATGAGATAAATGACAAAAAGAAGTCTTAATAAATTTAGTTCAGAGAGACAGAGTTATAACCCATAAAGGCAGGAGGATGAGATGCCACCAATACCATGAGAAACCAAAGCCAGTGTTGTTGGTTATAAAAGATGTGCTTTATTATTAGAGTACAGGGAAAACACATTCAAGGACATTGACATGACACTGGAAGAAAACAGTCTCAGAGAGAAAACACAAATAGAAACCATCTGTTAGTCATGAAGACAAGTTCATTGTTATAGCCCTGGTCAATGTTCTCTCATACTCTAACTAAAGCCTTGACAAAATACGTGATCTTTCCTCCACCTGGGACAGTCCACTTGTCCACATATAATGTATATGTGTGGACACAGTTCGCTGATTCTTATTCCACATTCCTTCACTCCTTGGTGACAACACCAACAGAATCTACTCTAATTAAGACTATGTCAACATCAAGAATCAAGGCACAACTTCAAGGAAACACTTGGAAAAGCATAGTAACATGTAGGCCAATCATGATTCAGTTCTCACTGGAGGAGAATCATCCCATACAATACCTGGCCTTTGCACTAGCACAAACTCAATATTCACTTTCCTTTGGCTAATTTCTTCAAATATGTTAGGTCTTAATTAACAGATTATTGCTGAGGAAACCTACTGGGATATCCTCCCAAACCATACTGAGATGTCATCTCTAGAACTGTGAATCCTAGAGCAATGTAGGCCAGAGTGTACAGTAAGTTTCTATGGACATGTCTGCTTTTTCCTTCACAATCCAACTCACTTATAAAAAGAACAGCTGTGTGACCTCACCACATTCTATCCTCAAGATTTAATGCCAGCCACAAAGTACTAAATACATTTTCCAGTGGAAATTTCAGCTATTTTTCAGCATTGAGGTTCTGCTGGCTTTTCTAAATATATTTCTTAGGGCAAAACTCACTGCTGTTATTTCAAAGAGAGCATAGGCTAGGAGTGTAGGTATGACCACTTCTTATTGTGGTGAGCTCTAAATGGCCATAAATAAAATGTGAAAAGTCGTGTGGCAATGTCAAGAGCTGATGCATGATTTCCCATGTCTGCTTCCCCAGGCCACAGGTCCCCTTCCCTCGGTGATGGAAGTATCCTTTTTAAAGGGGGCTATGTACTGCTGAGTGTCATGCACATGTCATGGATCAGGAAATAAATCTCTAAAGCTGCAAAATTATTTGTTTCTGTTTCACTGATGTTCTTTAAAAAGTTGCACCCTCCGTCTCTTCATTCATGCTACTAGGACTTGCCTTTGTTTCTCAAAGCAGAAAACGCCAAATATTCTCTTTCCCAGCCTCCCTTGCAGCTATGAATGGCAACAGAAGGGAAATGTAAGGGGTATTCTTGTGTTCTTACTAGTTCCCACCTTCCAAAGAAAGATCCCAAACAGCATCTTCCTTTCCCCCTTTACCTCTGCATGCAATTGTACAGAGAGGCATAAGCCAAGGAATTAATATTAATATCAATGTGCTAAGAAAAGTATCAGTGATGTCACTGGGTAGCTAGAACATACCTGAATTAGTTGCTTCAAGAGATATTGCTAGGTGAGATTGCTTACTGTTTGGATTACTGTTGATCAGAAATACCATGTTACTTATAACTGGATTATTTAACTCTTTGCATAGGGAAATACGTGTTTCCGTCTCTGGGATTTTCTCAGTTAGCAAATTCCAAAAGCCAGTTTAAATCAGCAAGTAAGAGTGAATTCCCAGGAACCACAGACATCAAAAAAAATTATGAATAAATCATCCAACAATGGTGATTTTTAATTTAAGAATAAAATCCACAATTTAATACCAGAGAAAGGCAATGGTCTTGCTTATGCTGGAAGAGAAACATAAGACAGCAGGTTGGAAGAGGATCTCCACCGGTCAATTTATTCTTGGTCTTGCTATTCAGAATCAGCTCATAACCTTATAATTAGCTCCCTGCCCAGGGAACCTCTCAGTCATCCAAGAAGCTCACAAATTGCCTGTTATACACACTTTGCCAGCATCGGGCCTCCAGAGGTCAGAAGGGACGGAGAGTGGATGCATTTGGTCTGAGAGGCTGCCTATCTGTCTGCAGAAGTTATTTGTACTACCTGTCCCCACCTCGAATAACATGGAACAATGCCTTCTGACATCTCTTCTTCAGGGAGATCGCCTTACCTCTCCGTGCAAACCACTTTCCCCAAACATTTTGTCCTAGAATAACTCACAAGTTTTTATTCAATATTCTCTTGAACACTGATGTTTTTACAGAACATTCATCAAAAAACATAAAACATAGGCCTGGAAAAGGAATTACTGTATACTTTCTGAAGGAATCACGGAATCCTTGAAATCAGAGCAGGCAAGGCATAACAAGTAAAGCACAGACAGTTGGATATGAGAAACTCTCACCAAACCAGCCAACCACTTTCCACACTCTCTACCCTTCTCCGGAGGTTCCTCCATGCATTTGGCTCCATGAAGCAATTTCCAGAAAGGGACACTCACCAGATCTGTAACTTTAAATGAACCGACTAGATCAGTTACCAAGTGGCATTCCTTTATGCCCAGGTAAGTAACGATGGTTTGATAATGCAGGGACCTGGTTGTTTATTTTACAGACTGCAAAATCCAGAAGCACAGGGGCTAGAAGAGATCAAGTCTAGTGGGAAACTGTTTCTCTGATTTGTTTCCATGCAGGGCTGGGCACACAAACTGCTGGTTATACACCAGCCACCGCAGCACAGTTGCCAATGACAAAGAGGGACTCCCAGGCAGACTTTCTGAAAAGTTTCACTGGGAGAACGGTAGCAGAAAATAAATCCTAGTATTGTTCTGCGTTGTGAGGAATACATTTTATACCTCCTCATTGGTTCTACTATCTTGTTTTGTTTGTTTGTTTGTTTTGTTTTCAAAACATGTAGGTCCTTGAACCTTTATACTTAGTGGGTTGTTCTCATCAAGAGAGATGTTGACAACCCGGCGAGTTCATTCTTCTGCAGTTAACCTCCACAGAAGTATGATCTGGGAAACACTCACCAAAACACACTCCAGGCATTTTTTTTATTCAATCTAACATGTTTATGTAGGTAAGCCATGGGTGGGGGGGATGCAGGTTTACCTCACCGCTATTGTTTTCAGAAATGAAGATTGATTTTTCTCCCAAAATGCTTACTCTTTTACATACCTACAAAAATATGATTTAGGGTTAAGAAATTGACCTTGCTAGTTGACTTGGGTAATTTTAAAATGCTACTAGTACTTTAAACAATTCATGTTAGATTGTCCTATCTCATTCATTAGACTGTCTATATTATAACTTCTAAAGCATGACTTTCAGATTAATATTTAAAAATCGTCTGGGGCCTCTTTTCTCACAAATCAGAATACCCAGCCAGAAGATGTATAATAGAGACTTGAAATTTTGTGGTTTTCAAAGGTCTCCCCATAATTTATATTTCTGGTTGAATATTTTCTCTTTCAAATGAGTCGTCTACCCTATCAATCATCTCAATATGATGTCAGTAACTGTGAAGACCCAGGAATGAGTACAACATTGTGTATATGAATTTAAATAACTATTTAATGATTCAAAGGAACCCTGAGTGAGTAAGTAGCTGGAAAAAGAAGAAACAGATGCATTTAAAACGTTCCCTTTGATGACTGCATTTCCAGCCTTAACACTTTTGTTTTTAAATCTACATTCAAGGCAAAGCTCTGTAGTATGAGGTACATTTGCTTGGTGAAAACATTTAAAAATCATTTAGAAGAAATGTTGGGAAGAAGAGACTTAGGCAGGATAAGGACACTTCAAGGAATACAAGGCTAATCAAAGCACTGCAAGTAACATTCACATAGTTGGATTCTGGAGGCAACTCCAGAAATAATCTGAGCATGAACAATAACCCTGAGCCAGGCAGACCCATTCCAAAGTGACTGATTGGAAGGGCTATGCTCATTGCAGTGCAGGAAAACTGGCATGCTAGTTTGTCTGGGTATGTTTTAGTTGGGCTCATATATGTGTAGTAAAGTTACATGGTACTTTGTAAATGTAACTAGGGGAAAATATATAATAACCTTATTCTAACCTAAAGTGAACTAAACCTCATTTTTCCTCTCTGTAAAATCAAGTATCAATCCAGAGGACTTCTAGAAAGTTCTCTAGTGTTCTCATTCAGTAAGTCTATAAATAAATAGGATAAACATCATTCACATATCTTCAGATACTATCACTATATTTCAGAGATTTCATATTAATGGGAATTACCTCTTGAACAACCACAAAGCTTCAAGGAAAATCATGCTTTAGGATGAAGACCACAGTAGTACGATTTTCAGAGGACCTTCTCTCATATTCTCTTTCTCTCTCCTGTCAGAACGCATGTACATAATCACACAAACACACAAACACATACTTGTCCCATTAGCAAATAAAGTATCTGTTTCCCAAACAGGGACAATTACAAAATATCAAACTGGTAGTTCACATTTGTGTGAAATCACTCTATAATGTACACAGAAAAAAAAGCTGTATTTTTTTCAGTATCTGTCAACTTTTCACTAAGTAGTTACAACTTCAAAAGGAGAAGAAATGCCTTCAAATGCTAGTATGACAGCAGGCTTCAGAAACTCTTGCTTCCGATTGTGTCCAAAATATCTTATTCTGTAGATTCCAGGTTGGGCAGTATGTGGAATATGCCAATGTATTGTTGCGTTGCTCAGACCCAGCATTCCCTTGTGCCAATAAAACCTGTTAATAGAAAACAAACAAGGAAGAAATACAATATTGCTCTTTAAAATGTTTGATTTTCAGCTGGGTGGTAATGGTGTACACGTTTAATCTCAGCACCCAGAAGGCAGAGACAGGCGGATCTTTCTAAATTTGAGACCAGCCTGGTCTACAGAGTGAATTTCAGGACAGCCAAGGCTACACAGTGCAACTGTATCGAAAAAAAAAAAAAAAAAACAAAGAAGAAGAAAACAAAAGAAGCTATAATTACTGACACAGAAAGTACATCTAAAAGCATAACCAACAAAAAAGCAACAAAAGACTGATGAGACCTGATAGTCTAGGGTCAGATGGTAGAGGAGGAGGACCTCCCCTATTAGTGGACTAGGGGAGGGACATAGGGGCGGGAATAGAAAGAGAAGGTGGGTGGGACAGGGAAGGGGGGATGAAGGAGGAAACCACAGCTGGGATACAAAGTGAATAAATTGTAATAGTAGCAGTAATAATGATAATAATTTAAAAGACTACAGGAATACACACCATTCAATAATAACTTTAAATATTAATGGCCATAACTCTCCAAGCACAAGACACAGGCTGGCTGAACATATGAAGAAACAAAATTCATCTTTCTTTTGTCTACAAGAAACTCTTCTTAGCTTTAAAGTTAAAGGACGAAAAAAGTATCTCCAAGCACATGAAACATGGAATTGAGCAAGCATTTTTATCCTAGTGTCTGGAAAAATAGACTTTGAACTAAAACTAACCATAAGAAATAAATAAGGATAGTTAATTCTAATCAAGAAAATAACAAAGCAAAAATATATTACAATCTTAAATATATATGTACCAAATTCTAGTTCACCCAACTAAAAAAATCCTACAATTGAAATTAAATACACACATTAACACCAACCCATTACTAGATGGCAACTTTAATAAACCACTGTCTCCAATAGACAGGCCATCTGTACAAAAATATTCAACAGGAAAACATCAAAATTAAATGACATAATATATCAAATAGACCCAATGAATATCTACAGAATCTTCCATCTAAACACCATAGAATACACACTTTATTCAGCACCCCATAGAAGATCCTCAAAAGCAAACCAAATCTTGGGACACAAAACAAACCTTCACAAATTCATAAAAACTGAAAAAATCACAATGCAATAAAAGTTAAAATAGCAAAAAAAAAAAAAAAAACCTTTAGTAAGTACACAAACTCATGGAGATTGAACAACTCATTGATGATTGATGAAGTGTCAAAGAAGAAAGGAAGGAAAGAAAGAAAGAAAGAAAGAAAGAAAGAAAGAAAGAAAGAAAGAAAGAAAGAAAGAAAGAAAGAA
>NW_026592510.1:5965565-5996385 GCF_907164565.1 Psammomys obesus | reverse complement strand
AAGAAAGAAAGAAAGAAAGAAAGAAAGAAAGAAAGAAAGAAAGAAAAAAAGAAAGAAATTTAATACCTGGAACTAATGGAAAGTGAAAGTGCAATACAACAAAAGACTCTAGGACACATTAAAATGTCTACATTAAAAAATGAGAGTCAGGCATGGTGCCGCACACCTTTGATCTCAGCGTAATCTCAATACATGTTGGAGAGGTTGTGGAAAACAGGGAACCCTCCTCCACTGCTGATGGAAATGTAAACTTGTACAACCACTCTGGAAATCTATTTGGCGCTTTCTCAGACAACTAGGAATAGTGCTTCCTCAAGATCCAGCCATATCACTCCTAGGCATATACCCAAAAGAGGCTCAAGTTCACATTTGCTCAACCATGTTTGTAGCAGCTTTATTTGTAATAGCCAGAAGCTGGAAACAACCCAGATGCCCCTCAACTGAAGAATGGATGCAGAAATTGTGGTACATCTACACAATGGAGTATTACTCTGCAATGAAAAATAAGGAAATCATGAAATTTTCAGGTAAATGGTGGGACCTGGAAAGGATCATCCTGAGTGAGCTGTTCCAGAAGCAGAAAGACACACATGGTATATACTCACTCATATAGACATATAACATAGGATAAACCTACTACAATCTGTACATCTAAAGAAACTAATCAAGAGAGAGGACCCTGACTAAAACGCTCAATCCCCATCCCGAAAGGCAAAGAGGAAGGACATCAGAAGAAGAAGAAAACAGGAAACAACCTAGGAACCTGCCACAGAGGGCCTCTGAAAGCCTCTGCCCTGCAGACTATCAAAGCAGACGCTGAGACTTATGGCCAACTGTTGGGCAGAGTGCAGGGAATCTTATGTAAGAAGTGGGAAATAGTAAGATCTGGAGAGGACAGAAACCCCACAAGGAGAGCAACAGAACCAGAAAATTTGAACACAGGGGTCTTCCCAGAGACTCATACTCCAACCAAGTACCAGGCATGGAGATATCCTAGAACCCCTACACAGATGTAGCCCATGGCAGTTCAGTGTCCAAGTGGGTTACATAGTAATGGGAAGAGGGACTGCCTCTGACATAATCTGATTGGCCTGCTCTTTGATCACCTCCCCCTGAGGGGGGAGCAGCCTTACCAGGCCACAGAAGATGACAATGCAGCCACTCCTGATGAGATCTGATAGACTAAGATTAGAAGGAAGGAGAGGAGGACCTCCCCTATCAGTGGACTTGGGGAGGGATGAAGAAGGGGGAGGGAGGGTGGAACTGGGAGGGGAGGAGGGAGGGTGGGGGGATACAAAGTGAATAAAGTGTAATTAATAAAAATAAAAAAATTTAAAAATTGAGAGTCAGGTGTGGTGCCGCACGCCTTTAATCTCAGCGTGTGAGAGGGAGAAGCATGTGGGTCTCTGTGAGTCTGAGGCTGGCCTGGTCTATATAGCGAGTTCCAGGACAGCCAGGGCCATCGAGAGAAACTCTGTCTCAAAAAAGCAAAACGACAAAACAGAAAAAACACAAATAAATGACTTAATGATGAAACTCAAACATTTGGAAAAACAAGAACAAACCCAAACTCACCTTAGATGATAAAATAAATAATAATCAAAATCAGAGCTGAAACTAATTAAATAGAAACAAGTAAAATACCAAGAAATTAAACAACTCTAAAAGCTGATTCCCTGAGAAGATAAACAAGATCAACAGACTCTTGTACCAACTAACCAAAAGGAAGAAGGTGGGATGGAAGGAGGGAGGGAGAAAAGGAGAGAGAGAGAGAGGAAAGGAAGGAGAAAGAAAGAAGAAAGGGTTGGGAACAAGCAAAAGAAACTTATTCTAATTAGCACCATTTCATTTTCAAACTCCATTTAATCATAGAGAGAAACTATGCTCAAGGTCCCAGGACCTAGGGGAGCTGGGGACTTCCCAATTGCTGAACAGCTTCTGTTGTTAAAGAAATAAAAAATAAATAAAAAGTTGTCTGAGTCCAGACATCTCCGAGATGTAAAGAGACAGTAGTCTGAGTCCAGACTTCTAAAGGACAACTTCTCCATCTTGCTGGCAGGGTCAAACAAGTTCATGTTCTCAGGCTCAGGAACCTAGTTCCATCCTGATTTATGTAAACTCCCTTGCTCAACCCCTTATGTCAAAATATGATCGGACGATGCTAAAGCCCATCCCGCTGCCTCTAACTTTATGGTTTCGTCCTTTAAATATGCTAGACAAGATCCCATCAGGGTCACAGTTCAGCTCCTGAGTCTGTTCTGCAGCCCTGAGTAGCAGCTCGAATACAATAAATTTTTGTCACCTGGTGTTTGAGTTATGTTGGATTTAAGTGGACCTCACAACAGAAGGACAGACATTAGCAGAATTAGAAATGAACAGGGAAATATTATAATAAACACCAAAGAGATCCACAATATACAAAGAGATGACTTTAAAAACCAGTACTCCATTGAGTTAGAAAATGTAAAAGAAATGGACGAATTTCTAGATCCAGTGAAAGCACCAAAGTTAAAGAATTTAACTTTAAGAAGAGCTCAACAACTTGAAATCAGGAATGAGTCAGGGATGTTTGCTATTCCCACCCCTTCTCAATATTGTGCTCTATCCACTAGCTGGAGAAATAAGAGCAGGAAAGGGAAATTAAAGGGATACAAATAGGAAAAGAAGAGGTCACACTCTTCCTCTTTGCAAATGATATGCTATGATACATAAGAGATCCCAAAATTACACCCGACACCTTCTTGAAACGATCAACAATTTAAGCCACGTGGCAGTATACAAAATCAACTTACAAAACTCAATAGCTTTTCTATATACCAACAATAAACACACCGAGAAAAAGATCACAGACACATGCCCATTCAAAATAGCCCAGAAAAATAAAATAAAATATCTACAGATAAACCTAACCAAGGAGGTGAAGGTCCTTTACAATGAACTCTACAGAATCATCCTCCACCCAGTACACTTCTCAGCCAGTTCACAAAAAGGCTGGCTAGTCTTTCAAGGAATCTCTGTGACCATGGAAAAACAAAGTTGATGGAAGCTGGATGGGTTCATAGCTCAGAGATTCAGCACATATTTCCTACTATGTAGCAGACTCTAGATTCTAACCCTAACACCACCAAAATAAAAGCCAGAGAATGGCAGCTAACACCTCACTAGCACCTAATCCTAGAGAAGCCTACGCTGTGCTGCTTTCAGTCATTACAATCAAACAGAGACTAATAAATCAATTAAGTGTGGCCAGAAAGAGCCAGGGGAATTTGGTATCGTTAATATCGTGTACTGAGAAGTCTTTTAGTTTTGCCCTTCCCACAAAATGAAGCAGCTGTTTTCAAGGCTTCCAAGACGAATAATCAATAGACATGTTTACCTCGTCTCCCAGGAGGCATCATTACATATTATCTGCCAGTCGGCTATCGAGTCCTCATATTTCTCCACAGTGAGGAAGGTTTGATGGGTCTGAAATACAATTAAGCACTTATCAGGCGCAACACAGCCACCGTGAGAGCTGGCCTGCAATGCCTCCCCTTACTACACCCCAACTCACCAATGCCTGCTGTGCACGCACATTAGGATTTCACCCAAATTCCTAGGCAACCCCCTTGACCCAGTGTCTTCAAGATAATAGTCCCCCCCCCCTAAAAAAAGGAACATGGGCGTTTTAAGAAGTATAATAGGAATTTTAAAGAAGTATAATTATGGTGTTCACATCCAGTTTGGAAATTAGGGTTGAGAGGAAATTTAAAATGAAATGAGATTTTTAAAAGGTGTAAGTCAGGATCAGGAGTGCAAGACTTTCTCTAGACACCACATGATGGAGGAGAGGAAATGGTGCTTCATCTTTCTGTGCCTTCTGGTGGCCAAATTATTAGTTAGGGTTCCCTACCCTCCGGAGTCAAAAAGTCGAAAAACGCGTAAACTGCCCCTATCCTGGCCTTCTAAAGACGCTTCTACACTGTGTAGTAATAGATGCCTGGAGGCCATAACGTAAGCAGAGCATCTTTCTACACTGGAAGATAACCGTAATAAAGCAATTTGTTTTAGACCAAGAATCCAGCTTCAAATAAAGCAAAGACTTGCAAACTATGACAAGCTAATAAACAAAAAGGCCAGAGGTGTCCATTACTATCAAGACTTTTACACTGCCTCCCTTAAAGACCGGACTTGCGGGGCAGTGGAGATGGGTCAGTCAGTAAATTTGCTCGCTGTGAGAGGATGAGGACCTGAGTTTGGATGTCCATGTGCATGGCAGGAGTGCTTGCCATCCCCTCGCTGTGGCCACCTTCAGGCTCCAAGTTCAGGGAGAGGCCCTCTCTCAAAACAAACAAAAGATGGGGAGCAAAGGAGGAAGACAGCCAATGTTGGCCTCTGGCCTTTGCGAGCATGCCTCCAGAGCACACATATGTGCACGCATCCACGTGAACACATGCAAATAAGAGTTGTGTCTAATTCCTCTTTACTCTTCACAACCCTTTATACCTACCATTTACAAGCCTTCCAACAACTTTGATAAATGGATTACTTAGTTATATTTTGATCATGTCATTGTTTAAAATAATTCTCTAATTATTACATTGATACATGACCTTTAATAAGGAAGTGCTCATAATCATGATAGCTAATAAAGAGGTGTATGTTTCTGCACACTGAGGGCATAAAGGCCTTGGAGAAGGGGGATAGATGAAATATGAGGTAGAATAGCCCCCAATAACTAGGTCTAGAAGAAAGGGTGGAAAGCATATGTAGGCCCCCAAACTATCAGGGACAAAACTTGGGATTAACTTTTCTCTACCTCCCTATCATAATCTTTTATGGGTACATTTTGCTGCACATTAAATGCTCTGCCACAGAGTCTACTTGTGTGTAAAGTAAAGACAATAAGACAGTAATCACTGTCTTATAGTGACAGCAGTGATTAAATGCATGTATAAAAAAACATCTAGCCGTAATGGGAAGAGGGACAGCCTCTGACATAATCTGATTGGCTTGCTCTTTGATCACCTCCCCCTGAGGGGGGAGCAGCCTTACCAGGCCACGGTAGAGGACAATGCAGCCACTCCTGATGAGAACTGATAGACTAAGATCAGAAAGGAGAGAGAACCTCCCCTATCAGTGGACTTGGGGAGTGGCATGCATGCAGAAAGGGGAGGGAGGGTGGGATCAAGAGGGGAGGAGGGAGGGGCTTATGGGGGGATATAAAATGAATAAAGTGTAATTAAGAAAATAAAAATAAAAAGTTAAATAAAAAAATTAAAAAAAAAAAAACCAAACATCTAGCCTAATACCTGGAGACAACGGTTGCTCAGGAATTAGGGATAATGAAAACTGATGTTCGCAGACAATGAAGAGGCACGAGAAATTGTTTTGCACCATTTCAGAGTATTCTGAGAAATAAAATCTCTTGTCATTGTGATGCTGTTAGCACTCCATACTCGCGGCAATGGTGATGAGGGTACTGTGGGGATGTTGGGCTTAACCTCTTCAAAAGGTGGTATTAGGAGCACGCAAATGTTTGGGGCAGGGGAGTTTGCTCACAGGTGCACACTGTCCAAGCATGAGAACATTTCTCCCAAACCTTATGTCATGGCCTCATACCGCCAACCACGGAAGTAACGGCATTTGAATAGACAGAAACCACACAGCTCATCTAGGAGGAAGGGGTTTGGGACTATAAGTGATTATGGGCCCTAAGAAGAATGGCTCACCACACAATGGCTTCATTCTCAGTACTCGGAGAAGTGACCTAAAAAGCCACTTTCATGGGCCTACTTTTCTCCAAAAAATTTCTTTAAGTTTTGCAGTGAGTTTGTAGCAGCGGCTGTTACCTTCTTTTGTTTTGTTTAGTCTAAGTTTGTATTTACTTACAAACTTAAGTGTGTGCGCGCCACAGAACACATGTGTAGGTCAGAGGATAGCCTGCCCTAGTTGAGCCTCTCCTTCCCCTCCCCAGACTGAACTCAGGTTCCCCAGGACGGAAAAAAGCATCTTTACAAACTTTACCATCCAGTTTCTTTAGTTTTTGAGACAAGGTCTTGCTATATAGCAATGGCTGGCATCCAACTCGTGGTTATCCAGCCTCTTCTTCCCAAGTTCTGGGATTACAACTGTGTGCCACTGTGTCTGTTTAATTTTTAGAGACACAACCTGTCCTATCATTTTGTTTGAATTTTAAGACAATTCTAAGGAAATTACAGGAGACTAAAGTTATCTCATTTCATTTCTAGACAGTTTATATATGTGTATGTGGTTTACTATATACATCATAAAATAAAGAACAGGACATGTTTTTTATTTTAATAACATTAACAATAACAAATTATTAACAGTAATTAACTCTAAAAACAGATTTGTGGGAAAAGACACACTTACATGTTCTATTTTATCAATATGCTATTTGTTTTTACACTGGGCACATATTTCTTATGTCTTTTCTCAAGGTTAAGAAATAAACTATTTACTATTAATAAATATAATGTATTTATGATAAATATAAAATATATAATTATACTATAAATATATTAATTACTCTACTAATATATTGTTATATATCAATAAATATATTGCTTTAAATATTAATATTATTAATATATGTTAATAAATATACAAATACAATTGCTATGCTAATTAATGTGTTGATTAATAAATATATACATACTATAAGTATATAATAAATAATATAAATAAACTATTTACTATTGTGCCAATAGTAAAGAACAGTAAAATGGCCGATGTAAAATACTGTAAAGCCCATAGGACAGAGCATGTCATTTGGGCAGGTACCAGTATGTGATCACTCCACAGCAAAAGAGCCAGGTCCAGAGTAGCAATGCGGGAGGGCTCAGAAAGGTCCTCAAAAGTAGGGAAAAATCGCTAACAAACTTAGTAAGTTCTAAATTTAAATATGTGAATGAGGGTGTCTTTGAATCCATGTCTTCTGGAGAAGCAGCGTGGCCTTGAAGCTGTTCTTCACATGACACTATGCCGAGTTCACTGCCATCGTGCCATCGTCCCATGTACTGCGTTCCACATCCACGCTAGCGGGACCCACCGAACATTTCCCCACCTCCCCAAATCAAGTAGGAAAAGGACCCTGATACATTTTTGGGCATGTGAGATTCTCCTGTAAAGTGAAGCGAAACTGTAAAAGTCAACATAAGTTTGGAAGACAATGACGCTCACCTGGTTTTCTGCTGAATTCTTTGGGTTAGCTCCCACAAATACAACTTCAACCACTTCTCCCTGAAAATACAAATGGCATTTCATGAAATCGAAAGCAAGCATCTCTGCTACATTCCTGTTTGAAGCATTACCCGTTATACATTCTAACACCCTAGGCGCTGTACACATTCCACTCTATTTCATTAAGGGATTCTCTCCTAAGTTTGTTAGGAATTGGATCCAGTGAATTTTATTTTGGCAGATTCTGATATAGATAAAGGCCCAGAGCTCTAATTTTTAATGTGATAATACATTAAAATGGCTTCAAATTATATCACAGAGCCCTATTATAAAACAGCTACATAGACCACAGAGAAATCAGAAGTGAACCCACACCGCTACAGCCACTCAGTCATTGACAAAGGCATCAAAACATTAACTGGAGAAAAGACAGCCTCAGAAATGACCTCCAATAGCAAAGGAAATAATCCCTAAATTAACAAATGGGATTGCATGAAATTAGAAAGTTTCTTCTGTACAGCAAAAGAAACCATCAATGGAGTGAAGAGGCCCCAAATCGTTGCCAACTGTCTATCTGTCAAAGTTTCTTATCCTATTCCTATGATAAAATTCCCTGACAGAAGCAACCTATGGGAGAAAGAACTTGTCCTGGCTCACAGTTCAAAGGTACACATCAAGGCAGCACTGAGATCAAGCTCTACATTTGCTTGAATATTTATTTTATTTTTATTTATGTGTGTATGTCTATTTGTAGATATCTTCATGGGTGTGGGTGCTTGCAGAGGCCAGATGCCTCAGATTCCTTTGGAACTGGGGTTCCAAGTGAGAGCCAGCAGATGTGGGTACTGGGAACCAACTTTGTGTTCTCTGGATAAGGAGTGCACACTCCTAACTGCTAAACCATTACTTCAACCCCTCTCTTTCTCCATTTTATACAGACCCGGATCTCCTTTCCCCCAAAATGCTCCTGCCTAAGATTGACATTGTGTCCAACTTTTCTAAACACTGATATAAGCATAGACAAATGCTTCTCTTAGCTTTAATCAGAAAAGCCTCTCTGTACCATGAATAGCAGTGCATGCCAGACTCCTGGCTGCTCAAGGTGCTGAGAGTCCTACAGAGTTCAGGGAATGGTGTTACAGAAGAAGGGGTGGAAAGATGGTAAGAGCCGGAGGATAGGGAGGAGGACCTTGAAATGCTATTTTGACGCAGCCACTGCAATGTCGACTCACAGCAGCTGCCCTGGGCCTGCACAAGACTGGACCTGTCAAAAGCTAATCAAAACACGGAGGGTTCTCATGGGGCCCTACCCATTTCTTCTAGCCCTGTGGCTATATATGGATTCTAGGTGATGGGCAGTCATTATGTTCAGATGTGTACCCACTGATGTGCCCACCTGGCTCTGCTGTCTGATTCTATACCCACGGTCATACAGATGGTGCTGATTAAACTCAGCGGGACATAAAGCAAAACAAAAAGACACAAACACGGGAACAGACCTACAGGGAGGAAGGAGTGCTGACATGAGGGGGAAAGAGATAAGAGAGAGTGGGGAGTAATCAGAAAGC
Source organism: Psammomys obesus (assembly GCF_907164565.1). Taxonomy (NCBI): domain Eukaryota; kingdom Metazoa; phylum Chordata; class Mammalia; order Rodentia; family Muridae; genus Psammomys; species Psammomys obesus. The sequence continues at coordinate 5,987,632 of NW_026592510.1, read as the reverse complement.
AATCTATTCACGTCTGAAATCACTGAATAACAAATTCATTTAATAACAAAAACTTAAAGAAGTATATACCTCAATGGTAACTTTTACTGGGAATTATACCACAGTAGCCTCTCCTAAAATATATTTAAAGTGCAAAAAAATTAATAAATAATAAGTAAATATGTTAAAATCAGAGAAAGAAAAGCTGGGTTTTCCAACATCAGTTAACACAGTCAAGATAACTCTCCACGGGCATGTGCACGGGTCTATCTCCCAGGTGATCCTAATTTTTTTCAAGTTTGATAATTAACATTAGTCATCATAAGGTCTGATTACGCATTCAAATCTAGGCTCTAGAGAAGAATTCCTGAATTTAAATTCCTGAAATTAAACACCAAAAAGCGAATCATCTATAATCAATAAATGAGCTAATGAACGTTCTGAAAGGGAGAAAGACAAATGTCCTAGAGATGTTTTCTTAAAGTACACTCAACATCATTAGCTGTCAGGGAAATACAATTTAAAACCACATTGAGATTTTTATCTCATGCCAGCTGGACTGGCTACAGCAGCCAAAGCAGCTGCTGGGGAGGATGAGGGAAAGAGAGTCCCTTGCTGCCTGCTATTGGAAATGTTCTCTGAGGCAGCCTGTACAATCAGTAGCTAGTCTTCTCAGAAATTAAGGCTGGGGCTAAGAGATGATCCAGCTTTACCACCCCTGGGCATATACAAGAATTCCAAGTCAGCAGATGTCCCAGCCCGGTTCTCTATTGCTGTGGTAAAAGGTTGACCAAAAACTACCTTGGGAAGAAATGGTTTATTGGTCTTATACTTTACAGCTCATCCTTGAAGCAATTCAGAGCAGAGACTCCAAGCAGCGGCCTGGAGTTGAGAACCGAAGCAGACACCAAGGAGGAGTGACACTTGCTTCCCCAAGGCTTGCAGGGCCTGCTTTCTTACACAACCAAGGACAGCTTGCTCGGGAGCGGCACTGCCCTCAGTGGGCTCCCTCCACACTGAGCGTTCATCACAGACACGCCCGTAGACCAATCCGAGGAGGGAAATTCTGCAGGTTCCCTCTTCCTGGTGACAAGAACTAACCAGTTCAGCATATCAGGGAAATATCTGTGTATCTGTGTTTATTGCAGGACTATGGGCAAGAGCTAAGACAGGAAATCATCCTACATGTTCATTAACAGATGAATAGATTAAATGCAGCACAATAGAGTTTTATGCCCTTATGAAGGAGAAATAAATTTGCAGGAAATGTAATAGAACTGGTGATCATGGAATTAAACATATGAAGCAAGACTCAGAAAGACAAACATGACATGCTTTGCCTCGCATGTGGGTACAGAATAAATACATGTAAATAAATATTGATATGTGACATGAAAGTAGAAAAATCCATGGGGCTTAAACATAGATATGAGCTAAGTTTCTTTGTGACATTGAAACAAATACATACATACATACATATATATAATAATATGTATATACTTATTATTTGTCTCCTAGATCTTCTTATTACTGAATGTTTCTTCTTCCCTTCTGCTTTGATGACATACATATTCTATTTCCCTCCCATGTTCCCACTTCCACCCTCCCTTCAGACCACTTTCTTTCTATCTCTTTATATGCTAATAAAATTATTCAAAAGAAACCATTTGTACAGCACAGAAACAAGCACAAATCCACATAAGAAGGCTCCAGCTTTGCCTACACTCTGCCTAATCACAGGCCTCGGAAGCTTTTGTTCTTTATTCCATCCCCAGTTTGGTTGTTCCAACTCATGAATATTTTGTTGCATCAACTCAGTTGGGATTGAGACTGTGGTTAGACATTGGAATATGATTCCCATGGCACTTAGCAAAGACACATTAGCGTCACAGGGACTCTACAAGCGCTAACAGGAAATCAGTAGGACAAGCCAAGGGTCAGGATTCATCCCAGCTCTCATCAGTAAAAAGCAAGTTTGAGGAGACTTTGGGGAGGGAAGTGGGGAGCAAATAACAACAAAATGTAACGTGTGTGTGTGTGTGTGTGTGTGTGTGTGTACATGTGTGAATGTTTGCCCCTCTGCTCCTGGCCATGCGCGCAGCGTGATCAGGAGCACATGCTGTGGCCATGGCTTCCCCTCCATGGTGGAGCGCATCCTCCATTCGTGACCCAGAACATACTCTGTCATCCTTGGGCTGCCGTGTCAAATACTTTGTCACAGCAGTCAGAAAATCAACTGATACCCGTGCCTTCCGTTGCTTTCTCGGCTGTTTTACCTCAGTGATGAGAAACTAGCACCGTCTTCTACATCATTCACTAATTAATGGAGCATGACTATGAAGCTTAGTCATCTTCATTAGAAAAAAAAAAAAGAGAAATCTAGAAATGAATAAGTAAACTTATTTCGTTTGCTGATTATATAATAGATGCATAAATAATCCTTAAGGAATTCATGACAAAAGAGAAAAGAAAAAGAAAACCTGACAGAATTAATACATTATTCAGCAAGGATGCAGTATACAAAATCAACATAAAATATAGCAATACCGGTCCTGCTTCATTTGTGTGTGCTTTTCTGTCCCTTGATCTAAAAGACTAGTTGGCCCTGCTCCTGTGTATGGCTCTTTGGCTATCTATTTAATAAAAAGAATAGTTTGCAGTTTGGAAATTCAATTTAGTAAAGTTAACCAGCGCGGGGGAAGAGGAAGCAGTGTTTCCCACTCTCCTCACTTTTGCAGACTCTCTGCAAATATGGAAATAGATGTCAATATCACCATCACTGAAGCTAGCCTGTGGTACTGTCAGCAGCATTGCAGAAGCTAGCCTGTGGGACTGTCAATATCCCCATTGCTGAAGCTAGCCTGTGGGACTGTCAGAAGCATCATTGCTGAAGCTAGGATATGTAACCACTGGAAGCAGGTGATGATGTCAAGCGGTATCTTTCACGTCAGAAGCAAATTTCTAAAACATCCAGTGGCTTTCCTGTGAGGCTTACCAGTTTGTATTCAGGTTTTGCTGGCTCCAGGACATCCCCAAAATGCCTGCCTATTGGTGATCTATCCACAACATTAGGAATAAGTGGAGGGATCAGGTTTTTGAAGAGTGAAGGCTCAGGACCACTGCTCATGTTGGCTACTGTGTCCTGAAACAGAGAGCATTTGTTAAAAAACAAAACAAAACCTCACAGTGGAGACTGACCCCCCTACCCCCATTCATGTGCCAAGAAATGCCTTTATTATGTTCTATCTGCCCACACCAGCAGAGGACACAAGATCTCACTATAGATGATGGTGAGCCACCATGTGGTTGCTGGGACTTGAGCTCAGAACCTCAGAAAGAGTAGCCAGTGCTCCTAACCTCTGAGCCATCATTATAATAAGAACAGGGAGGGACTGCCTCTGACATGAACTGATTGGCCTGCTCTTTAATTACCTCCCCCTGAGGGGGAAGCAGCATTACCAGGCCACAGAAGAAGACAATGCAGCCACTCCTGATGAGACCTAATTGACTAGGATCAGAAGGAAGGAAAAGAAGACCTCCCCTATCAGTGGACTTGGGGAGGGGCATGCATGCAGAGGGTGGAGGAAGGGAGGAATTGGGATGGGAGGATGGAAGGAACCACAGGGGGAATACAAAGTGAGTAAAGTGTAATTAATAAAGAATTTTAAAAAATCATTAAAAAAAAGAAATGCCACCACTAAATGGTATTGATTGAACTTAAAATTTTATTATCAATAAACACGGAATTATTTCCTTAGTGATATTGTGTGTTCCAGTTTTCTTTCCTAAAGGAAAGTGCATGTAATATAAAAATTATTCAAATGATATATTTTATATGTATATTTTTATATTTTAAATTATATTTTACATGTATTTAAGGCTCTTTCTTTAGTCTATGCCTCCTTGCCCTGAAGGCAAACACAGACACAGACTCACACACACACTGGCACACTCGCACACATGATTTGATTACCGTAGCAATCGCCTTAGCAAGGTCTCTGAAGAACTGTATGTACGCAGACAGAGTGTGTGGGCCATAGATTGTAGATGCTGCTTCATACCGCTGAGCCTGCAGGAAACACAAGAAGAGGTACAGACAGCTTTGCAAACATCAATCTGTTTATAGAAGTATAGCATTTTCAGCAAAGTGGTGTCTGGACCACTCACAGTATTCAAAATTTGTAAATACACAGTGGTTTTTGTGGAAACAGAGAGCATTTTCCACTAACCAGCCAAAGCGAGTGGTCGCATCTTTTATCTTTGTAAAGGCGATGAGCTCTTTCTGCTTATTCCAGTTAGGCTACCATTTCTTTTCATCTGAAAGATATTACCATCTCCCACTTTGCATGCCTGTGTCTATTATTCAGTTCTTGCACTATTAGTGATCTCCCCCAGGTTGAACATCAGAAGAGAAAATGAGGGTTGAAAGTATCCTGTTTAATAATTCCTAGATAAGCTGGCTGCTAATGGTCCCTTCCGCGGAAGGACTTGACCACACCATGGAGCCGTGAAATGCATATCATTACGAACTCCCTGCCTTTGTGGCTCTTCAAGAACCTCAAAGCCATCAGTGGATGAGACCCCTCATGATCCCAGAAACACCAGCTCTCCCTGCAGTATCCCTCATGCCACCCTGGCAGTATCTCCATGGTGATCTGTTGGCAACCGTCATAGGCCACCTGTCTTTCTCCCTCATCCTACATTATATAAATCTGCAGAGTGTGTCATTATACCGCCTTAAAATTGTTCTCAAAGTTTTCTGTTTTCCTTTCCTCTTGGCCTTACCTCTGTGTAAACTTTCATTTCCCACCCAGATCCTAACTCTAACGCCTCTGTGTGGAGACAGAATTTGATTACCAACACTACCTTCCCATAGATACCATAGGGTGAATCAAAACACTCTCTCCAAAACCTTCTCAACAGTCAGTACTTGAATAAACTACACAAGGGACTCCTCCCTTCACTCACCCTGCCTCCCTCTCTAGCCCTCTGTTGACCATAGCCCATTAATGTGCTATGTCTAGTCTCTGGATTTTGTGTACATGCCTGCTCAATGTAGAAGAGATTTGTAACTTTTTACTTGCTTGACTGACCCTAACATATTGTCAAAAACTCAGATAAATGCCTGCTAGTCCTCATCTTTTGTTTTAAATATTTGTTTGGTTTTGTTCTTTTACTTAGTGGTTTTGTTTTGTTTTTTCTGTTTGTTTGTTTGTTTGTTTGTTTGTTTGTTTGTTTTGGTAGTAACTGGAGTTACAGGTGCTTCTGAGCATCCATGCAAGTGCTAGGAACCGAACCTGGGTCTTCCACCTTTCAGTGGCCTTAACTGTTGGGCCATCTTTTCGGGTCCCAGTTCTCATCTTTATCTGCTTTCTCCTCTATCTCTGATGGAACATCATGGAAAAAGCAGATTGTTTTTGTTATTGTTTTCCCTGAAAATGACTAGCAGTGTCTATGGTACACATCAATGAATGAGTCAAGAGTAAACTTTGCAGAAACATAATCCTAGATAGGGAAACACGTTTGCAGGGATTCCCAACATTGTTTGTGCCATGGACTTTGGAAGTCTATTGAGACCTGTAGAACACCTGGCAGAATAATGGGGTTTTAAGTGCATAAAACAAAACACTTAAAATTGAGCAACACAAATTGGATGGGAATACCTTCATCAACCTTCGGTAACCAAATTTACAAAATAATATCTGCCTCTTTTTTGCACTGTCAGATAGTTTGATGAAGGCAGACCTAGTAACTCCTGTAATTTTCACAGAAGAAAGAGAATAAAAGCTGTTTCTAGGTCTGTAAGGACTGGGTGACAAAGTCGTGGGTGCTGTTAGCATTACTGCTGTTTGTTGAAGGGAATGCTAAATAACAGCGAGCCTTGGGAAACGTTCAGTTGTTCTTAACCCAGGTTAAGAATTTTCACCCGACAATACTATCATATGGATCTGAAATGCACCCCCAAAGTTGCATGTGCTGATGTCTTGGTTCTAAAGAAAATGTTACAAGGAGTTGGTGGCACCCACAGGAAGTGTAGCCTAGAAGGTCTTCAGGTCATGGGGTCGTGTCCTGGAAGGGACTCTTTTTTCATTTACCTTCATGGCTATGAAACAAAGAAGTTCACTCCACCATGACCTCTCATATCTACCCATATACCCAGTAACACCCAAAAGCTCTGCGTGCATAATATTATGGACTGAAGCCTCTAAAACTGTAAGCCAACACTACCGTTCTCTTTATAAGCTGTGGTCTCAGGCAGTTATAATGTTGAGAAGATGACTAACACAACTAAGGTTTCCTAGAAGTCAGAATCCTTCAGCAAAGCTAACAGAGGGCAGCAGGACAGATTCCAATGCTTGTATACTTGTATCACTAAATATTTGACAAGGGACTGCTCTATGCTCCTATATGGACTGCCATGAGGTGCCATAAGATCTATTCATAACCATTAATTGTGGATCTCTAGGCTATTGTTGTATTTAACTAGTTATTGTTTAAAAAATATCTGGGCTGCTTTCAGAACTGCCTATAAAAAAATAAGAAGTAATCTTGGTCACCAAATTCCTAATTGTGAGAGGGTTTGTTTTGTTTTGTTTTGTTTTTGAGTCACATCATAGATAAATTTTGTTTTTGAGTCACATCATAGATAAATATTCTACTTCAGGATGTACAGCAAGGACACTGTACAGCTACGCTCGCAAAGTTCTTAGCTGGTGCATTCAATAAACAGAAGATGACGGATCCTACAGAAGCTTAAGACACGAAATGCAATAAGGGTAGTTATTTGCATGTCATGACCCAGTTTTATTACCAGTGTCCCTGACAAAACAAATTTCAGAAGAAGGCAGAAATCAGTGAGTCCATAAGGATGACACATACTTGGAAGTGATGAACCCCAAACCAAATATAATCCTTGGCTTAGTCTCTTGGAATTCCTACCTAAAACAAAGACACCTCTCAGAGCCATGACTGAAGAAGTCTAGAAAAAATGTGCAATGAAAAAGGCATGAGAACTTTTTACTTTACCTGGTATTCCTCATATGTGGTAATGTAATGTGTATAAACATTGCTTAGACCTGAAATAATAATGGTCATATCCTTCATCCCATAAGATGCAAATTCCTAGGAGGGAAAAGTGGAAAAATTAATACCTCTTAAGTTTTCTACTCTCTGAGCTCCATTTAAAGTGCACATTGGGTATGAATTCTTGACAGTAGATCTACCTCTTAAGAAAAATCTTCTCAATGACCAAGACTGCCAAGGAATGTGCAGGTGTCAAAGATTTTAGTTCAAGTATGCTTTTTAGACCCAAATATCAAGACAAGACATTTATTAGTATATCATTTTACAACTATTTCTAATACATCCTGAATCTGAAAAAAAAAATATAGGGAAAAAACTCACCAAATGTGATGGTTTTATTTAGATCATTCATGGAGTTCTAAGCAACCTCTAGATATAATTTACTATTTACATCATAACAAACACTATCAATTTTTAATTATTTAAATACAAATGCCAATGAAATGTTTTAATCTGGTTATAATTCCCTTACCTTTTAGTTCTGATTCTTAAATAACTGATATTTCAAATTTACCTCCATCCACTAATGTCAAGAAGGATAAGCTTTAGTTATTTTAGGAAAGACTAATTTAATAGACTTTTCTCTTCGCCAAATGTAAACATGCAGTCTGGTGAAGCAATGTACACCTGTTATCCCAGCACTCGGGGAGGCAGAAGCAGGCAGATCGCTGTGAGTTTGGGTCCTGCCTGGTCTACAAAGCAAGTCCAGTACAGCCAAGGCTACAAAGGAAACTCTGTCTCAAAAAAAAAAAAAATACTATAACAAAAAATGTAAATGTGCAGGCATTGTATTTCATATTTAACTTACTTTTTTAACTGCCTCTCGAAATCTTCGTCCCGACATGGTTCTGAGTCAAGAAAACAGAACTGTGTAACCATCCTCCCATTTGGAATGCATGTAAACCATTCAAAAATGCCAAAAAAAAAAAAAAAAAAAAAGCCTAGCTCAACACGGAAACACAGAGCAGTAAAATAAGTAAAAGTCAGTGTTGTAAAAAAGCTTAGCTTTTTCCCTTGTCTGGCCTGTCTTCAAAGCAAATCCTGAACTGAACACAATTGGACCATAGAGGGAAATAAAATCAATGAGCATCACTGAGAGAAGAAGACTACCAAGAATTGGGCTGTAGCTCGATAGTGGAGGACTTCCCTGACAGGTGCAAGGCCCAGGGATTCACTCTGGTGCCACAAAAATATGACAACATCATCTTCTATTTCACAGGATCAACATAATGTGCCAGTTACATCTTACATGAATGAGGGTGAGGCAGAGAGAAGCCTGGGTACTTCCCTCCACCTACAAAGAACTTGCCGTTTCACTTTTATATGGAATCCTTCAGCAAAATACTGAATATCTGCTGCTGACTGGGCCTGCTTATAAGTGCTACTGATTTAATGGAATGGAATCCATTATAAATAAATGAGCGAGTGGGGCAACAATGAGCAGAGAATAATAAAGTGGAGTAAGGGTGAAAGGGAATGACGGGAGTGATGATAGCAGTGGGGTGCTGGTGTTGCTGCTGATGTGAGAGTGACCGTGGTTGGTCATTGTTGATAAAGATTATTTCATGTAGTATGAGTCGAATTGGCATCTCTATTAGAGATTGGAGCAAAGGATGAAAAAAAAGAATTAAGAGACTTAGCCCTGAGGCTAGCTGGAAAGAATGTGTTTCCTACAAAATGAACCACAAATTCCAAGTCCCTGGGCCCAGCACGTGCTCAGCGGATCTAGCAAGTGCATCTGTAGTTCTCTCCATACAGAAAACCTTGACAATGATTCAGGGTGATTGAAGCAGGGGGAGCAAGAGGGAAAGTCAAAAGAAATCATACCAAGGAGCTTGCTGAGAAGCAGAAGACTCTCAGGAACTACGGGGAAGTTGGAAGGATTTGAGGGAATTGCTGGAAGAAGATGGGAAAGGATTGGAAGGTCCTAAACAGAGAAGTGGCGTGTTTGGGTCCTGGCTTAAAGCAGTGGTTCTCAGCCTGTGGGTCACAAGTGCTTTGGCAAACCTCTGTCTCCAAAACCATTTACAATATGATTCAGAAAGGTAGCAAAATTACAGTTATGAAGTAGGAGAGAAAATAATTTTATGGTTGGGGTCGCCACAACATGAGGAACCGTATTAAAAGGCCATGGCATCAGTGTGGCTGGGTACCACTCGAGTGACACATGTAACTGGCTGCTCTGCTGAGAAAGCACTACTAAGGACTAATGAAGAAGCCCAAACCGGAGGTTACTGAGTGAATGATGGAGATGATGGGGGATGACAGAATGTGTTGGGCAGAATAGAGGAATTTAGTGAATTCTTGAAAGAGAATTCAAAGACTATTTCAACAAACTTTCCCTTACAGAAATGGGAAAGATTATAAAATTTACAGGCTCAACACATTCTCCTGTCTTTTTAATATTTAAACTGATGCTTTCAGGGTTTTAATATTATTTCAAGTCTGTGTGCTAATATAATCTACTGTACTCTTTTACCGTTGGAATGCCAGGGTTGTGAATTTTTCATGTTTTCCTCATTTTTTCCCCCCACAGGTCATAAGCAGAGACAGATTTGCTCTTTAGAGGCTCCACCAAAGGAGGAAAAATTTTTTCTCACTCTTGCCAAACACAGTATACTAGGCTACCAAGGCATAGGCAGAGAATTATCTTCCCCTAAGATTTAAACACAGGGTCAGCAAGATGCCTCAGTAAGTAAGGGTGCTTGCCACCAAGTTTGATGACCCGAGTTCCATCTCCAGACCCCATATGCTGAAAGGAGAGAAATGATATGAGCAACTTATCCTCTGACCTCCACAAGTATGTCACCCACATGCCCCTCCCAAGACGCACAAAAACAGATAAAGAAATTATTTTAAAACAAATTAATTCCAACGGAGATATGGTTTGTTTGGTTTTTTACTATGAATTTTTTTTTCTTATAAAGAACTTACGTAAATTCCCCAGGGACAGCAGCTATGGCCAGCGACCCAATAGTAACAATCTGAACATCAACGATATCCGGGTGCCAAGGCTGTGGTTTCGTCAGCTGAGACCCCAACACAAGAAAACTATGTTAGGTATAAATTACTCCTGTCATCAACAGGCGTATAAGTTCTTTAGGCAATTTTAAATGTCTGTAACTAAGTCTGTTTTTTTTTTTTCACCATATCATAGGATTCATTTCTAACTATGTTGTAACATGAAACACATCATGTACATAGTTATGTCCTGATCATAGCATAAGAATCACAAATGCCGTACCACCCTGACCTCAATAAATAAGTTTTGGTGGAGTGTTACAAGGGTTCCACCAGGATACTGTAAGAGACAAACTGTCTCCTCAACGAATATAGAATGCTGTTTGGAATGGTTTGATGCAATCATTTCTATTTTTAACTCTTGTGATGCTTTACATTTAGAACTCCCAAGTTTGGCCTTATCTTCCAAGGTTCCTCTGAGAGAGTCTATCCTTTTTTTTCCATATTCTGACCTTTTCTTCCCTCTTTCACCTACCTTAAGAATTTTAGTAGGATACTGGGAAAGTCTACTTTTTAAATACACTTCAACACTCATGCTTCTATAAATAGTGGGATGAGTTTTTAACGTTGCAAATGTTAAAAAAAAAAAAAACATGTTCTAAAGTAGTGCTAAAAGAAATTTCTTTAGCCAGGCAGTGGTGATGCTCATCTTTAATCTCAGCACTTGGGAGGCACAGGCAGGTGGATCTCTGAGTTCGAGGCCAGCCTCATCTGCAAAGCAAATTCTAAGAGAGCCAGGGCTACACAGAGAAACCCCATCTTGAAAAAAAAAAAACAAAAGTTGCCTTCTATTAATGACGCTGCCATGTAAGCAAAAGGAATTGAACTGGCTCTGCAGCACTAACATAAAAAGACAGGCATGGTGGCATATACTTAATCTTAGCACTGGAGGTAGAGACAGAGAATCTCTGGGCTGGCTGGACAGCCAGTCTAGACTAATTAGTGAGCCCCAGATCCCAGTGAGAGACCATGTCTCAAAATATAAGGTGTGTACTCCAGAGAATAACATCTGAGGTCACCTCTGGTCTCCACATACCACCCCCCCACACACATATACATGCATGCACACTTACATACACAAACAGAAATACATATATACATATATAAAGAGCTAAGTAAACAACATGTGAGAGAATTGACACATGAGCATTGTCCTATATGACCTAGATGTTCTCCTCTGCAAAGAACTCTTCACAGACCGCCTCCCTGGAGCCTGAATAGCATGAGTGTTTGTCTTCCTTTTTCATAGTCCAATCTCCTAGGGTTTTTTTCTTGATAATTAGCTAACTTGGTATATTTAATAGTAGTAATTCTTTAGAGTTGGAACCAGCATTCAACTTTTTAATATTAAAGATCCATGGGGGTGTGGCTAACAGAGAAGGCGCTGCAGGTAAGGCGCCAGCCACACAAAACTGAGTTCAGTGCTCCAGAACCCATGTGAAAATGCAAAAGGTGAATCAAATCCACGAAAGCATCCTCTGACTTCGACAAACATTCCCCGCACACATATGCACATGTAATAATAAATAATAATAAAATAGTAGTAATAAATAGGTCTTAGTAATAAATAGCATATTCGGTAAGAATATCTAAGTAAGATCTTCCATGTCCGTAAACATTGGCAATTTATTAACGGACGGCTTAACCTAACTACAAAGTATAATATCCCGACTTCATTGACAATCAAGTGTCTTACCTCTCCAGTGTGAAGTAGGATTGGTTTAGGTTTCTGGCATTCTATGATTTCTTCAGATGGTCTTCCCAAGAGTTGATCCCGAAGAGTGTCCCAAAATGTATCCCCTTCTGTTGTTCCTATTAGAATTGTTATAATAAATAAGACTCCTTATACTTACTATGCCTCTAAGGATGTCATAGTTCAGACAGGAGTGCACACAAACATTCTAGACATTTCAGATACTTTGTTGAGGTTGTCATCCAATGGCCTCAACAATTGGAGCAATAGAAGGAGCAGTGTTTCCTGTATGTTACAAAATAATAGCCCCTAATTAGCCTGTCATTTTTATAAACAATAACAGAATACATTTTGTGTGGTATTCTCAAAGTTGTATTTATACTAACCTTGCTTGTTTATATCATAAGTAAAGGCAGTTTGATAGAATCCACAGATTTTTGAACTGCATCACCTTTTTATCACTTTAGAAGCAAATAATGATAACTTCAACATGCAATACCAGCTGTCTGGCTTTTGGTCTAACATAATAAAACTTTTAGAACTATGGGATAAGCCTTCATGATAGTGAATGATTTTTGATGTGATGCCAGCCACTAGTAACAAAAAGGAAACTTACCTGGACGTTTGTGTCTCAAAGAACATAATCAAGAAATTGCAAAAACAACTTATCAAATCAAGAAAATTTTTTCAAATAATTTGTCCAGTGAGGGATTTCATACAAAACTATATTTTAGAAAGCTTCATAACTCAATAATTTAAAAAAAAACCCAAACTCAAAGAAAAAGTATATGAACAAACAGTTTCTTTGGGGATGCAAATCAAAATGACAAAGAAACAGCATTCCACACACACGCTGGCTGGAGTCAGCATGCCAGATAACACAGACTGGCCAAGATGTGGAAAATCTAGATGTTTTACTAGATGCATGGCAGACACAGACATAAAACAATGCAGCCCTTTGGGAAGTCATAAGATGGTGCTTCAGATGTTACAACACCGTTAGGACCAGTTAGGACTAGTTAGGACCAGTTAGGACCGTTAGGACTAGCTCTTCTAGACACACATCCAAGAGGGAAAACTGCAAACACAGACCCACGCGATCTCTTGCATCGTGTGCTAAGGGAGGCATTGTTCATAATATACAAAAAAAGAAAAAGAAAAAGTGGAACAACCAAAACATCCATCAACTGAACAATTGGCAAACAAATAACTAGGAGGGGTGGAGAGCTCCCTCACTCCACAGCTCTATGCACCTTCAAAGCACAATGCTACATAAAAGATACAACAAAAACCCAGATATTGTACGTTCCCCAGTGAAATGTCTGAGGCAGCAAAATTAACAATGGGAGGATTATGGCTTGCTTATACACAGGCAGAAAAGGTGTAGCCGTTTCCGTTAGAGGGATGGAAATTCCAAAGTTGACTTTGGGAAAGTTGTATGTCTGTCAATATATTAAAAACCACCAAATGTACTACTTTAAGTAGCTGACTCACATGGCTCGGGAATTATTTCTCAATAAATAATTGCTGTTATTGAGGTTTCCTAAAATATATTTTACACACAATTCCTTTATCAGATATATTATTTGAAAATATTTTCTCTCATTCTCAAGGTTGGGTTTTTTTTTTCTCTCTCTCTCTTCATTATACTCTTTGTACACTGTCATCACAAAGAAACAATGGCTGCTTAAAGTGATGGATACCCTGGGGGCGGGAAGGTGGTCCAGGGAGTAAAGTGCTCGCCTCCAAAGTGTGAGGATCTGAGTTCAGAGCCCCAGAACCCACATAAGAAGGCAGGGGCATAGTGCACACCTCCAACCTCCGTAACAGTGAAATGGGTGGATCCCTAGGAGCAGGAGGGCTAGCCTGGCCTACATGGCCGTTTCCAAGCCAATGGGAGAACCTGTCTCTAATGGTAATTGAAGGGCACTTGAGGTCCAACACCTCTGATCCACACACACATACACACACACACACACACACACACACACACCACACACACACACGAATACACACACACACTAATGGTATTACCAAGGTTCCTTGATAAGCTGAAAAGAGAATATGTTTCTGCTTGTATTTGAATTAACAAAGGTCAGGGAAAAAAGACTCCTATCCCTGGGAAATCTGAGACATCACACACACCCAAACACAGCCAGCCTGGCACTGCCTGAGTTAGACATGGAAATCACAAACACAGTGGCCACGGAGAAGCTTCACTAGGAAGTGAAGCCGGAAGCCCCCGAACCTGGAAGCGCACATTCCATCCTCCTCCATCTCACCCTGTGTAATGTTGAGGCCCGAAACTCCATCAATGGTGCCTGCTGCAAAACTGTAGCCCAGGGCAGGCTTACACGTCTTCACCTGGAGGAAGGATCATAAAACAAGAAAGAGAAAAGAAAGAAAGAAAAAAACCGAGTTGAGCAGCAAGCGGCAGTGATCTTTGCTCCACCTACATAGCAAGGTTGGTGTTCTCTGTCATACTCACTGCGTATGTGTCATTGAGCAGGACGCTCACGTCTGTCATGTTCACCCACTGGTGAGCTGCGAGCACTGGTCCAGTCACTTCCTGGGAGGCAGAGGCATGCAGCTCCTAGAAAACCCACATAGGCTCACAGTCCAAGGAGAACTCAAGAGAAACGGATGCTCCCACTGGCACCTAGTATCTTCTGCCCCAAGACACTTTCGCTTTACTCACGCCCCCCCCCATACATACCCCAAGGTCCTCCCCATCAACCCCAGTGTTGTATACAACTTAAAACCTACAGGAATGTTTACCTGTGTCTATTCATTCTAATAAGAACTTGACATGAGGCCTTTTAGAAGCAGATGCTGAGACTCCTAGCCAAACTTTGAATAGAGTACAGGGAGTCTTATGAAAGAAGGGGAAGATAGAAAGATCTGGAGGGGACAGGAGCTCCATAAGAAGAGCAATAGAACCAAAACATCTGGGCCGAGGGGTCTTTTCTGAGACTGATACTCCAACCAAGTACCACGCATGGAGATAACCTAGACCCCCTACACAGATGTAGCCCATGGCAGCTCATTCTCTAAGTGGGTTCCCTAGTAAGGGGAACAGGGGTTGTCTCTGACATGGACTCAGTGGCTGGTTCTTTGATCACCTCTCCTCCTGAGTGGGGAGCAGCCTTACCAGGCCACAAAGGAGGACAATGCAGCCAGTCCTGATGAGACCTGATAGACTAGGGTCAGATGGAAAGGGAGGAGGACCTCCCCTATCAGTGGACTAGGGGAGGGGCATGGGAGGAGATGAGGAAGGGAGGGCAGGATTGGGAGGGAATGAAGGAGGAGGCTACAACTGGGATACAAAGCGAATAAATTATAATAAATTAAAATTAAAATGAACAAAAAGAACTCGACATGAAACAGACCATGACATAAAAGCCCTGACCTCACACTTGCTGGAATGTGAGGCTGGCAGCTGGCAGATGTGGCATGGAATCCCCCATTAGGACCCCTGAGTTCTCCAAAGACAGGAGCCAGGCAGTGGCTCAAAGACTTCAGGTCCCTCACACAGTTACTCTTATACACACACACACACACACACACACACACACACACACAGAGTCAAGTGATGTTTCTCCAAGCGTGTGAAAAATATAAGTTTAATACTTTTGGGAATACTGGTGCTTATTCATCTGTGTCACACAATACAGGAAAATCCTACTTCAGCAAAAGTATGGTGGCATGACACCTGGCCCACTTCCCTGACAGCCAAGCATGTACTTTTAAGATAAGCTACTGGAGACCCAGCTGCAGCCTCTCTCTCTCCTGATAACCAGGGAAGTGGTGCTTTGCTGACAAGAGAATCCAGAACCACTCCTGCTCCCAGGCTGAGGACAGAAACAAAATTTCCGACACCAGAGTGTCACAGGCACACCCTAAAAAGAATCTATTAACTTAGAATAATCCACTGATAATAGCACAATGAATAAAAAGAAACCACAGCCATCAGTCTCCCTGTGGTTATGGAGTTTATGTCTGGTAAGTTTTAGAAAAGGCACTTTTGCTCTTCTTGATTGCTTCTGATTCATTTTAGAACTCAGAAGGAAATATCTTTTAAACAGAAGTAGGCGTGTGTGTGTGTGTGTGTGTGTGTGTGTGTATCTGTCTGTCTCTGTGTGTGTTTGTGTGTGTGCGCGCATATCTGTGTGTCTATACCAGCCAAGAAAACAAAGGATTTAACATTATCATGGACGTTATCAGTGAGAAGCCATTTCTCTTTATCATTTCTCCTCAGAAATATCTCTGTAGAAGCAGCTACAAAAATAGGGACAGCATGGAAAACAAAATGTAGCACATCACTGGGGAGGTGGCTCTATCCATAACGTGCATGTCATTCAAAAAGAGGATCTCAGTTTCGTTCCTAGCGTCCATGCAAAAGCTAGGTAGAGAGGCACACTTCTACAACCCCAAACTGGGAGACAAGGACATAAGGATCCTGGGGCTTACTGGCCTGTCAGTTAGACACACGCACACACACACACACACACACACACACACACACACTTCAAATAACAAAGCGGAGAGCAATTATGCAAGACCTTGAGCCTCCACATGTATGTGTACATATGTACACATATGTACATGCACACTCACACCCAAAAGCACCCGCATATACATACATACATCATACAAATGAAACAAAAATGTCAGGAGCAGGGGGAAGGTGGAGCTATTCATAGCAATCCCATTGCAAACCGGATTCTTCCTTCAACACAATGTTTGGTTTTAAAGAAAGGTAGTGCGACCTTTGCCCTTTCAAAGACGCATACAAATACATGGTAATTCACAGTGCCAGAGACATTCAGCTCAACCTTGTCACTACAGGCCAAGTTCCCAAGCGGTCAGGTGACTTTAGCCAGGCAATGGCTGGAGAGATTTCTGAGAATCTAGATGAGACTGGTCCTGTGTGGGGCCACATTCACTGAACACTTTACAGTCTATCTGTCTTCTGATAGACTGGGCACTCTGGCTTCCTAAAATAGAACGTTTTCCTGCCTGCCTGCTCGGTTTTAAATGCACTAGGAAGTCTGGCCAGCTCAGACAGAGTCCTGCGAGGCTCCCAAGGGCAACCTCAAAAACCGAAGCCTTTCAGACTTCCTGGCCAGCCTGAGTGCTTGTGCCCTTTCTTGCAATTACTGCCTTCCTGGTATATGATGTCTGTGGGTTGAAGAACAGCACAAAACAGAGATGCAAAGTGCTGGGCTTGTGCCTACCTTGGCTCTCTGATAGATGACCCGTCCTATAATTTGTGTGCTGTCAAAGATATCTTGTCCCGGTCCGCTGGCCGTGCACATGCTAGGCTAGGGCAAAGTGAGACAATACGATCATTAGTGCGGTGAGTGATGGCTTTAAGGAATGGAAAATTACAACGGAATCCAAGCAAACACATTTGCTAAGCCAATTCTAGCATCTCTTCTCAGACATTTTCTTAATTTACAGGCTTACAGGCTAGGGCAAACATAATCATGCATGCATTTGGAGCAGGGGATATTTTTTAAATTGTATCTATTCCAGTAACTTCCTTTTAAAATTCGAAAACAAATTTTCAGCTTGGTTGAGAGATTTGTTGTACAATACACAGGAATGAACTCTGGGAAGGGACTGGAAGCCGTAGCCTCTCTCACTGCCTTTTTGCTGGCTTATGCTCATCTGGGGCTCTCGCTCAGACTGTCTTACACAGAAACTCATTTAGATTACGTTAGAACAATCCTCCTGGGAAGAAAATTAACAACTCTGACTCTATACCCTATTTCTTAGATCAGAAAAGCTTAAGATTGATCAAATAGTTAAATATGACAAATGTTACAAAGAACACATGGGAAGAAGATATAGGTGAATAAATGTCACAATCTGAGAAACCAAGAAAAGACTTAAAAATAATAAAGAGCAGGCTTCGTAAATTTGGCATCTTACACATTTTAAACACCTACATAGGAAGGACAGTATAAATAAGGCTCATAGAAAATTGGTAGGCTGGGAAAATTTTGTAACATTTATGACAAATATGTAAGATGTTATTTAACATGGTAGAGACTTTAAGATTTTTCAAAGAGAAGAATATACCGCTTTTATCCATGTAAGGGAGATAAACTCATTGTATTCATGTTTTCCATATCCTTGTCTGCTCCACCACTATCCATAAGAGCTAACATCAGTCACAGTGCCCATCAACAGATGACTGCTATACATACACAATTGAATGCTACTAAGATATGAAAAGGGTGAAATTCTGTTTGCAGCAATATGGATGGAAGCAAAGGTCTTCTGTTCAGTGAAATAACGCAGACACACAGAGAAAGCGCCACATATTCTCACTCACTTGTAAAAGCTAAAAAGTCGATCTCATGCAAGAGTGGGGTGGAAGAGCAGTCACTAGAGAATGGGAAGGGCAGAGAGGAAAGCGGCAGAAAGAAGTTAGATAGCACTAAAACAAGGCTAGACAGGATTCATTCGGGTTCCTTAGCACAGTAGGACAACAACTGTCAACAGTAACATATGCTATATTTAAAATAATAAGAAAAGTGCAAATTTTTCAACATATAAAAACATAGGTGGGTATGCTCATTATCCTAACATCACTGCAGATGGATGTAACAAGTTACTGGAATACAAACTGTTCAAGTACTGTACCAAAATTTGAAGGATTAAAAGGAAAAGAGTGCCACCTTTGATTTATCCATGTTGAGTTGGAGTTTCTCTTATTTGCAATAAAAAGAATCATAATACATGTACAATGGACTAAAGATGGAACGGGTAATTCATATTCTCTCTGTCCATCTGCTTGCCTGTCTCTGTCTCTGAATCTCTCTCTCTTTCTCTCTCTCTCTCTCTGTGTGTGTATGTGTGTAAATACTCAATATTAAAACATGTTTAACTTCACAGACAATGAAATGGAAATTTAAACTAGGGTCAGCTCTTCGTGTATTGTGCCATCAAGGACTCAAAGAGTAGTACACTTGGCTTAAATGGAGGTTGGGGCAATAGTCACTAACACATGGGTGAGTAGAAAAGCCACTGAGAAGGTAGACAGGTCATATGTAGCATGCATTAGTTATATTTCCTCTTTAACATAAAATTTAAAGTGTATCCTGAGAAGGAACTCTGACACCTGTGCAGATACATACAAGGTCAACGATCAAGCATTCTCACAGAAAGGAAAAGAGGACACAGGAAAGAAAAATACAAAGGAATGGGTGAACTACATAGTAGTACTTAACACTGAGCATGATAAAGTTACTTTAGTTATGGTTTAGGATGTATTTGATGAAAACAAAGAAACACATCAAGGAAGAATATGGGAATGCAATCCCACATAATTAGAAAGCAACCAAATTAAGGGGGAATAAGAGTCTTGTTGTGATTTTTCTAACTATAAAGGTAGAGTATGCTCATCGTTGAAGAATATGAAAAGACACGAGCAGGAAAACAAAAGCTAGCCATTATAGCGCCAAGAGAATAGTCACTAACAATTAAAGATGTGTCGCTTTTTCTTTTACTATAATATTCACTTTGAAAAATTGCCATTGTAAGTGAGTATGCAACATTGAATCCAAATTTATTTCTCCACGTTGTATAAGCTGTCCCTCACATCATCCAGCATTCCAACATTTGATAACCTACTGCATATTATTCTATAATTTATTTAACCATTTCATCTATGAATTATAGAGTTTAACAAGTAATCTTAAAATGTTTTGCAAATCAATTGTATTGCAATAAACTGACAAATGTGAAAATGAAGAAAAGGGAAACATTTCTAGCTAAAAACAATAACTTCCGTAAAGTATAACTGTTAACCTGTGCTGCTCATTTGGGCAGGGTTGGAGGGTAGAAGCGCAATTTAACAAAAGTAGCAACATGGTGGGGTTGCTTCACTAAGAATAAGAACCAGGAAGCCAGCATCTGCTGCTGTTTGAGAGCTGAAACAGACTCAGATGAATTCTGGTAAAGAAGGTAAATAAATAAACGAGAGTAAACCTTAATAGCTAACCCACAAATTTACCGCATAGATGGAGGTATAGAACAATTTCTAAGGGAAATTATATCCAAAAGTGAAGTCCTAGAATTCTTAAATCATAAAAATTGTTTTACAAATGCATGAACAAATATAGGAAGAGGAATATGAATAATAATCATTAAAGAGGCAAGCGGCACTTGGTTGTCTCAGTTCCTTCGGTGTCGCTGTGGTAAAACAGCAGGGCCAAGGCAACTCATAAAAAAAAGAGTTTAATCGGGTTTACGGTTTATGTAATAGTTTGCGATGGTGGGTGACAAAAACAGGTGCCCACCCGGCACAGCAGCTGAGAGCTCACATCTCCATCCACAAGCAGGAGGCAGAGAGAGAAAGAGTCAGGGAATGGTATAAGTCTTTTGAAACCTCAGAGCCTATCCCCAGTGACACATGCCCTCCAACAAGGCCACACCTCCTAATCCTTCCCATGTTGTTCCACCGGGTGGAGGGCAAACATTCAAACACATGAGCATATGGAGACATTCACATTAAAGCGTCACTCTTAAGAACTTTCAACTTTTACTATTTTGTGCATTCATGTTATTTAATTTTTTTTTTTTTGTGGAAAGGCTGAGTTTTTATTTTAAGAAAACAAAAAGGAAAATCTTTAAAGAAAAAAAAACTGTAGATTTGCAGTCTGTAAGAAATGTTATAGCAGGCAGTTTGGGGTACAAACTCAAAAACTCAGATATTACAAGGTAAAATTTTCTTAAGCTTCACAGGTTCGGGGAATGGCACACAATCTCTATCTACATCTGACATCACCATGGAAAACTGTGACAACACACTTAAAATTAAGAGAAGCTGCCGAAGTGCTTCAGGGACGCACAGGCCAACGGGCCAGAGTATGCTTAGAAACAGCACATTTGTATGTTATGATGAATATTCAAGCATGAAGTAAGCATGCCCTTCCAACCTACCCCACCGGTGGGACAGGTGCTTTTCTCGTTGTCACAAGACTCTCCTGTGTTGAGGCAATGCGGGCCAAGAATGTTGGGTGACACGTCTCCGAGGTTTGAGGAAGCAAAGCCTGCTATGAATGGTCCCTGCCAAAATAAATCCACCATCACAAACATTCGATCACTTCATAAAACTTCTGTAGGAACACATTTGAGGGAAAAGGTATAGAGGTCAAACTCGGGCATCATTCCTCAGAAGCCATCTTCCTCATTCAGTTGTGGTTGGTTGGTTGGTTGGTTTGGAGACACGGTCTCTCACAAACTTGCCATCCGCTGGTTAGGCTATGGTGGCTGACCAGTGGGCGCCAGGGATCTACCTGCCCTTGCCTCTCGAATAGCAAGATTATAGGCAGTTGCCCAATTTTTGGCTTGAATGCTGGGGGTTCAGTGCAGGTACAGGAAGAATTTTACTAACTGAACTATCTCCCCATCCCTCAGGCAAAATCATACAGCAATAAAAAGACAGACAATATTCTGAGAATTTTTGTTTGTTTGTTTGTTTGTTTGTTTCTGAAAAGGCTCATGATGTTGTCAGTATTCCTATTAGTACTGAAAAGAATTCAATTTTCAACAAAAGAACTCTTTCAAAGGGCTAACTTCCCTTAACACATGCAATTTGAGAAGAAATGAAAAGTACAGTAAGTTATAAAATGTGGAGCCCCCATCTAGTGTCTGGAACTTTAGCTGAAGCCCAGGAATCTACCTGCTCTTGATATTCCCCTAGGCTGACCCCTGCAGGCTCCTCTTTTCTTATTTTTTTAAAAAATCACTTTATAGTCTGATATCAGCCCCTCCCTCATCTTCACCCAGTTCCACCCTCACACCCCTCTCCTCCCATTCCCCCCTCTACTTCTTTTCAAAGAAAGGGGGCCCCGAAGAGATACCAACCCACTCTGGCACCCCAAGTCACAGCAGGACTAAGGGCATTCTCTCCCACTGAGGCCAGATAAGGCAGCCCAGCTAGGGGAAAGGAAACCAGACCAGGCATCCCTCTGGACCTGCCTTGTCCACTGTTTCCCAATAAACATCTCCAGTTTTCTTAGAGAAAACGTTGGATCAATGGCCTTTAAAAGTATAAATGAGAACCTTTTCCCCCAAATTGCATAGTGGTACACACTTGGAATCCTGGAATTTGGGAGGCTAAAGATGGAAGATCATAAATTCAAGGTCAGTTAAGACTACATAGCAATGGCTTCTCAAAATAGAATTTTAAAAAAAAGGGAAGAAAGGACAGGAAGGAAGGAAGGAAGGAAGGAAGGAAGGAAGGAAGGAAGGAAGGAAGGAAGGAAGGAAGGAA
>NW_026592510.1:5964457-5965555 GCF_907164565.1 Psammomys obesus | reverse complement strand
GAAGGAAGGAAGGAAGGAAGGAAGGAAGGAAGGAAGGAAGGAAGGAAAGAAGGACTGCAGAAGGCAGGAAGAAAGGAAAAACAGGCTAAAACTAAATGTAGGCTAAAACTAAATGTAAGCTTAAAAAAAGAGAGAGAAACAGATTTATGTCTAGAAAGGAGCTAAAAATTAAGGATTTTTTAACAAACTCACTGTCTATATAATGGAACCTTTACTCTCCACTAGGGCCTTGGTCTCCAATCACTTTCATTCTTCTACATCAGGTGCTTGCAACCAGTGGCCAAGCAAAGCAATGCCTCTCCTCCCTTGTTTCTCTGTAGTCACCAGTTACTCACAGTTTAAAAGGTTTCTGTAGTAGGTCAATTGGCTTCCTGACTTCTGATCTCTTTACTAGGTACATGTCAAGGTCACAGGTGTCATGGATTAAGGTTACAGCTTGCTTAGACTTGTTTTTGTTTGTTTGTCCTTAATGTGTTTGGATGTTTTGTACCATGTGCATATCTGGTGCCTGTGGAGGCCAGAAAAGGATGTTGGATTCCCTGGGACTGGAGTTACAGACAACTATGAGGTGTCATAGGGGTCCTGGGTATTGAGTCTGAGTCCTCTGGAAGAGCAGCCAGTACTCTTAACTGCTGAGCCATCTCTCCAGCCCTTTAGGTTTTATTGGAAAAAAAGCAAAGCAAGGTCCTTGGAAGAAAGACTTTCATTAGGAAAGCCTGACTCAATAAAAGGGTCTCATGGCCTTGTCTCCATCCAGTCTCCACTCGTGGTTTTACACCATTAGGAAGGTGCATCACACTTTTATAGCTCTCAAAATTAAAGTGAACATCAGGGCAGTGTCTCATTATTACTAGTTTGATCAAAGACTAGTGCATGCTACAAAAATATGGAACTGACCTTTCTTATGTGACTGCTTGTAAATTTATGAAGCCTTCAATATAAGGAACATCTGCTATAAAGAGCAAAGGGTACCTTTATCGTTTGAAAGGGTTATTTTCCATAGTGGGAGTAGGTAGGTAGGTAGATGATAGATAGAAAGATAGATAGAAAGATAGATAGATAGATAGATAGATAGATAGATAGATAGATAGATAGATA
>NW_026592510.1:5954914-5964447 GCF_907164565.1 Psammomys obesus | reverse complement strand
ATAGATAGATAGATAGATAGATAGATAGATAGATAGATAGATAGATAATGTGTGTATGTGCATGTGTGTATTCATGTGTATTTCCCAAAGAGGCCAGAAGAGGGGGTCAGATCCCCTGAAACTGGAGTCATGGGTAGTTGTGAAGCATTTGATGTGGGTGTTGGGAACCTGCCCCATCTCCTAGAAGAGCAGCAATTCCACTTAACCCCTGGAGCCATTTCTCCAGACCAGTGAATCCTTTCCATGCAAGCATATTCCTGAGGTCCATGAGAACACCTTCTTTCTGAAATCTGAATTGACTGTTCACTCCGTGAGTCAAGAAGAAGATTTCAGTGACATTAATTCTCACCTGTCCAGGTAGATATCCTTTGTTCATCTCTTGCTCAAAAAGGTAAGCTGCGTAGCCCATATTATCACTGTTGACAAGGTGGTTGCTGTTGTTCATGCTCACGGGGTGGATGGCAAACCAGCTGTAAAGTAAAGACAGCTCCAAATTAATCAAGAGAGCCGAGGAGTGGGGCCAAGGGTGAAGCCCGTCTCTTCAAGGCTTATGTCTTCTCCAGCACATGGAAGTATTTTGTGAGGCTGACGCACTAATTCCGCATTAATGAGGCACACAAAAGTGTCTTAAATTCTAAGCATCCTGCATTCAGATTCTTTCACTGTTGATCAGATAAAAGTGTAAGATACCCAAGATTTCTGATCATTTAGCTTAAAAACAAAACAAAACAAAACAAAACAGAATTCCATCTTCATGAATATTGTGTCACCATCATCTTCATGAAAGCTTTTAACAAGTTCCAAGGGGTGGTCAGTTACCAGATGATAGTCCTATAGAACTGGATAGACTTTGTCCTTCAAGACAGGCACAACAATAATGTTATTCAAATCAACCCAATCCAATTCAGTAGAAATTTACTGAGGGTTAGCTGTATGCCAAGCACGAAATACGTGGAGGTTTCTCTCAGAGTCTCACAGAAGACAGAGATGTGGGGGAAAAAATGGCCTTAATATGGTATGACAAAAGGTTTTTAAAAATGCACATAAAAGCTTTCAGACCACAGGTGACTAGCAATGCATTTGAAGGGCATTACAGAGATAGGAACAGCAGAGCAAGTACATGCAGGCATAAGAGAGGATGTATGCATAATTCAGCACATCCTCATGCATAGCAATACCCTGTTTAAATATAGATCCATACAATTTACGAAGTAATTACACATCTGTTAGTTTATTTCACAGTGCCTCCGTCTACATAGGTGATAAGGAACAAAATGATGGCCCGTCTGTCACAGAAGACTAGTGCTCTATGACAGCTTGCCCGGAGACCTTATAAAGTACATATCCAGCCCTCACACAGGTGAAGGAAGCTGTTGTTGTGGTTTCGATGTGAAATTTTTCACACGGAGTCGTGTGTTTGAAAACTTAGTCTTTAGCTGGTGTCGCTGTTTTAGGGGACTATGGCACTCATTGGATATGGGAACCAGGCTCACAGACATAGCACTATAGGCACCTGGCTTGAAGCCCTTCATTCCTGCTCTGCCGTGAGGCCACAGCCGTCCACTGCTGTCCAGTCTGTGGTGACGTCCCGCCACGATTGTCCTCTGTCAAACCGTGAGCAAAATAAATCCTTCCTTAAGTTCTTTCCTTCGAAATATCTGACAAAACGGAGTCATATGAAAGGGGAGGAGGTCTTCCCCTATCAGTGGACTTGGAAAGGGGCAGGGAGGAGATGAGGGAGGGAGGGTGGGACTGGGGAGGGAATGAGGGATACAGCTGGGATACAGAATTAACAAAATGTAACTAATGAGAAAAATAAAATTAAAAAAAAAAGAATAACATGGGAAAAAAAAGTTCTTTCCTTCGGGCATTTTGTCAAAGTGATGAGGAAAGCTAGCTACTACAGATATCTGCTGGATGCAAGGCAATGAAGGAAATGAACCAAAAAGCTCAAGTGAAGAGAAATGCTGATTCATCAAGTCTCATGTTAACTTAGGAGTTTTTAAACCCTTATGGATTCAATCCTATGCTGAAAAAAAAAAATCAAACATTTAGCTTACATCATTACCTAAGTGAAAATAGTACACAAAACTGAACATTTGTTTGAAGATTCAGAGTGTTTTAGGACTTTGAGAGCCACGTAAAGCCCCCTGTTCTCATTGCCTGATCGTAGAGGCAGGCTGGAGACGGTGCTCTAATGCTCCATGCATTCACCACATCCAAAAGCCTAGACACAGTGAGTTGTAGTTGCAGATTTTTCTTCAAAAGAATGCTTTTGCTGAACAAATCCAAATCAACCATTTCCCTATTGGTTTAATTTTGCTGTTTTAACATTTTATTTATTGGATTTGGAAAAAAAAAATGGTGGTGGTCATAGCAGGAGCATGGCTTCTCATCCAACATTTGACCTAGCTACAAAAAAGTGAGCCAGATTCAACCACACTACAATTGAAGGAAATACAAGGAACAGTTATCTCAACACTGACTATTCTCCCCCAAGCTCAAATATAGCTTTTAATGAGAAACAATTATTAGCCTCGTTTTAAAATAAGTAAACTAAGTCTCTGAGTGGCATGGCAGCCTGACCAAGCTCACAGTCACCCATCAAGAAGCAGGACTAGGAATACAGATTTTCTGGACAAGGAACAAGAGTTATCCATTATGGGACACTGGTTCTGACCCCTCTATTCATTCACTTTGTTCATTCAGTACAAAACAGGGCATCATCTCACCTTGAGAAATGCTTCAGAAAGGGTGGTGAAGGACTCATGAGAGAATAAGCAGAGGAAACAATGCTTGCAAAGGCCACAGATGTGAACAGATGTGCTCATATAGTATGAGGAAACTTGCAGGGGTCAGAGCAGAAGGGCCTGAGCATTTTCCCCTGACAGTAAAGTCCACCAATGCCAAGTCATCGGAAGCCCGAAGCATAACTGTTACCATGCTAACTCCCAAGGAACACACATGTTGGTATGTTTTCCACATGAAGGAAGTCATAATTACCCACACTAATGTCTGTGGAGAAATAAAATGCTAAGAACTGCTTCTGGTTAGAATACAAATTTATTTCATCTACTTTAGGGCTTAGAAAAATTGCTCACTCACAATAAGTATTCAAAATGTCCTTTGAATTGTAGAATAAGAAGATACAGATTTCCTTCTCTTCCCTTTGAAATGAATGCTATTAAAATGTCTGGCATGTCACAACATCTAAAGCATCATGGTAGGGATAACTGTTGATAAACACATACAAAGACATGGTCACATTGACTTTAAAAGGCCATGGTTCCGATTTATATTATCCACCCAAGGTAATGTTCTTTGAAGCAAAGTTTTGAAGAACAGAGGAAAGACTTAGCTTCTCAGAAGTTCAGATGCAACACAAAAGAATGAGTGTGTTCCTGATGAAAAAACACTTTAAAAATAAGGGAGATGCCACACCTCGCTGAAAGAAAGGGCATAGAACTCTAATCAAGTCAGTGCATATACTCAAGAGAGTGAGCAAAACCAGAGACCACTTCCACTATAAACTACTTGGCTACAAAGTTCACACACACACAAAAAAAAAAATTCTAGAGACTGAAAATCAACCAGTTTCAACTGGATTTATAAATAAATAAGCAGCATACTAAAACAGAATTGGATAATTAAGTTTTTTCTTTTGGATAAATAAGACAATGGAGGGGGAAGACCCTTGGAACCAAGGACTGAATGAATACAAGTGTTTCTTACTTAAAAAAGTTCTTACAAGTTCTAAAACAATGACAAGCTTCTCCCCGGTCCCATTCGCAGCTCCAGGCCCAGTGAATAAACTTTGTATAAACTGGACCCTGTGTAGGAGGTATACAATGGAGTCCCTGGGAACTTAACTCCAGTTCCTGCTCAGCTAACAGATCCAGGAACCTCACAGTTCAAGAAGAAAAAAAAAAAAAAAAAAAAAGTAAGACTTGGTGAGACAACTTGCAAGGGCCTCTGTGCTAGCTGTAGCCCCACCCAGAGTAAATGTCCACAGACAAGGGAAGGGAGTGTTGTAAGAACATTCAAAGGTTGTGTTCGTGAAGTTTCGTGGGAACACGGGAACTTTGAAGTGAAGAAGACAAACGGCTATCATGGGTTCATATTCAAAGAAAAGCTTGAGTAAGACCACACCTCCTCAGCACAGCCCTCAATCTAATGCCTGACATGATTAAGAGGAGATCAAACAAAACAAACGAATGACAAAAAAGTGATGTCCAAAGACCAGGAAGAAGTGTGATGCGAGGATGAAGGCAGTATGGACTGGTGTGTCCACAAGGAGAGGAATCCAAGGATCGACGGCCACCACTGTCAGCCAAGAACAGCCCTGCACAGATCGTCCGCAAAGGAAGGAACTAACACTGTCAAGGCCTTGATTTTGAACTTCTGGTCGCTTGATGTATTCGAGGACAAACTTGCGTTATTTGAATCCCCTCCACCTGTGGTTAGCTTCCCAGAGAAACTAACACTCGGGGCATTTATTACAGTGTCAAAGATACCAACGCTGAAGCAACACACAAGTGGCTTTCACCTACTTGAAACAAAAATCATGACGGTAATATCTACCTGAAGCGCTTGGCAGCTACTGGAACTAACACAGGAAAGTACTTAGCAGCAAGCCTGGCCTATGGTAAGAGTGGAATACATGTTCTTTGTGATGGCACGGATGTTTATTAGTTTATTAGTGATAAACTGACGATGATGATCAAGATCACGATCATGAGAAAAGTACAAAAATCCGTGAGCATAAATATTTGTGGGACTTATAATGTCCGTGCAATGTTAAAAATAAACAGTGGCTGAGTCACACGGGCAACCCATGTATGTTAAACCGATAGACAAGCGCGAATTGATTAAATGGGGAAACTCTGCCCTCTAGTGGCAGAGCTTGATGCTAATTAAATACCTATGGGCACAACTATTTCCCAAGCCGACTTGAAGGGTGGGGCATGTGAACCTTCCCGACAAATAATATGCTTGCAGAAGAACCAACCTATCCCCATTATATCTTCACAGACCTTCACTGTGTTAAGCTACTGGAGTTTCATGCTCTGCCTGTTGTGGTATTTGGCATGAATTATTTTAATGAAGATGCCAGTGTCACCTCCCTTAACAATCTTACCTCACCTCATTGGAAAATTGTGGGGGTGGAGGGGAGAAGAAAAGCTGTTTCATTGAATTATTCTGGAAGCATTATTAGGACCGTAATTTGACCCAAATAGAACCCAGACCTTTCTTAAATGCTCTGATAGAGGACAGACAATAAACTGTACCAAAGGAGGCTTTCTGAGTTACTGGTGGACAGCCTCCTCAGAGGAATTTCACCATCACTGCACCTGAGAAAAGACAAGCATTATCAACGATCCCTTTTCTTCACCCTCAAAAATCCTACCCAAGAAATGCTTTTGCTGTCATGATATCAGGCAGATACTTTGTGGGTGGAATCTATGAAGTAACGACAAACAAAATTCTATTTTGATGGTATCAACAAAAGGAAAATAAGCAGCTGCCAACAAAAGTTTTTTTTTTTTAAATTCAGCCTAACTAGGAATTGAAGAAATGCAAAGAAAAGCAACAGGACTTTGATGGCCCAAGAAGTCTGCTTCTTGGCAGGAACTGTCATGGATGAAGCCATCAGGACTAGCGAGTGTCTGCAAGACAATACTCTGTAGGCACAGAAAGCAAAAAACCCATACAGAGGGCTTTTTGGCAACGTACAGTTAGAGCTATAAAGCTAACTATTCCCTTTGGCTCAGGGTTCCAAAGGAAACAGCTAAAAGAAATCCCTGGAAAGTGCAGATTCGTTGAAGAATTGTTATCACAATGACTAGACAAGTATATTGCACATAATGTGATGTTTACATTTGAATTGAAAGATATGATGGAATGTGTTCTCCTGTGAACATTATATATTGGATATATATGAATACATGACAAAATTCAAATGGTAATATAAAAACATTAATACTGAAACATATCTTTAGGATATTGCTAAATAAAAAAATAAGTAAAACTTTATTTAAAACAAAATCTCATTTTTATAAAGTAACAAATTAGCAAAAGTTTAAATGGCTATGACAAAATGTTCACAGGAGTTATCTCCTATCCTCAAGATTAACAGATGATCTTTATTTAAATTTTTTCCTTAGGGTTCACAATTTGAGGACTAGATGAGTATGAAATTCTTTTTAAATAACAAGAAACTATGGCCAACACCGAGTCAATGTCACTGCTAAAATGGCAGGACCAGAGCTAGAGCAGTATGCCCTGATAGTTAAGGGCAACTGCCAAGGTCTTTTGAAACAAGAGACATTGTCACCTTGGGTGATATCACTGACAACTGCATTCTGCCATGGAAAGACAGCTTTTAATTCTCTCCCAATTCAAAAGCTAGAGATGAGACAGGAGTAGAGTAGTGAGGACAAGAAACAAATCACACACAGCGGGAAACACACGGAAGTCCAGACATCAATGATCAGTCCCTGAGAACGGGCTGAGCCCACCTGTGGGAGGATGGAGTGTCAGATTTAAAACAGATGTACAAAGTTTAGGAGCACCCTTAAAGAGAAGAACAAGGAAAGACTGAAAGGTGGTTTTCAAAAACGCATTGAGATCCCTACTCTGCAAAGAGCTGAGTTAATTATATTTAATAAAACTGCGCAGACTTTGAGACAAAAAGCATTTACGGTATGAAGAGGGTTGCCACAAAATCAAAGAAACACCAAGAATCTGTTTAGCTGTCTCAGTGTGAGAACACAGCGCTGTCAATATTTTTCTTGGAATCTTAAAGATTTAGTGCTTGGGGAGTGAAATCAGGTTAAGCACCCACGCTTACCCTTTCATTCACACTTATTCTTTTTGCAATTGTTTTTGTATGGAAAAATTAACTCTGAGCTACAGTGGGTTTATGGTAGAATAAAACTTATTGTTCCTGCCTACTTCCCTACATTTTTCATGCTTCTTGTGGTGAACAAATTTTATTTACATACCGAAAAAAAAATTGGGGTGGGGAAAAAAAACCCACAGATTTCTTCTGGTTAAGAACTATCCAGGAATTCGGCAAGTAGATAGTTCAAGGTCTTCTGTCAACTGGTTTTTATAGTTTTGTTTTCCAAAGCCTGGACACATGCTGTTATCAGTCAAGGGTCATTACTCTGGCATCTGAAAATCCTTACTCAGCGCTTTCCCTTTCCAAGATGCGCCAGACCTAGCAGGAGGCACACAGTCACCTTGACTTCACCGGAGAAGACAAGCTCAGAATGAAGATGGGGCAGAGAGCTAGTGCTGGCTTTCAGAGCTATGCAGAAGGCGGCAGGACAGCAAAAGCCCACAGGGACAGGGACCAGTGCTTTGCTTCCCAAGACAGGGGTAATGCTTGTGGAGAAGACCAGGTGGGGTGAAATGGAGGGAGAAAAAAAAAAAAAAAGACAAGATGAAGACCAGTTAGTAAACTAAGCCAGGCATGGTGGCACATGCCTGCAATTCTAGCACTGGGGAGCCCTAGCCAAGAAGATTGTAAGTTTGAGGACCAGGCTACACATGGGAATATGTTTCAATACTTTAAAAATGGGTTCTTGAAAAGCCGCCACTGAAATTTTAGCATTTGCTATTTTGAGTGATGTCGAGTGAACAGAGGGTAATATAGACAGGGTAGACAAGACGGAGCCACTGAGAACAACCAGGCACAGAAACTCTGGCTAAGAGTAATACAAGCACATCACAAAGTCACATCATTTGTGCCAGTCCACACGTTGGCCTTTGGGAGGTTTCTACACAAATTATTGCAAGGATTTTCACACGTCAGTACTTTCGTTTTTAAAGCGTTTCTTCAAAGGGCACCCTTACAGGGTTTTGTAAGAATTAAAGGGTTTGCAAAACACAAAATAGAAGGCAAGGAAGCAACCATTCAAGGGGCGGGAAGGCAGGGAAGGGGAGGGAATAGAAAAGAAAATGTGTTTAGCAAAGGGGAGGGAGAAGGAAGAAGAGCAAGGAAGGGAGGAAGGTCAGGCAGGAGGGAGGTCAGGCGGGAGGGAGAGAGGAAGGGAGAAGGGCTGAAGGGAAAGTGCACCTTGTTGCTACAAAGGAAAGGAAGGCAAGATCAAGCCTGTCAGCCTCAGGTTTCCCAGCTGCCACTCCCGGCCTGATCAAAGGGGCAGCCGCGTGGCAGGCACAGGTGGCCCTTTCTCACTCTGCACAACTGGCCAAACTGGCGCTCAGGTTTATCTGCTCTTGTGAGGTTGTTTTGCTTTGCTTGAAAGAAAGAAAGGGCGTTGTTTTCCTCTCTTCACTCGCACGCCGTGACATCAGGATTTAATTAACTCTCAGTGTTTTCCTGCACTGAATGACAGGCACATGCTACCTTCCAGAGTCTGCCAAGCAGATTTTATATATGCCACACAGCTTTGTATTTCAATTCCTGATTCAGAGCCCCCCCCCACGCACACACACACACATACACATGCTCTCTGTGCTTTTGCTTGAGATAGAAATATTGCATGAATCAGCCAGAGCAATGGAAGCTGACAGTTACAGATGTTCAATGTGTCTTACAGGACCAGTTTGAGTCACATAGTTTCACCGCTCAAGTCCCCACTCTTCCTAACTCTTCAACAGTCCTCCACTTTTCTCCCAGTTTGGTTGCTATTTTGGTTTGAGTTTGGCTTTTAGAGGCAAGGTCTCAATATGTAGACCAGGCTGGACTAAACCTTTGGACTGCTTCCTGAGTGCTGAGAAGCATGCACCACCCCACTGGGCAGGATAAAAATCATTACTTCATATCTATCTGTCTCACACAGCCTGCCCCTTTGTCCTCTGGTCTCCCAACACCCAGATATCCTATCAGTTGCTTAAATGGAACATCACATGTTTCTCTATGCACACTGAATGCTCCTCTCATGCCCCATTCTGCCAGTTCATAGTCCAGTTTTCAGCTCCATTGCTACTTCATCAGGGAAATGTTTTCCAATCTTTCTGATGAATTCCTTTAAGATAGCCCTATACTCATGACTTTCTAAATGTATCACCCAGTTAAACTTTACCTATATAATTTCTAGCATTTAGCCCAATTATTTATGTAAGTTTTATGCTAATTAGATGCCTCCTGTTCCCATCATTGGGCTAACACATCATTGGGCCGAGAGAAGACAGATGTGTGCATGTGAGAAATTTGGGGACTCGGGTCTCCAAGAATGTAAGGGACTGATTGGAAGAATCCAAGCAGGGATGTTAAATGCTAAGATATTTGGGTTCTGTTTTTAAGGCCAAAGAATGAATTGTTCCTTTCTCATTTGTAGGTTTCTAGTACAGACTCGACTCCACTCGACTCGCTGTCTGAAGAAAGTAGGAAGGAAGGAATTATGGGAGGATGGTTCCTGCTATTCCTCAGGGCAAATCACTTCGCCTCTGTTCCCCAGCTGGAAGCCACACTAGACAGTTTCCATGAGCTAGAATCCAGAGATTTTTACTTTATTTATTTATTTATTTATTTATTTATTTATTTATTTATTTATTTATTTATT
>NW_026592510.1:5926272-5954904 GCF_907164565.1 Psammomys obesus | reverse complement strand
ATTTATTTATTTATTTATTTATTTATTTATTTATTTATTTATTTATTGTACTTCCAAACTCTGACCAGTTTGGGATTCTGCCTGATATCAGGTATCAGCATGTGAAGTTACTTAGCAGCTCAGATGTTTTGTTTTTAATATGTATTTGTGTGTATTTGTGTGTGTGTGTGTGTGTGTGCGCGCGCGCGTCAGGTGCAGGTGAGTGCATAAGCCAAAAGAGGGTACCAGATTCCCTGTTGCTGGAGTCATGTGCAGTACACAGAGTGGTTAGCCATCTGACATGGGTGCTAGGGACAGAACATAGGACCTCTGGAAGAGCAGCAAGGGTTCTTAACCGCTGAACCATCTCTCCCAGTTTCATGGCTCAGATTTACTTCATGTTTGGGATTGTTTTTAATGCATTCAAAGGACAGTTACCACTGTGTGACAAGGGTCCAGAACGGTTACGTCACAGAGAGCCTGGAGGTGGCAGAAACAATGGCAAGTCACTGCAGGATGTCAAGCGTGGCAGATGGAGAGGCTCTGCTACCATCTTGACAGCTGACCCTGAGACTTCCAGATCTGCAATACAGTGGTGCACAAAGCAGTACAGAACATCTGGGCCTCACAGCTGACTATTTTAATTGCCTAATGCCTTTGAATGATTCAAAACAAGTTAGAGGGAATTGTAAATGGCTTCGATCACCCAGCCAGGTGCTAACTAGAGAGAGAAAAGACAAGGCTCCTTGCCCACCAATTGTAGCTACTCTGTAAACTAACTAGACATGTATGTGCTTGTACTGATCCTGTCCTAATAACAGTTCACACTGATGTGTTCTACAGACTAGAACCTGAAGCTCACTTCCCTTCCACACTCTAGCCCAACTCAGTTTCTCAAGCCTCCATGAGAAATCCTTGACTTCATCCAAGTCCAGCTCTGGAGTGCTCTTGAAATAACTGTTTCCCCCAATGCCTTACAGCGGTAATTAATGAACACAACAATTCTGTTGATCATCTCATTTATCTGTAGGTCGTTTGCCTACTTTACCTTCCATTGAGTCTGTTGAAGGACTCAAATCAGCCTGTAGTATGTTTGGGATAAAACAGTCAGATAATTGACCTTTAAAGTCACATAGTTGAGAAGATAGCAGCCCAGATGAAACCCAAGACATTTGACTGGAGTGCCAAGCATTCCCAGAAACTTTCTGAGGGCACTTTGCATCACTTTTAAATCCAAAGGTCAATGCTAGCTATCTACTCGATTGCTATATCAGTTCAATCACAGTGAGCAAAATGGCATATGAAGACAAATGCCTTCTCTTCAAAGAAAACCAAGTCTATACTTTCCTGCATGACGTCCCCACCAGAGAACTGTGTCAAAAATCTGAACTACACTGCAGTTCTGCCTCTTCTCCATTCTTGGGTGATGTGAGTTCAGCTTCTATGCCTAGAGGACACTGTCCTGCATTAAATGCTGTAATTAAGAAAACACATTCACAGACGTTCACTAGACCTTGACGAAGTGACAAGCAATAACATTCACTGTCTTGCCAGCTGTGGTAGCTTACAACACTACTCAGCAGGGCTGAAGCAAGAGGATGGCTAGTTCCTGGCCAACCTGGGCTACACAGCAAGTTCAAGCCAACCTGAGCTATATAATAAAACCCTGTCTCAAAACCTTAAAGGCTGGAGACACAGCTTCGTGGGAGAGTACTAACCTAACATGCTTAAGGCTCTAGGCTCCATCTCTAGTGCTATGAAAAGCAATCAACACAATACAGTCTTGCTGTGTCTTTAAATCACATGCCATTTGTACACAACCTGAGACTGCCTCGAAAGTCCCTCCCTCACTTGAGTCATCCTTGTATTAATTAATTTACAAGTGAACCTCTCAGCCCTTAGAGATTAAGAACCATGTTCAAGGTGTCATGGTTTAGTCCAGCTGTGTCTGATGCCAAGGCTGGATTCCTAACCACACAACTAAATTCTCAGCACTTGATGCCACTAGGCTAATCTCTTTTTCTTCTCTGTAGAATTACAAAAAGACACTAATATAGGGGAATGAAAAGAGGAAAGAAGGAAGGAAAGAATAAAGGAAGGGAGGGGAGGAGAGACAGACAGATGGAGAGAAAGACAGAGGGAGCTATGGGGAAGAAGAGTGGAAGATAAAGAGGATGGAAATACCTGATAAGGCCCAAGTCTTCTCCTTTCAAATCCACCAGTTTCAAGACTACCATTTCCTTGTCTGTGTTTGAAGAATACCTGTCAACAAAATGAAGAGACTCGGTCAGTTTGTATTAGAGACCGAATCTAATCCATAACAACCAACAGAAGCAGACACAAAAACCAGTAAGTAGGACTGGGTGAGACGCTCAGTGAGTAAAGGCATTAGCCAGGCAAGCCCAAAGTCCTGACTCCAGATCTCCAGAACTCACACGAAAATGAAAGAAGAGAACCGATTCCCAGGAGTTGTCCCCTGATCGCCACATATATGCTGTGGCATGAGCGCTCCCAAACACGCATGCACACGTACGTTTATGTGCCTGTGCCTCCTAGTAAACTCCAGAGTAAAGAGGAGCCCTGCACTGCAGCCAATACCTTCTCCCTCAGCTGAAGGAGCAGGTGACAACTGTGATCTGTGGTCGAATGCATTTTTATCCCATGATGTGTGACACCAGAGGACGTGGATGTGTCTCTTAACAAACAAGGTCTGCTTAGGAAATGTCCACGCATGTCAGCTTTCAATCTCTGTCTTCAGAGAATGCAAACCACACTCCGTCAAGACCTGAAACCTCAGAGTTCTCCATCTTTTCAAGGGCAGGCAGAGGACAACTTCTAAAACTGAGTAGCTTTGGGAACTATGCATATGTAAGCTGCCAAGGAGTCAGGTCAGAGCTGAGATGTCACTGTATACTGCCACAGTAGCCACGTACTCATCATCCACAAGCCTGGCTCCTTTCTTTAAAAAAAACCACTGTTCCCATTTCGTTATGATTGTGACATATCTCGCTCGTCCCCCCAGATTCTCTCCCGTCCTTCCTTGCTCAACTCAGGGAGACTGTGATGATGATTCTAGACAACACCATCTTCAAATAAAATAGAATAAACCTTGCTCATTATTAAATGGTGTGCTTTGCACGTTGAAATCTCTGCTCCATAGGTAGAGACCCTGAGACCCAGCAAATTGAGATGAGAAGTCCTGAAAGACTACGCAGTAGAAAATAGTGGCTCTCAGCAGGGCCCACAGTCTCTGAAGCCGTCACAAGGTCTCCCTCAGACAACAGTGTGCAGAGACGGTGAAAAGAATTGATGTCTAGCTCTACATTCACTTCTTGTTTCATCTTGCCTGAGAAAAACAGGTTAAAGCTGTTTTCTTTAACACTCTGCTGAGGTCCCACTGCCCCCAACAACGTGCCCATTCTGACCTGAGATTGTGCTGCTGTTCCATAAAGAACATACAGTAACACTATCTTGCTCACGCCCCTCACCTTGCTCTCTCTGACGGTGGGTTATGGAGGTAGGAAGAGGGGCTTCGGTTGATCTGCACGTTCTCAACATTTCCTCTGTTGACAAAGATTTTTCCTGGTTTGAGATTTTTGTGTGCTATCTCAATGCTCTGAAAGTTAAAAGAAAAGAGAGGGAGTTGTAAGTTTATGCATCTTGGTAGAGATGATGAGCAACACAAACAGAACAGCTCACTGATAAACTCCATTGTTTCTAATGCATCTGAGCTATAGGATAAAGGCTTGAGAATCACAAGGCCAGTATCGTTGCTGTGGAGGTACATGGAAATGACCTTCATGGCTGAAATGAGGAAAGTACTGAGGGTAAGAACGCTTCATGCTTATTAATCACACCCAGAAGTGTCCCATCTCTCAGCCTCTTCAGATGGCTGGATCACGAACAATTTGACATTTTAGGTGGCCAAAATGGGAGACTTGATTCCTATCACTCAGGAACAAAATTTATTGTCATATGTCATACAAGTGTCCCACTTTCCCCTCTATGCCATCATCATCTGTTTTCAAACATGTTTAACTTACAGCTGTAGAGAATGGAATATTCTGATCACAACTTGATATGAATTTACTTACACATTCTAAAACAAACGGCTTTTTTTTTTTTAAGTTTCATACTATACTACACCCTTACTAAGGTATGCAGTGTGTATTTCCCAACCTACTTTACTGGGTTCTTTTATAATTAATATTATATTTATAATTAATTATATTTATTATAATATGTAATTGTAGTTAATTGCATAATTATTCATTATAATTAATTTTATATTTATAATTAATATTCCTCATAACCCAATGACCTTTAGTTCATAAACCTTTAACACACTGGTAAATGCAGTATAAAAATACTGTAAAGAAGAGCCTGCCTTTGTCAGCTGAATCTCTGTACTTGGGGTTAATTTCATGGGGGAAAAAAATAGAGAAGAACTAAACCTGGAAGGCAAAGGAATTTAAAAAAAAAAAAACACTGACAAGAATCTCACACAAGAAAATGATAAACTAGAAGGCAGAGGAGAGAGAAGAGAGTACAGGTGTTCACCTCAGGAATGGGAGAGGCACTGGAAGGCGTGGCTGGCACCCATGAGAGCTGTGCCCCTCTAGACAACCTCAGAATGATAGTCTAGTTGGACCCTTTGTGCTCTGAGGAAAATACAAGGATATAAGACAATTCCTTGCAGTTCCTTGGTGGGTTTTCTCCTCCTGTGTCACTGAAGAGAACAGACTGTGGGCCCCTATTATTACCAGCTGCATACAAAATGTTTGCTATATCTTTAGATGATGGCAAGTCATTTGCTGCTATAGACAGACTTCTCTTTAGAGCTTAATAGCCCACAGCTCAGGACTAGAAGCAGAGTTAGGGCCTGTTTCCGTAGTACACAGCAGTACTTCCAGCACACAGGGGGCTGTGGCTGTTTAGAATAGCAACCTTAAGACCAGCCAAGACTGCACAGTGAGGCTCTATTAGAAGAATGGGAGGGAATGAAGGAGGGAAGACTCTCATGCAAGAAAATAAGCTACAAGACAGAGGAGAGAGGAGTAAAGGTGCCCAGGTCAGGAATGGGGAAGGAACTGGGAGAAGGGAGTTACGAAGGGAGGGAGGAAGCAAAGGGAGGGAGAGAAAAAGAATGGGGTCATGAACAGTGAGAGCTACTCCATGACTGAAAAGCCATACCTAAAGGACTAAGAAATTACCTGCTGAAAGATATTTCTTTGGCTCAGTAGGATGCCCAAGGCCTTTAGATGACCCTGCCCTTTTCATTAATTCTGCATACTAACTAACACAAATCATGAAAATTACTATGCTATTTAACTTACAGAAAGTAATGGATTTCCAACCAACCCCAGGAGGTGAAGATCTGCTGCAGGAGCTCTAGACACAAGGGAAATAGAAGTTCCTAGTCTAGATGACAAAGCCCTGACTTAGCCCTAACTTCCTGCATGTTGCCCTGCCCCCACAGCACCTCCTTTCCCTCCCTGTAAAAGCTCTGCCACAGCTGAATCTCTGAAGCAAGAGACTATAGCATCCTCCTACCTTCCCAGCCACTATAATTTCCAGAGGATTGGTCTCTGAGCCATAAAGAGACAGAAAAGAGGAAGAAAGGTAGGTACTGAAACTGGTCTCAGACCAGAGTCCTCCAAGGAATTTCTTTGTGTCACACCGAACTGCTTCTGAAATATCCCTGAGAACAGTCAGCCACAGCTGCCAGGGCGCTCTTCACCTACCTGCATGATCCCATTAACTACGTATTGAAAGGTTCGATTGCTGAATCCTTCGCTGGCAAGTACAAAGAATGTATATTGGAAAAATCCTGACGGACCTGAGTGTGTGTGCGTGCCACTCAGGATGACGTTGTCTCTTCGATACAGGGAGCCATATT
Source organism: Psammomys obesus (assembly GCF_907164565.1). NCBI lineage: Eukaryota > Metazoa > Chordata > Mammalia > Rodentia > Muridae > Psammomys > Psammomys obesus. The sequence goes on along the minus strand of NW_026592510.1, from coordinate 5,949,026 downwards.
TACTCCGGAGTCGCTTCAGGACCTTGAAGGAAAACAAACATAGAACTAAGAAGAATCCTATAGCGTCTCAGCAGGAAGGGGAGTTCTGAAGAACTCAAGCGCTTCTATCTGTCCAGCCCAGTCTGTCTGTCTGCCGGGCACTCCCTCCAAGCTGCTCATTAAAGTAACAGGTCCAACGATGACAGTGGGACACTCACATTTTGTAGGACCTTTGCTATGTGCAAGCACAGCATTGGCCAGGTATTTTATGTACATTGTGCTACTCAAAATATCCTTAACAGTCCTCCCACCCCAAAAAGCGGTTATAATTCACCTTGTCTTTTTAGCTGAGGGCACTGACACACAAGAGTTAATGTCTTCACTAACTGAAGGAGCAGCGGGAGACAAGCTCCAAGTCTCTGTAACCAGAGCTCTCACCTCTTCTTCCTCAAAGTCTAGCATTCCTCACAGATGGCAATGCAGTAAGTTTGAATCTCGAAGGTGGTTTAATTATGATGAAAGGGAAAGACAAAAATAATTGTGTAGTGTTATACAGCAGTGAATTCTATGCAGGGTAAGAAAAACGCTGGCAGATAGTAGTGAAGAGAGGTCTTCCTGAGGAGGGGCTCTGTTTGGCAGGTGTTGAAATGAAAATAGAGGAGCTGCTTCTGCTGCCCCTAGGAAGAGTATTCCAGACTGGGTGAAGAGGATCTGCAAAGGCCTCACAGCAGGAAGCCACCTACTGTGTGTGAGACCACACCAGGAATCCAGTGAAGGAAGAAACCATCCTGACAGCGCTAACATGCTAGGCATACGAGGGAGTCGCCACACCATTCAGGGCTTTTAAACACATAGAAACACCCACCACGGTCATACCATTTCACTAAGACTAAGAGCCACTAGGTTTTTTAGTTTCCGTGTTCAGCAATAGATAAAGGAACTTTAGTAAATGCTTATTACATTAGTCACTCAATGAACACACATATGTATGTGTAAATACACATCAAGAAAATGCAGGAAAAAATGTTGCTGAGTAGCTAACTATGAACCTGTTTAATCACCTACAATATGACATTTGCTATCCCCTAAAAGTGTCAATGACAAAGCTCCACCTTTCATGAGATAATGCTATGTATTTAACATGCAGAGATATCAACTTACTCTCTTCTGCTTTAACTAACAAGCTCTATCGGCCTTGCTCTAATTTTGTGGTCAGTAAAGCAAAAACAGAAGAATGTGTAAAATATTTTGCCTCATTAACCTATCCATGCCCTCAGTGTTACCAGGCGTTATGGCTGTTTTTAATGTCAACTTACCACAAATTAGAATTAATACTAGGCGGGAGAGATGGCTCTGTGGTTAAGAACACTTGCTGCTCTTACAGGGGACCTTGGTTCAGTTCCCAGCACCCACATGGTTGCTCATAGATGTCTATAACTCCAGTTCTAGGAGAGCTTATGCCCTCTTCTGGCCTCTGTAGGTACTGTGCACATAGGGTACATATACAAACAGGCAGACAAACATTCCTTCACATAAAAGAAATTAATCTAAAAAATAATTACAAGAATAAGGAGAAGAAATGAGAAAGAAGGAAGGAAGAGGAAGAGGAAGGAGAAGAAACAATTACCTGAGTAGCGACGTCAGTTGAGGAATTGTCTTAATTGCCTTAATTTATATGGGAGACCCAGACCAAAGACTGTTGAATAGCAGTCAAGACAAAGAACAATGTTTCACCTTTCACTCTCACTGTTGGATTGGTGTATCCTGTTGCAGCTGTTTCAGATTCTTTTGCTGATGTTAGAACGGGTATTTCCAAGCGGCCATCATTTACTGAGGCCATCATTTACCAGAACCCTATAGGACCTCAGTGATAGATTGGGACTACTGAGACACCCAGAAACTAGCCCGGTCTTGATCCCTCTAGGCTGAGACAGCCATCGTGAGACTGATTACTCCCACTACAGAGGCTCCCAGCCTCAAGGACCAGGTTGCCAGCCTCCTTCCTATGAGACAACTGTTACTACCATTTCAAAGGAAGGTGACTTAATAAAACACATATTTTTATATTTTTCATCCTATCAGTTCTGTTCCTCTAGAGAATCCTAACTATAGAATAGAGAATGCCATACTCACATAAGCATTACTTATGTGAATGACAAGTTATAACTAGCCTCCCTCTGATAGCCTTCAACTTCATCCATCCAAGTTAAGTTTCTGTCTCTTTTGTTTAACTTGAACTCTAATCCCAAGGCCTCATCCCTCCCACACAGTCCACTAGACAGTAATTACCTCATTCATTGAAAAAAAAAAAATCTATCACAAGGGAAGATAATCAGTGACCACCATGGAGATGAATTAAAGTCAAAGGCCATTGTTCTCTTACTTCTCCACTAGGGCAGGAAGGATGAGGAAGACAAAGAGTGAAAGTCAAGCTTCAGGTTCCTCACTCCAATTCATTTTATCCCTAATAAATCCCAATTTTGAATTTTAGAATTAAGTACATTTCTTTATACTATGTCAAGAGGTGAGTTCTTAAGAAAGATAGTAATTATGAACCTTGGGTTTTAAAACAATGAACAGCTTACAGATATCTTAAAGTACAGCCTCTGGTAGAGAGTTAGGGGAAAAGAAATTAAATACTGATACAATATTCATGCCTGTGAATAGTTGTTATAGACAACCGTGTTCTACTTTCAAGAAAGAAAGGTTATGTTTGCCCAGAACAAAGCAGTGACAGTCCTTGCCTACTGTTTACTTCTTTGTCTTCCCTTTCTGCTCCATTCTGCTGTTAGCACTCTTGGGAACATGATCAAAGGAGCAAGAAAGGCGTTCTGTTTTCCTGCCCTGCCTCACAGCTTACAGACTATCCCTGTCTTGTCCCAGGCTGGAAATGTCATCACTCTCAGAGCTGAGATGGAGAACTGGCCTAAAACCACGCTGTGTTGGTCTGCTTGATGCATATATACCCAGCTGTCTTTATTCTCCTCCTGCCTTCTTTTTGAACTGACTTGTGAAAACTAAGTTCGTTGCTATAAAGGCCTTTCCCCTGAGCCTCAGATTACAAGGGGAAGTAAAAATAGAAAGAAGTGGTTAAATCAAGGCCGCTATTGACCTAAGAGCATCTGGAATCTGGCCCATCAGTCTCTTACCTTCTAGCTTCGTCTCCAGTGTCTACCTTTTGCTCATGACTCTGCCATTGCCAAGCATCTTTGATTCATCAGAAAAGCAGTGTGCAGTTGTAGTGAGTGACTCCTGGCTCCAGGATGCTCCTAAGTTTGGATCCTAGCTCTGAAAATGCCTCACCACACAACCTCGGGTAAGTTACTTTATCCTCTGAAAGTGGTTTCTATGTCTTTCTAAGCCCATAATAACATCTCCTTCAAAGAGTTCGGGGGTTATAATACCTATGGGTTATTCTGAACAGTACCCGGCTCATTGTGAGTGCTAGGTTTGTATTTATCCCATTTATTCCCAAATAATCTTAATTGTCCTAGCACCTTGTAGTCTCACTGCCATCCCATTGGATTAAGACCAATCTCATGTGATACAAAGGAAATTGCCAGGAAGAGGTTAACAACCCCTCCCCAAACCCTATCTTTTCTTTCAGCCTTCTAACACTCCATAACATTAAATTTTTTTCCCTGATAGTTATCGTTTTCCTATCTGGAATCTCACCAACTTAGTCTCCATGTTAAAGAATCTACTGATCTGTGACTTCCCCTCTGGTTGCACTTTGTTCCGATCTGAATGAAGCATCACTGTCTGGTCAAACACCCTATGCAGAACTGCTTACATTACTCCACTCAAACCTGTTCTAAGATTCCCCATGACCCACGTAAGTAAAATCAATTTGGCATCCGAGGCTCTTTGTAGTTATGACCAATGTACCGTCTAGGTCCATCTCTGCATACATGATTCCATATGTTCTACTGGATTTCCTCTATTCCCTCCTATATTTCTGTATTTCTCCTTTCCAACTCTGTGTTCATTCTGACCCTTATATTTGGTCTCTTCCTATTCTAGTCAGTCTTCTATTGCTGTGACCGAAAGCAACTTGTGGAGGAAAGGGCTTATTTTAGCTCTAAGTTGTACTCCATTATGAAGGGAATGTTAGAGGAAGGCCTCAAGGCAGGAGCCTTAAGGCAGGAACAGAAGCAGCAGCCATGGAAAAACACTAATTACTGGCTTGCTCTGCCCATTCATGGCTTACCCAGCCTGCTTTCTTATAGAATCCAGGACCATCTGCCCAGGGGTGGTGCTGCCTTAATACCAATCATTAATCTAGAAAATGCCCCAACAGACTTGCCAACCAATCAGAAAGAGACAATTTTTCAATTGAGGTCACCTCTTTCCAAATGACTCAAGTTTGTGTCAAGCTGAAAAAAAAAAAAAAAAACCTAACCAACACACTCTTTCTCTACTTTAACCACCTAGAAATCTGTACACTTATATATTATTTCTACTATGAAAATGTTTTCCTGGTTCTCATTTTCTGTATTTCCTTGTCTCCTTGTGATAGTCTCAAAAAAACTACATGAGTTCTTTAATCCTACCTAAATAAATAAGTAGCCTTAAGCAACATAATGAGGCCCTGCCTCAAAACAAAACAGTGCTAAAGCCTAACTTCCCTAATTTTAAGTGTCAATAAACTTGCTTAATGAGCAGAACAGGGTAATTGTGGATAACTGCTGAAAATGGATCAGAAACCCACTGTCTTCCACACTTCCAGAATCCACATGGATCTGAGTGGAAAGCCGAAGCTTCCTGCCAGCAGGCACATTTGTGAATCATCTTGTGTGTGGCTTCTACAGCCCAAGTCAAGCCTCATATGTCTGTTTTTTGCTATCCTCATAACTGCAAGAGAACCCAAGCCAGAACCATGTAGCTAAGCTAGCCCTGAATTCCAGTTCCACAGAACAAGTAAGCTACTAAATATTTGTTGTTTGGGCCTTCTGTATTTTTGATAAAATATGGAAATAGGTAACTCTAGAACAGTACCCCAGCGATTCGTGGCTGCCAGCATGCATCTGTTAGTCTTTTCCTGAAGACTCACCAAGACTGTGGCTGTGTAAGAGACGTGAACTAAAACCTCTTTAGTTGTGTCCCCTGCAAACACTAGCAAAACACCTCGAAGAAACTGGGCGACAGAGGCAATTTTTCTCTCTAAAAGAATGATGTTTTTCTTAGTTGGATGCACCATAGTTGGTAGAGTACTTGCACGGTATACAGGAAGCCCTGTGTTCAATCCCCAGTACCACATAAACTACGAGTAAACCTGGTACTCGGGATGTACAGGCAAAAAAAACACGAATTCAAAGTTTCTTTAATATAACTCTGTGATGGGTGACTGTGACCAGCACAGGCTACATGAAACACTGTCTCAAACAAAGGGGCTGGGGCTAACATCTCTTTTAAGAAGGCAGTTAGTTGTTTTGTTGTTGTTGTTGTTTTTCATAACCCAGCTCTGCTATTTGCTAAGAACTGCCCTAATTTGGGAAGGGGACTCTCTCTCTGACATTCGGTTACTTTATCAGGGGATCACAGCAGGGCCAGCTCAGGGATTTACTGTTAGCATAGCATGGGGAAAATACTTCATTTCCTCCTCCTGGCTGCTGGTGGGGGAGGCTTCCAACCCTCTCCAGAGAGTACCAACATCAGGTGGTATTCTTGAGGTGCCTTCCCTGCCCCTGCCACACAGCACAGCAGCGAAGTGGTCAGCAAGACAGACTGTCAGAACACAAGCCTGCATGACGGACACCTGATCACGGCTCAGGTCAGTGTAAGGCCTCTCTCCCTTTCTCATGCCTGCGAATCTGCGTGCACGCTCCGAAGTCATAGCTACTACAGGATCCGAGCCAATAAAAGTAGCTCTGGGCCTGGGCTCTGAAACCGGCTTGACAGACAGTAAAGGGACTCCTGACTGTCACTGGATTCTCCCAACCATCCTCTCCTGCCTGGCGTCCTCTCTCCTCTTTCTCTGCTCCATAAAGCCGCAAGCAACTCAGGACCCTTTGGATACCTCTCTGCTAACCTCAACAGTCTGCACAGCTAAGTAACAAGGTCTAAATCCGGGGTTTGGGGGGAATCAAACAAAATTCTGCCTCATTTTACAAAAGTTTAAGGATTAAGATTCTTCTTCACAACTCTCTTTTTTTTTTTTTTTTTCCAAAGCAGGGTTTCTCTGTGTAGCTATGGCTGTCCTGGATTTGCCTTGTAGACCAAGCTGCCCTCAAACTCACAGGGATCTGCTTGCCTCTGCCGCTCTGAGTGCTGGGAATAAAGGTGTGCACCACCAAGCCTGGCTAGAATAAGATTCTTTAAACCCTGGAAGCAGTTTTCAAACTCACCCAACAATGACCAGACTGACATAACAGCCCCTCCGTGTGACCTTCACCCCCTTTCTTTCATTTCCAGTTCATGGCCATCCCCGTTGCAAAGCTGCGTTTCAGTCCTCAACTGATTCCCTGTATGTGTATGTAACTAACCGCACGAAAACTTGAGGAAGAGGCTAGTGACCAGCTGGTGCTGAGACTTCTGACAGGAACGACAAGGTGAGGCTATATGTGAGCCTAAGTGTGGTATAACAAGCTTTCAGAGGCCATTTGCATTCATAACAACGCTGAGCCTTCAGCATAACTGAAAACAGGTTTTTAAAAGGAGCCGTGCTCGTTTAATTATTTGTGAGGCTGTCGAGCCCTTAGTTTAAAGGTGGGAGGTACGCATTAGATGAGAAGGCCAGAGTGCAGGGTTCCAGTTGCGGGCACCTACGGAGCCCTTTCCAAACCCCCATGGCATCACTCACCTCCAATCTGAGTCGCTGAGAGATCATGCACAGTTCCACAGTCACAAATGCCATCCGATTTGACCCGTCTGTGTCTGCGAGGATGAAAGCTCGGCTGTAGAGCCTGGTGAGGAGACCCCGTGCGTTCTGGCCACTTTTGCCATAGCCCATCTAAAAAGAGAGAAAAGCACTGAACGTCTCCAAGAGCCACACACCATCCGACCAGTGGTGACTGCTCAGGGACACAAAGAGAAAATCAGCATGGCTCAGTGGCTCGGTGAGACTGTGTATGTGTGTGGGTGTTTCCAAAAATGTAAGAGCCTTTGGTATTTGTGCAGAAAAGGAGAAAGGAGACATAAAGAAGCCCTGGCAGGGCTTCTCTGTGAGAGCGAGCCTGTGGCTGCACTCTCAAGGGACTTTCTAGTCTTTGATGGAAAACTTTCCTTCTAAGGAATTGCAAAGAAGGCACTGTTTCTCTTTCCTCCACTGTCACTCAGCTTTTCACCAGTTCATCGTTCTCTAGACTAACCCAAGTAAAATCATGCACTCCTATTCTACTACCTTTTTCTCACCATCTAAAACAAAATAAAACAAAACACCATTAAGTTAAAACCGTATTCATGCTCAGGTCTTTCAATGGCCACTTCTAGTCCTTGCCTTCCCACTTAAGAGAGTGTTCATGGTAATTAATTAATAAAAACAAGCCAAAAAAAAAAAAAAGGCCTATACATGTCTGCATTTTACAAGTAGGAGATTTACAGTCTCAAATCTTCAAAGTTTTTTCACCACAAAACTATAAAACAGGGAAGGTCAGAATGTATACATACACCAACAAAAAGGGATCAACTGATTTTAAGAGGCACTTGTAACTAAATTTTAAAACTAAGTTTTCCTTACTGGACGATAGCCTTAGTGCTGGGCAGCAGCAATGTCAACAAGAAAGCTGAAGACAATGATTACGTAATAATCAGGAATGAAGGACACCATATAATAAAAGTACTTATTTCATGCCCTCTCCAAGGAGCCCAGCCATCTACCTACCAAATTGATATCTGATACTTGTCCTGTGCAATCAGCTCGCCCAGCACCGATGTAATAACCACTGAAGTTCTGAAATGGAGGAGGGTCTGGAGCCTGTGTAATTGGAGAAGACTGGGTGGCTGTGGGGCCCAGGGTGGTTGAAAACCCATGATTTCCTGAACATAAAAACAGAACAGGATATTTGAAAAACAGCAGGTTATCGCTCTTCTTGGCATCAATTAGAAGACACAGTTTCAAGCTCCTAAAGAAAACAAACATTCACTATTGTCTCTCATCTTTAGCTGTGTTTGGTTTGGATTGGTTCATTTACTTCTTAAGACAGAGTCTCATTATGTAATTCAAGCTGGCTTGGAATGCAAAGATCTTTGTCTTTTTATATGCTGGGACTGTAGGTGTGTGCCACCACACCTAATGCTATGCATTTGCCTACATATAAAATAGAAAGTGAGAGATGGGAGCCTGTTTTAAGTCATAAATCAAAGCACAGTCGTGCGCTTGGACTAGTGATGTTTCCGAATAATAAGCAAGGCCTTTGCAGAACACTTTTTGCCTTCAGTTTCTCCTTACCAGCATTTTCTTGTCACCTTATCCACTTCATTTCTACTTTCCTACTCTAGTCAAGCAGAGTAGGTACATCTCCTAAGTCTAACCCCTGAGATGGACTTGCTTTCCCATTCCTACAGACTTCCCAATGCCCTCCTTTCCACCCAACACTGTCCACCACTCCCTGTAGAGCTGATCCATCTCCATTATTCCTACATCACTTCCTCCCTGAGGATGTCAGCCGGCTGTCACTGTCTTGCTTTGGTCCTTAGCCTGGTAAGGCCTTTTATTAACACAGCTCAAATCATTGCACATTTGCTGTATATAAGTTTACCTCAATTGGTTATTCTAATTATGCATTTATGTATTTATAAACATATATTCCATACCAACTGTATGTATACACGTATTTATTTATAACATATAAACACATATAAATATTGGGGGATGAAAAATAATATAGAGATTAAAAGGCAAAAGCCAGACACGAACTTCTTGGTTTGAAATCTAATTCTACCAGTTCTAACGGAACAGATCTCCTAATCTAACTCTCTCTGGCTTTCCCATCAATAATAAGAGGCTCACATGCTTCCTAGTCTAGTTTTAATGATAACTTTGTGAATACACATTAAAGAGTTAGAACAGTGCTTTGACATCCTTATAGCTGGACATTTCACATATGCATTTGCTAGCATCAAAGGTCAGTGCCACAGGCTTTGACGGTCAGAAATGCTTAGAGAAGGAGATTGACCTCTTCTGAGGTTCCAGAACTTTGGAACTGAAAATTTAGAAATCAACAACTCCAACTGTAAACAGCCTGGCAGCAATGAAAATATTATTAAGAGATATTTGTGCCCCTCCCTGTGGCTATTAGCTACTGAAACAATGGGGCCCAAGACATTGGAGTTTCCCCAGAAATTTCAAGCTCTAAAGAGGAAATGGATGGGAACTTGCTTAGAGCCAGGGCTGGGACAGGAGCTAATCTTCAGAAGGAGAGTTCATGTGGTTCTGACAGCTTGTCAAAGGATCTTGCAGGAGAGACTGGAACTAGGACCAGAAAGGCGAAGAGGATCACATTTTGACCAGGTGGTACAGATATGGGTAACCAAGCAGTTACCCTCACCACTTACCCTCTATTTAAAACTAAACCTCATGTGGGGAGGCTTTGGGTGGGGGGAGGGTCATTGACTTTCTTTTTCCCTCTCCCCACTGTAGCCTTATTGAATATAAATCTTTTTATGCTTTTCACTATGGCTTTGTCTCTATAACAGGCCCATTAAAGATGAATAGCGAAGTATAGCTTGATAGTGTTTCAGGGCTCAGGCGTGGACCCTCACAACTCTGCTATTATAATGTCCACAAGCTTAAAGATAAGAACCCAGAAACTTGGAGAAGTGACTTAACTAAGACTTCATAAAGAACCTGTGATAAACCTGTTACCCAGACAACCTCAAAGCAGAATCAGATATGCCTGCAACTACATCTCGGGGGAGTTCAATCCACACGTCTCTTACACAGCATCAGAGATTACAGGGAAAAAAGCATTACTTTTGTTTTTGCTGCATTGCCTCCAACATCAAAATGTGATACAAACTAGGCCAAGCTTCATGTAGAAGGCAATCTCTTTGCAGTCCTGGTGTTTTGATGTGTAGGATGGCATCAACATTAGAACTTCATAAGAATTTTGTGAAAATTAGATAGGAAAAATAATATAGAGTTCTTATTAAACTATAACACCCCCATCACATGGGAGTCAAAAACTCAGTAGCCACTGCTATGAGAATATACTGTGGCTTCTAGTAACCTCCCATCTTATTCTCTAATTTTAGGAGCCACGTTGAAGTCCTAAGGATGATTTCACTTTTAGTCATTCAGCAGTCTTCTCTGCCCACCCCTGCAACACAAAACCCTTGCTCCTCTGTATTTACAGAGAATTCAGAGTACTAAGACATGGCAAGAAACACACTGCAAAAATGAAGAGGCTACAAATGTGAAATTCTCCATCTCCTTTGCTACTTTCATGATTCTCTCTCTCTCTCTCTTTCTCTCTCTCTCATTTGACCAGAACATTCAGGCTTCATCTCTCTTCTCTATTCAGTTAACAGCCATGTATCTTTGCTCTGAAACAGAGGTTCTCTCCAGGAACCAATGATGATACTATCTGAAAATGCAGCCTACATCACATTCAGAAAATAATCTTGCTTCTGGTGTCGTGACAAGAAAAACAAGCGATATCTAAACACCACAATTTCTATCTCCTCTCAAAAACTTGGGTGAAGTAAGATGACGTGGTATCATAATGAAGCCCACCTTGTTTATAGAACTTGACTGGCCCTGATAGGGACTGGCTCTGAGAAACTGCCTTTATTGTTCTAGGGTGCTTTGTTTGGCTGGTTTGGTTGGTTTTCCACTTTACTCCCAGTAGAGGAGTATGCTAACCAACAGGCAGATAAAGGTTGAAAGCAAAGGTGAACTTACTGGACTCAGAAGAACCTTGAACTATGAGTACATCAACAGAAAATCTAAGAGGATATGTGTATCTGTCTGTTATCTGGTTTTCTGAGGACAAAGGTAACTGTGATAAAAAGCTGGTACCATTGCAGAAAACACAAATAGTGCAGTTGGAGGCAGCCTCTGTCTCAGGTTGTTCACAAGCAGCTGAAGCAGAAAGACACTATTTCTCATCTTGGTGCTGCCCAACAACATAGACCTATCCTATAGTCCAGGAATGGCATCCAGAAGAAGCCAAGATGCTTGCCTTTTTGATTTTCGATGGTCCCACTGGTGACGAACAAGAGGGTAAGAAGGGCCACTGTGATGACTGTCATTACTACCAGAAGGAAAATGAGGAATGTCTCCAAGGTAGAAAAGGTGCGCTTTGCCATTTCTCCTACGACAAAACAAAAATAAAAGGAGAAATACAGGAGGAAATGAAATTACAGATTCACAGGCATGTGCTTCAAGCTGCTCAAGACTAAGTGATCATAGCTCTTCCATTTCAAGCATAGAACACTCTTCCTTCTCACTCCATGTCCCAACTCCTTGGAAAACAAGGCCAATAAATATAAGTACTCTTTTTGAAAAGCCTACATATGGTTTCCAAATCTTTCTCAGCACAGTGATCCTGCTGGCAACCACACCTATGATCTGACACTAGCACCAGAAGTAAAACCATTTGCATTCGTTGGCTACACCACACTGCTTTTGCTTACAGCAATGGTACCATTTATGTGCACAGGTCTGGCTGAGAGTGACTGATAAACAACACACTGCTTGTACTTCGCAGGAGGCTAGCTGGCTCAGAGCTATGCTCTTTGTTTATGGACCAAGTAAAGAGATGGCTCAGTGGTTAGGAATACTGACTGCTCTTCCAGAATACCCAGGTTTGATTATCAGCATCCACGTGAAGGCTCCCAACCATCTGCAACTCCAGTCCCAGGTGATCGACACAAATTTCAGGTTCTTGTGGGCACTAGGCAGGCAAGTGGTACACGGGCATACATGCATGTAAAACAATCACACTTATAAAATTAAGCCATTTATTTATTCACAGAGACGGGGTCTCTTCATGTAGGTCAGGCTGACCGCAAACTCACAGAGATTTGCTTGCCTCTGCCTCCTACATGCTTGAATTAGAGGAGTGTACTGCTACACCCAGCTAAATTTATTTAAAATAATCACAATTTTAAAAAGAAAGATGTTTCTTGAATTTTTTTTTTCTTGTCCAGTTGTAGGTGAAAAAGTCACTGTGTTACTGCTTAAAGTTTGTTGTCTCTTTCTGCCTTAGGCAGAGAAGGAGATTGGTAGCTCAAACCAGGAATTAGTGAAAATCTCTCTTTTGGTGATCAAAAAGATGTCAGATAGCCTGCAACGCCTGTGTTACACAAAAGCCCTTCTTTGCCTTTTTCTTTCCAATGTTTTAGAAGAATCTATCAACACTCAGCATGATTCCAGAAGTTAGAATCCTATACAATAGCAATTTTCAACCTGTGGGTCGCAACCCTTCTTGAGGGTCAAACAAATGACCATTTTTAGGGGTCACCTAAGACCATCAGCAAGCACAGATACTTACATTGCAAAGTCCTAACTGTAGCAAAATTACACTTCCAAAGTATCAACAGCAATAATTTTATGGTTGGGGAATCACAACATGGGGAACTGTATTCATGGAGTGGGAAGGTTGAGGACCGCCGCTCTACAATGTAAGGGGAAGGAATGTAACCTGGTACTTTAAATAAAAACAAATTCTGGAGTTCTGTTATGAGGGCAGAATCTCTTGCCTTCTTACAGGGAAACCTTAGGAAGTTTCCAGATATTCGACCTCAGATATACGCTGATCACGTTCCCATCAGTGTTGTCGGAGCCCATAAAATAAGAGGCCACGTGGTCTGTAATACTTCTTGCGTCCCCCGAATTAGGATTAAGTTCTCAAATGATAGTCTTCATCATTACATTTCAAAACAGCAAAAAACTGCACTCCTCTCTGGGCTTGAATGTTTGAGTGTTTCTATAAACCCAGCTTGGAACTTTTAGAGTAATTTTTCATTAGAAAAATTTGGGTTCGTAGCTGGGCTGCCCTGTCTGGCCTCAGTGGGAGAGGATGTTACTTGATGTACCAGTGTAGGTTGGTACCCAAGGAGGAGCCTCCCCTTCTCTGAGGAAAATGGGTGGAGGGAATGGGGCAAAGGAGTATGGGAGAAGGAAGAAGGGGCTTTAATCAGGCTGTGAAGTGAATAAGTAAATTAATGAAAACATGGATGGTTTGATATGTTTATTTTATATGTGTAAATGTTTTGCCTGTATGGTTGTATCTGGAACACACATGTACCTGGAGCCCAAGGAAGTCAAAGGTGAAATTCCTCGGAATGGGAATTAAGGATGGCTGTGAGCCACCATGCAGGTGCTCAAAACCAAGCCACGTTCCTCTCCAAGAACAACAAGAGCTCTTCACAGATGAGCCATCTGTAGCTGGGACCTGTTTTCTTAACCTGTACTTTAGGAAACTCAAGCAGTCATGTGGAATTAAAATCCCAGGACTTGGCCTCAAAGTAAATGCTTCATGGCTAAAATGCATCCATCTAAGAGTTTCAAAATGACAGGAGAGGTTAGATGCATTTAGTAGGGCTCAGACAAGGTTTTGTTTTGCTCTAACCTAGATGACAAGATAAACAATGTTGTCATCAGATTCTCTGTTTGGATAGAATTTACACTTATAAAATCTGAAAGTTGACATTCAAATGTAGACCCCACATTATGGCAGTAAGTGCTGTCCTTTGGATATGCCAGGTACTCTGTGCCTGCTAATCCCTGCCCATTAGCGTAATCTACTAAATCACTTCCTGATTTGTATAAGCACTGGATTTTGTAATATCTGGGCTAGAAGTGAAAAATCAACATAAAGGCAGAAATTTCTGAATTGGATAGACATCAGAAAAGACAAAAAGACGGTAATACTTTTTTTTTTTTTTTTAATTAGGGAGCTGTCCTCTCTTTTTGCTCTATCATCACCCTCAACACCAATGGTAGGACAACCTCAGATCTAGGACAAGATAATTCGGTCCGTGCCTTCCTCCCAGTTCCCTTCATCAGTCTCGAGAATCAGGAAACACACCTAAAATGTGCCTCTGAGCATCTGATCTCATAAGGGCATTTGCCTGTCACTAGCTGTTGTTTCAGCCATGAACTTTAAGCCCATTATATTTAAAACTTCCTTAAAACTTTTAGTTCTAGGTGCCTTTTTCTAAGCTAAAAATGAGGAACAACGGGGCATCTCAATTCTAGATCATCAGAATGAAGACTGTGTATATAAATGTCGTCACAGCATGTCTATGAAACACAGATAACACGTGTGTGTGTGTGTGTGTGTGTGTGTGTGTGTGTGTGTGTGTGTGTGATAGTGTTGGTTTTACACTATCAACCCTCTATACAAACCAAGAACTCATTTGATTTAACCTCTTACTTGGACTTGAGCAGTCTACCTCATATGCTTCCTCATCTGTCTGCCAGGATTTCTGCTAAGACATTACCATTCTTTTATTTTCTCCACTAATTTATTTATTTAATAACTTTACAGCCTAATAGAAACCCCCTCCCTCCTCCCCTACCAGTCCCATTCTTCATGCCTCTCTCTCTGCCTCCTCCCCTTCTCTTTTAAAGCCATTTTAGATTACTTTACCACACACACACACACACCCCTTTCAGGAAATCCAACTTTGTATTGGCACTGTTTATTTTTAACACTAATGAATAAAATCTCAAATCAAACATTAAGACAGATGTCCTGTTTACCCCCAAAAATGCAAATATATTATGGGGCACTGCATCTCTCACTGTATTTTAGGTGATTCTAGATTTCATAATGGCTCACTCAGTCAGTCCAAATCCACCAAGCTTAGCTATTTGTCATATCTCTGCAACACAAAGATCTGTTTTTCAAGGAGACAACAATGAAAAAACTTAACAATTTAACACAAATGGGCTTCCAAGAGGTGAAACTCCCAGATTTTATCCTGGTCTTAGATACTAAGATGAGCTATGATTCCTTTTCCATCTCTCTCCATTAAAAAAAAAGAAAAAGAAAAAAAGAAAAGAAAAAGAAGAAGAAAGAAAAGAAAAGAAAGAAAATCATTCTTACCTGATTCTTTGAATCAGAACAGTGTTCTCCTCCTGGGAGAACAAATGGTTATTCAGAATCTTGTTCCCTGTCCCTTGCAGGTTGCCAGGCTGATTCCTCAACGTGTTTCCAAATCTACTGAGAAAAGATTCCATAGTCAAGTCCGGGAGCATTAAAGTTCTCATTAGCATACCTGCAGCCAAGCAGAAGGACGTGACTAAAGTACATTGATTAAAGAAAGCTTACATGCATTCTCCTGTGGCTGCCTGCTATTGGAGACCGACAATGCAGAAGGCCTGTTAGACTGAAGGTCATTTCAATCTTAATGTAACTCTTCCAGTATGACAAGTTCTGTGGCAGGCCTGCAACCCAGATTGTTAAAAATATTTATACGCTATATTTATATTCAACCTGTGATCTGGAAGACAATGAATGCTGTTGGACTGGGTGTGGACTATGAGAACCACTGAGCAATACTTATACCCATTTCAGGATGGATAAAGGAGTGATGTTAACTTTTGGGTTTGCAGGCCCTTGTGGTAAAATGTAAAGTCCAAATGAAATAAGAATGTGACTCACAAATAATGTAAACACTTATGATTATGTTGGAGGCAAGGCAGCAACATGCACAGCAAGCTTTAGAGACCAGTCTGAGCTATGCTGTGAGAGACTGCCTTAAAATAATGACCATGATGACAGTATTATAGATCGATTGTGCCGAGAGGCTTCAAGGACACTAAAGCATCGCTACATGATAAGTTGTCTCAAGTTTGCAATAGCACAGGATAAAAGACCAAATGGACGTGAGAATACACAGCAAACAGTCCGAATAATTATCTGGTGATTAAGGTGATTGCCGCCCTCTATCCCCGTTGTGCAGAAGAAAGGAAGTTTTTCTTCTTCTTGGAGACTGTGTTCTATGCAAGTGTGGAGCAAGGCAAGGCTTGCAAAAGCCAAAGACAGCAGAAATGGGCCCACCCTCCTGACCCTCCAGGGATCAGCCTGAAGGCTGTCTAATTTTCAGCTGAGTTAGAAACGACAGCAGTCTCTAAAATTACAAGTAAATGCCTTTAGACCTTAAGTGGTGAGTCTTAACGCTGTTGTGATACTGCAAAAGGAAACAGCTTAATTCATGGTAGCAAATGAGAGTGGGTTGTTTTTTTTTTTTGTTTGTTTGGTTGGTTGGTTGGTTTTGTTTTGTTTCAGACAGGGCTTCTCTGTGTAGCCTTGGCTGTCCTGAATGTTAAAGAGCTAGCTGGTCTCAAACTCACAGAGATCCACCTGCCTCTGCTTCACCCGAATGCTGGGATTACAGGGGTGTGCCACGGAGCCCAGCTAGCAAGGGGCTTTTTAATTGGTGTATTTGGGTTAAAATTCTTAAAGGTGATAGACCTAGATACCACAAGGCAGAGAGGGAGGGGAGTTTTGAATTCTCAGGAGATATGGAAGAAGGGGCTACAGAAGCATGTTGGCAAAGAGCCCTGCCATTGAGACATGTGCTTTCCGGTTACTTTAGGATGCTCTTTCCTCTGTATTTGAGACCTGAGACATGGCATGTAACTGACCCAGCATGACTCATATTGTTAGGAGTATGGGGGGCCCCTGAGACAGAGTTTTCTGACAGCCGGCAGGGCGGGCTCAAGCCTAGAGGGCAAAGAAGCCTCAGAATTCCAACTGCTGATAACTGTTGGTGCTCAGATCTTAGAGAGGAACGACCCAGCACAAAGTAATGTAGAAGAAAACATGGAGAAAAAGTCTTCTTCTAAAGGACCCTAGTTCCTAAACCATTAGCTGATAATCATTAGCATCACAAATTTCTTTTTTTTTTTTTAAGAAAAATGATTTATTTATATTGGTTGGTCAGTGTGTGTGTGTGTATACACCACATGAACACAAGTGCCAGTGGAGACCAGAATAGAATGCTGTATCCCCTAGATTTGGAATTACAGGTGAGCAGCCTAATGAGCTTGCTGGGAACTGAACTCAAGTCCTTTGGAAGAGCAGTAAATACTCCTAACAACTGAACCATCAATCTAGGTTCCATATTTTCTTAATATATTACTTGTCACATTCAGTCACAGCCTTTTATTCTTTTATTCTTAGAATAATTAAAAATTGAATGACTTTAAGGAAACCTGTTTTGGCAGGTATCTGTATTGTCCTTTTTATCATTTCTTGCTCAAGAAACCAAAATATCCTTGGAGAGACAGTTGCTCTGGGTTCAGAAACAGAAATTACATGAACCAAATCTATACTATTCTATATGAATTCAAGACAGTTATCAAGATTATAAAAAGTGTGTCAAAAAGAACTAAAAACTTTCCTACTAATCAAAGATTGAGAATGAGATAGTTTTAAAAATAACTGCACAATGGGATAAAACAAGTATGTCTGCGTCTATAAGCTCATGAAGGTGGTTACCATTTTCCTCTCATATGATTTTAAACATTTTGTGATTAACACATTATGCCCTTATTTATGAAGTGCAATGTGTCATTTCAATCCATGTGTACTAATCAAATCAGGATAACTACTTCTACCTTTTGTCTTTCTGTGTGGAGTCCTATGATCATCACACATAACAAATTATTGTAACCCAGAGCTTTCCCTCACGGTGTTTATAGATTCAGAAATATATTCCCACAAAGCCATCATTTTGGAAAAAGAAACCCTAAGGAACTAATTCTCCTTTCTAATAATCAGTAGTAAAAAGGGGGTGGATTCAGAAATTGAAAATCTACTCCATTTTTTTTATACAAATCCACCCTGGAAGAGTCAAATAATTGACCAAAGACATTTTCTCACCAACTAATGAGTGGGGATGGCGTGAAAAAGACTCAACAAAGAGACTTGGCAAGTCCCTGGGTGATGTTCAAAACTTACTCTCAAGAATTTTTACCATTAAGTTAAACAAAGATTAGATGAGACTGTTATATCTGACTGTTTTACAGAAAACAGGAAGAGACAAGTGAATGGGTGATGGGACCAATATGCTGAGTCAGCAAGACAAACCCGGGTTATGCACACTAGCTGGTTTATATAAATGTGAAAGAGGAGAAAGTAGGGTGAACAGGAGCAGAAGGAATATAAGGGGCTCTTAGAGAGAAGAGCAGGAATGCCTGGACAGTAGCAGGGGGGAAAGGAAAAGAAAGATAGCACAGAGAAAGAACCCAAAGAATCAGAGCAACATTGGATGCTCTGAGCCCCAGGCTGACACCATTTGAAATCTGATGGAGAGAAAGTGGATTTGTGTTTTTCCCCAAAGTTCTGAGACAACTGGGGAAATCTGACTACTATCTAGGCATTAGATAGGCTATTAAAGAAATTCTTGTTAAAATATTACTGTGGTTATGTTTTTCAAAATATTTTGTTGTAGTTGTCCTGAAGTACATTTTGAAATAGAATTTTTTAAGTTAAAAGGAAAAAAAATAAAACCAAAAAATTTTTTAAAAAAGCATTATTTGGATGGATGGGAGGGTGGGTTATAGATGGAGGGATGGATGGATGGATAGGTGAATGGATTGGTGGGTGGATGGATGGAGGGGTGGATTGGTGGGTGGATGGATGGAGGGGTGGATGGATGGAGGGTTGGATTGGTGGATGGATGGATGGGAGGGGTGGATTAGTGGATGGATGGATGGATGGATGGATGGATGGATGGATGGATGGATGGGTGGGTGGATTGGTGGATGGATGGATGGATGGATGGATGGATGGATGGATGCATAGATGGATGCATGGATGGATGGTGGATGTGTGAATGGATGGTGGACCTCCACCAGCCTATACTGCCAATGTTAGGGCCTGCCTGTCAGGGCACTGGCATAAGACTTAGAATCATGATAGACCCACTTAGAAAGACACAGGGACTACAACATGCATCTTACTGCTTTGTCTCATGGCAACATGAATCTGCTGGCAGCTTCCTGGCTGCTTCCTCGTTCCACATCTCTGGCCCACATGGTCTATCTCTGCACAGCTAAACTCTAAAGCTTAATCTGAGTTCTGTAGCTCAGCCTCACCTCTTGGCCTATGCAGGGATTCTGAGCATTATCTTAGGCTTTTGAAATTCTTTTCTATCTAGGCTTCCAGGAAGTGTCTCTGCTACGACCCACCGAGAACCTGTCCAAGCCACATTTGGCAAAATGTCTACATTCTAAGCAGTGAATTCTGTGTATGTCAAATGGTGTCTGTGAACATTTGGCAGAAGCTGTGTGTATATGTGTGTTCAACGTAGGTGTTTCTTATGTACTGGAAGGTGTGGGTGGGTGTGTGGGTGTTTGTGTATAAGTGTGAATGTGAAGGCAGGGACCAAGCTTGTATGTCATTCCTCAGAAATCATCTGCTTTGTGGTTTTGAGACAGGGTCTCTTACTGGGACTCACTGATTGGGCTAAGTTGGCTGTCCAGCAAGCCCTAGTGATCTCCCTATCTCAACACCCCTAACAACGGGATTACAAGTAGCCAACACACAGCATGATGCCTAGCTTTAAGTGGGTGTTGGGAATCCCACATAGGTCCTCCTGCTTACATAGCATGCATTTTACCAACTGAGCCACCTTCTCCCAACACTCCCCGGTGATCTTTAACATGTAAAGTGATGAACAGTTTCATACAATAAGTTTTCATAAAAGAAACTAATTTTAAATACACAGTGGATGGACTGACATTGTGGTATATTAACCAACTCACAGGTATTGCACAAGAATGTGAAAATGCTTTGAAACCCAAGACATTATAGGCTAACTGTAGACTCACTTTTTTACTCATCTCAGTTTAGCCTTGATGTGGAAAAGAAATCTTTCCGGTTGCAATCTGGAATTTGGATGTCTCATTTAAGGCTCTATTCATCCTACTGTGAGTCTGGGATCACAGCTGGGAACATTCTACCACGAACTGGGAAGTTCAAGTACCCAAGCAAAGATCTACTGACAACCACAGGGCTGGGGAGCAGGAGACATAGAACATGGAAGGACACATTACTCATCACCCTTTAAAATTCACCAAGCCCATGTACCCCTCAAAAGATGGCAGTAGTTGTTAGGCAGCCTTTAACTTTGCCAAAAGAATGAGAAAAGCTACCAGTGTTGTTGGAGAGTTTCTCTCCCCAGCTGACTCCAGGCCTGCCCTGAATGCAAAGGAAAATAAGTGAGGCCACTGAGGGTGTGGTAAGGGCTGGGGCATGAATCTGAAGGTTAATATTGGTTTCTTTAATCACCCTGAGATTTATTTTTCCTTTTTAGAAAACAAGAACATATCTTGTTAAAACTTCATGGGGATAATACATTTTTTAAAGTTCTTTGCTATTTCATAACCAGATGTCAGTTGTTGCATTCTGAGAATGCCTAAGAGTGGTACATTTTGTACACTTAAGCCCCAATGGAATAGTTATCTTTTCTTGGCCCACGTCTTAGGTTCCAAAGATCTCCCTATCAAGTCTTGATAAGCTGCCCAGTGAGAAGAGATAAAATTGGAACTGCAAAACCACCATTCCTGCACTTGTGATCAGCACTGGGGAACTGTGTAACCTTTTCCAGGGTGTTTGGGAATTATTCTCTGGTGATTTATCCTTTCCCAAAACAACAGATAAGAATTTATTTCATCTTGTCAGGGACAAATGTGACATGTTTGCCATACAAGATTATAAAGGCAGATTGGAAGAAAACAGGCAACAGCTGCATTTATCATCATTTCAGAGACAGGGTAACAATATCTTTTCATATAATTCTTGGCCACCACATAAATCACAGAAGCTTGGCATCTCCTGCCTAGCCTGTGGCCTTATGGGAAAAGCACCATGCTATCTTTTGATAGAACCTGAAAAGGGGAGATTCAAAGAATAGTCTGGCAGTATCCAGAACTAGCCAGACTCAAACAACACCTTTTCTAAGAGACAAAACAGATGGGGTTAGGGGTCGGGGCTGAAAGGAGGTTGGTGGAAGGTATGTTGTCTTCCATGTACTGAACAAAAAAAGACTCAAGGATGAGATCCCCTGGTGAGACTCATTCACTTCCCTGATTGGAGCACACCCATCCACACCCATACACAGAGTCCCCCATTAGATTCACCAAAAAGCAAAAGGTAATGGGAGCCTAAAACAGTCTGAATATGTCCCTTTTTGATAACTGTGACCACCTAATTAAATCCCAACTTGAGGGATTTAATTTGGCTCTGGGTATGAGGGTACAGTATCTTAGCAAGGAAGTCATGGCGGCAGGAAGAGCTGGAATAAACAGCAGAGAGAGAGAGAGAGATAAATGCCAGCACTCATCCGGCCAGTTCCTTTTTCTCCTTTGTTCAGTTTGGACTCCAGTCCATGGCATAATGCCACCTACTCAGGGCGGGTCATCCCACCCGAGCTGATCTTCAGAAAGTTTCTTGTAGATATACCCAAAGGTAACCCTCACTAATGCCCTCGGAATTTCTCCATCTAATCACGTTGACAATCAAAGTTAGTCATCACTGTTCATGAGCCACATATGATTTTGTACATTCTCTCTTGCTGTGACTGCTCCTCTACGTTCCAAGGACAGCCCTTGGATCGGGCGGGGGGGGGGGGGGATATTCTTGCTTATATGTGTCTCCTAGAGAGACCATGCCTACAAGAGGACTTAGCTCGGCAGATTTGTCATGGATTTGGGATAGTGATAAGGACAAGGTAACATCTAAAATGCCAAGGCTCAAGAGGTACAGATACTGAAAGTAGAGTTTATCTGACACTTGTCTGCCACTAAGCTCCTTTGCTAGCCAGAAACTGAGGTGGACCTTGACTCTGGAGTGGCTGAGATTAGAGATGGAGTCTCCTACCTAAGTTGGATTCCCTGAGTTTAAGTACCATAAATCAGTCTATGAGCAAAAGTCAGAGCAGGGAAACCAGACAGGAATGGGAAGCCTGAAGAAGCCAAAGGCAGGATCCATCTCCAGGGTCAGGTGTTGGAGTCAAGATGGGGGAAGGGAAGGTCCAAGCTAAAGCTTATGAAGCACAAAGCCTGAGGTGTGGAGGTTCACTCCCAAGTCTCCTCCACACGATGCAAAGTCTGTTTTATAGGTCAGTAGATTAGAGATTTGTCACGGGTTGGGCTGGTTTACCAAACCGAAATGAGAGGCAATATTTAAAACAGTGACAGCTCATTGAGACCTTGTAAAGCCAATACAAAAAAAGAGTCACCTTAAAAAAAATCATTGTGAAATAAAGTTAGTGAACTCTTAGTACATGCCAGGCAATGTTCCAAGAACGGTATACAAATTGACTCATTTAGTGGTTCCAATAACTCTGTGAGGAGAGCATTATTCTTATGCTCAGTTTATATTTAATCAAAAACCAACAAAACAAGCAAGAAAAAAAAAAAAAAACCACTACAGTGAAGACAAACAACTGAAGGTCATACAGTCAAACTACATTCAAAGGACAAGATTATTTGTCCTTGGCCCTCTTGTGAGCTCTCAGTTTCACTATGCAACTGAGCATGTACCTTTTGCTATTAATAGATATGAGATTCTCAAAGTAAATAAGCTAATGCATATAGTTCAATTCAACCTCCAAAGCTACTGTAAGAAGAAATCAGGGAATGGGAGCTGAAGAGATGGCTCATTAAGAGCACTGGCTGCTCTTCCAGAGGACCCAGGTTCAATTCCCAGCACCCACATGGCAGCTCACAACTGTCTGTAACTCCTGCTTCAGGGGATCTGACATCTACCTACAGACATACATGCAGGCAAAACACCAATGTGCATAAAATTTTAAATAGATAGATAGATAGATAGATAGATAGATAGATAGATAGATAGATAGATAGA
>NW_026592510.1:5919469-5926262 GCF_907164565.1 Psammomys obesus | reverse complement strand
AGATAGATAGATAGATAGATAGATAGATAGATAGATAGATAGATAGACAGACAGATGAAGAAATCAAACATTTAGACTCTGGGGTTCTAAGAAGAAGCAAAGATTCTGAGGTCATTTCAGCCATGCACTTAGCCAAGAGGCAAATGGCAGTTACCTGTGGTCACTGTGGAAACTTAACTGAACTCACTCATATCCGGTTCTCCACTTCCTCATGAGCATATGGCAAAGCACTGCGTTCCCCTCTGGTAGTTACAGGCCAGTGGACTGCGGGTGTCAGTGGCATGTCACTTCGAGACTGAAGTGAATGTCACTGAGGCTTTTGAGAGAAGGCATGAGTTCTACCTGGTCTCTTTCTACACCACTGTGAACCTAATTGTCAAGCATCCTAGAAACCAGGCCCCAGATTGAAGAATCAAGCCTCAGTGATCCACCAGACAAGATGTACACTTCTCATCATAAGAAATAAACATTTAGACGTTACGCACTAAGCTTTAGTGGCTTGCGTTTGGTACAACAGCAAACCTCTTGTATTGACAAGTGATGAAGATGATTCCTCAGCTTTAGCTCTATTGTACCTTTGTAATTGTTATCCCATTCACACACCTCAAACCAAATGGTAATTCCTTCATTTCAAAGGGTATCAAAATCTCTCTAGCTCGGTGAAAAATTTTATGAAATCTCAACTTTAAGACATAATTAAGAATAGGAAGTAAATATAGAAGGCCTATAGCTCACAGAAATTCATAGAAAAAAAAAGATCATGGTTCTATCACCTAGGAGAGGCTCTGGGGCTTAATTAGATCATGTGACCTTTGATTTGCTTATGTCTAGCCAAGCATTTTTTAAAATTCTTTATTAATTACACTTTATTCACTTTGTATCCCCCCCTGTGGTTCCCTCCCTCCTCCTGTCCCAATCCCTCCCTTCCTTCACCCTCTGCATGCATGCCCCTCCCCAAGTCCACTGGTAGGGGAGGTCTTCTTTTCCTCCCTTCTGATCCTAGTCAAATACGTCTCATCAGGAGTGGCTGCACTGTCTTCTTCTGTGGCCTGGTAATGCTGCTTCTCCCTCAGAAAGAGCAGGCCAATCAGCACATGTCAGAGACAGTTCCTGTTCCTGTTACAATGGAACCCACTTGGATATTGAACTGCCATGGGCTACATCTGTGCAGGGGTCTTAGGTTATCTCCATGCATGGTCCTTGGTTGGAGTATCAGTCTCAGGAAAGACCCCTGTGCTCAGATTTTTTGGTTCTGTTGCTCTCCTTGTGGAATTCCTGTCCCCGCCAGATCTTACTGTTTCCCACTTCTTTCTTAAGATTCCCTGCACTCTGCCCAAAGGTTGCCCATAAGTCTCAGCATCTGCATTGATAGTCTGCAGGGCAGAGCCTTTCAGAGGTCCTCTGTGTCAGGCTCCTGACTTGTTCCCTCTTTTCTCCTTCTTCTGATGTCCATCCTCTTTGCCTTTCTGGTTAGGAATTGAGCATTTTAGCAAGAGTCCTCCCTCTTGATTAGTTTCTTTATGTGTCCAGATTTTAGTAGGTTTATCCTATATTATATGTCTATATGAGTGAGTATATACCATGTGCGTCTTTCTGCTTCTGGGATAGCTCACTCAGGATGATCTTTTCCAGATCCCATCATTTACCTGAAAATTTCATGATTTCCTTGTTTTTTATTGCTGAGTAATATTCCATTGTGTAGATAGATATACCACAATTTCTGTATCCATTCCTCCACTGAGGGGCATCTGAGCTGTTTCCAACTTCTGGCTATTATAAATAAAACTGCTACAAACATGGTTGAGCAAATGTCCTTATTGTGTACTTGAGCCTCTTTTGGGTATATGCCTAGAAATGGTATAGCTAGATCTTGAGGAAGTGCCAGATTGATTTCCAGAGTGATTGTACAAGTTTACATTCCCACCAGCAGTGGAGGAGGGTTCCCTTTTCTCCACAACCTCTCCAGCATGTGTTGTCCCTTGAGTTTTTGGTATTAGCCATTTTGATGGGTGTAAGGTGAAATCTTAGGGTCATTTTGATTTGCATTTTCCTTACGACTAAGGACGTTGAATATTTCTTTAAGTGTTTCTCTGCCATTTGATAGTCCTCTAGTGAGAATTCTCTGTTTAGCTCTGTACTCCATTTTTTAATTGGATTACTTGATTTGTTGCTGTTTAACTTCTTGAGTTCTTTATATATACTGGATATTAGTTCTCTGTCAGATATAGGGTTGGTAAAAATCCTTTCCCAATCTGTATAGCCAAGCATTTTTATTCCAATCATAGACAATCCGTTCAATCAGTATTTAGGGAAGTAGGTGTCAGTAACAAAAGAGAAAGCTGGAAGAGATTCAGATTGACTCAGCCTGGAACTTTAACCAGTGGCTGGAGTGACAATTCATGCTTTGTTTGGTTGTTTTGTTTTTTGTTTCTCTTTTTTTAAGACAGGGTTTCTCTGTGTAGCCCTGGCTGTCCTGGAACTCACTCTGTAAACTCGGCCAGCCCCAAACTCAGAGATGTTCCTTCCTCTGCCTCCTGAGTGCTGGGATTAAAGGTGTGTGCTAATTTGTGCTAATTTTTAACAAGCTCTGAGATACCCACACTGTGAAACACATTCCTCCCCAACATACACCTTACTTTGGGTTTTAAAAGAAAGAAGTAAGCATTTGAAAGCTACTTAAATATAAATACACAGAGGCAGAGATAGCTACACTTATATATTTCCAGGTGCTAAAAATATTTGTTAAGGAGAGATTTGGGGAACAGCTTTTCCTTTTCTCTGCATTTAACATATTACATTTTTCTTCTGTAATAATCACATACTACTTTTGTCATACAAAAGCAAACTTTTCAGGGATGAACTGAGGTATTTCTCAAGGAGGCTGGTGAAATGGACTCTCCTTATAAGGTCAGCAGCTAATGTATTATGGTGCATACACAACCATCTCAGCACTGATAAAATCAGTTCCTGATTCTCCGGAATCATTAAGACTGGGTTCACCTCAGATTACATCATAGTTGAGTGCCTTAGTCAGGGGGTTACGTGTTTGGGGCTTTGGGAAGTAAATTGAGTCAGAGCTAATGGACCAAAGATCTACATGCTTAGTTCACTTTGATAATCAGAGAACAGGCTTAGCCATCTGTCACGCCAGGGTGAAGCTAAAACTTAGTTGCACCATGATCATAACAAATTCTTCCAAATTGGATAATTATACTGGTATTTACATACAGGATATGATAAATCTAGTTTGCCAGTAGCTGTTAACAAGTTGCCAAGCCTGTTGATTTTGCAAATGAATATATGGAGCTGAAGAAGTGATCCAACACCAGAATATTTTCCATTCCTGTGTGTCAGTTTGAGGGTTGATAAATTCAAATTTCTAACGACTGGTTCAGTGTCAGCTCTGCCCGGTCAGAGCAGATGCCGGAGGAAACAATGGGCAGGTTGGCATTCCTGCTGAGTGCCAACATCCTGGTTGAGTTTCTCTTAGGACACTGTGGGATTTGCAATGGTAGAGGGGAGGCTTCATGAAAGACTCAACCACTGAGACAAACGCTTTATAGAGGGAAGAGTGAAAACTGTTGTAACCTGCTTAAACACTATAGCCCCTCCATTGAGACTTACTTTTAGTTCTTAGCATAACTGAGGCTCCTTTGTTAACACCTGCTGTGGTCTTTAGCATATTAGAAGCCATTTTACCTCCCAGTCCCCATCTCGAGTACGAGGTAAAATTAAGCTCTATGTGCCTGAGAATGGGATACAACTCAATAATAGTTCAATGCTTGCTACTTCAAGGGAAGGCGCAAAAGTGTACTCAGAGGCCAGATCATAAGAGACCCACTGTGTATGTGGCCCAGTGAGATAGAAAGATTTCTTAAAGAGCTTTCTCCCTGCAGACAAAATAGACACACAGAAGATATCATGCTTGGTTAAACATATTATTGGGCTAGAGAGATGGCTCCGCTGGTAAAGGCGAGGCTCACAACCAAAGCCTAATATTATCTAGGATCATATCTAATTTGAAAATGCTCAGTGAAGGCATTATGAAAGAGGTAGAAGTCAAACTGGACTTTGAAGGACAAAGATGATTTCGCGGGGAGGAAATATAAGGGTAAGCCTTAGACTGTGCACAGGCATCAAAACACAAAACAAACAACCCTACAAAACACAACAAAAAAATTATACTGATGTGATCTGGCTAAGCCAGACCTGCAGTTCTCAATCTCTTTCAGTCTTTTAATAATAATAATAATAATAATAATAATAATAATAATAATAATAAAGTGTCCACATGACACTATCATATTCACACCCTAGAAGACTGCCAGAGTAAAGACAGGATGTGGACATTAGGTCTGAGTGCCAGCTTTGTGACTATATTACCACCCTCTCTTGCCCACAACCCTTTGTGACACTACATCTAAGACTCACTGATGCCATTCTGGCTAGGCAAGCAGGTAGGCTAACTGTAAATCTTCACTTCTTCCTCCTCTTCCCCAAATCCATTCCCCCATGCTCATCCCCAGCTCTGTAGCAGACCACCTGATGTGGCCTCCCCTCCATCGTGTCCCATCTCCTCCAGTGGATCACACAGATCACCCCCTCCAAACTTACTCCCACAACTCCTTGCTTTGTCCCAGCCCCCAGCTTCAGCATGCCTTGCTTAGGAAGCCACAGGCCACGCTGACCATGGAAGCAGGTAGCCTAACTTCAGATCTTCCATACTTCTTCTTCTCCACTAAATCCACCTCTCCCAGTCTTGGTCCCATCTTTGTAGCAGGCCACAGAGCTGTCTCCTTTCCTCTCTGACCCCCTTCTCCAATGGATAAGGCAGATCTTCTCTGCCAACCTTCTACCCTTCCTTATCCTATTCTCTCAGCCCCCAACTCCAGCAAGTGTTCCCTGAGAACACACCAGCCAAGCCTGCCAGAGAAGCTAGCCTGTCATCCCAGTGAAGATGGTAAGTGAGCTTCAGATCTTCACTCTCCCTCCTCTCCTCCATAGTCAATGCCCCAGTCTCAGTCCCAGCTCTGCAGCAGACCACCTGTTTGGATTGTTCTCACTCTTACCCCATTTACAGAGGACTAAGCAGATCCTGGGGAACACCCTGCTGTCCTCCCTCCTGTGGAACCCCTCAGCCCCACCCCAGCCTATCCCCATTCCTAAGTGTCAGCTCCTAATACCTAGAAAAACATCTTACCTACAACCCCCATTGGTCACACCTAGCCTGATCCCAGAATAATTTCCTACTAGACAACACAGAGCCACCATACCCTCCTAAGAACTGGAGGGGGCAACAGAAACCAAGGGACAAAACACACAGCCAACAAAGACAAGACCAGATATTGGCACATAGAATTACAATCATCCCAAACACAGATACCTAGGAGCCAGCATAAAACACAATCAATAACAGCCATGACAATATGTCTCCACCAAAGCCTAGCTACCCTACCACAGGAGGCTCTGAGAATTGCAACAAAGCTGAAGCACAGGACAAAGACCTTTATGAATATGACAGAGGTCCTTAAAAAGAAAATTAATAAATCCCTTAAGGAAATCTATGAAAACACAAACCAACAGTGGAAGAAAATGAATAAAACAGTTAAAGACCTGGGAGTAGAAACAGAATTAATAGCCTTTATGAATATGAAAATTGAATATGAATATGGATATGAAAAACATAGGAATTCCAACAGGAAACTCAGCAGCAAGCTTCATCAACATCCTCATCTTGTATTCACAAGAGATGGAAGAGAGACTCTCAGGCACTGAAGACACAATAGAAGAAATGGATCCCTCAGGCAAAAAAAATGTTAGCTCTAAAAGACTCCTAGCACAAAACATCCAGGAAATCTGGGACACTATGAAAAGACCAAACTAAGAATAAAAGGACTAGAGGAAGAAGAAACTCAACTCAAAGTCACAGAAAATATTTTTAACTAAATCATAGGGGGGAAAAAATGTCCCTAACCTAAGCAAGGAGATGTCTATCAAGAGACAAGAAACATCCAGAGCATCAAATAGACTGGACAAGAACAGAAATTCCCCTCATCACATAATAAGCACCAAATACACTGCATCTAAGACTCACTGATGCAAGCCCACTGGGAAGCTAACTGTAAATCTTCACCTCTTCCTCCTCTTTTCCAAATTCATTCCCCCATTCAAAGAAAGAATGTTAGAAACTGCAAGGGAAAAATACAAAGTAACATAAAGGCAGACCCATTAGAATAACATATGACCTATTAATGGAAACTAAAAGCCAGAAGTGCCTGGACAGGTGTGCTGTGGAATCTAAGAAACCATAGATGTCAGCCCACACTAATATTCTTAGCAAAACTTTTAATCACAATTGGTGGAGAAAATTAGACATTCCATGATAAAACCAAATCAAAGCAATATTTATCTATGAATCGGGCCCTACAATGCCACTAGAAGATAAATTCCAATCTAAAGAGGTTAACCACACCCAAGAAAACACAAGGAATAAATAATCCATAATTAAATAAATCAATAAATAAATAATCAGGAGGGAACACACATACACACCACTACCACCACCAGCAACAAAATAACAGGAATCAACTAACACCACTCTTCTGCAAGTGGTGGTGCACGCCTTTAATCCTTTTAATCGAAGCACTTGGGATGCAGAGACAGGAGGATTACTGAGTCTGGGGCCAGCCTAGTCTACAGAATTCCAGGAGAGACAGAGCTAAACAGAGAAACCCCACTCAAAATAGTAGATAGATAGATAGATAGATAGATAGATAGATAGATAGATAGATAG
>NW_026592510.1:5911778-5919459 GCF_907164565.1 Psammomys obesus | reverse complement strand
TAGATAGATAGATAGATAGATAGATAGATAGATAGATAGATAGATAGATAGATAGATAGATAAAATCGCTGCTCATTGATATCTCTCAACACTCAACAATCTCTGAATTCCTCAATCAAAGACACAGACTAACAGAATGGATGCAAAAGCCCATCCTGCTGCACTTAACATCACAATTTAACATGACAGTTAGATACCACCTCAGAAGAAAAGAGGATGAAAAAGATAGTCCAAGCTAATAGACCTAAGAAGAACGCTGCTATATCCATTTTAATATCTGACAAAACAGAATTCAAACCAAAACTAATCAGAAGAGATAGGGAAGGACACCGCATTCTTATCAAAGGAAAAAAAAATCTATCAAGAGGACATTACAATTCCGAACATCTATGCACCAGACACAAGGGCACCAAGTTCATAAAAGAAACACTACCACAGCTTAAATCACACAATGACGTTCACACACTCATAGTCAGAGACAGTTGCCAATAGATGGGTCATCCAGACAAAAACCGAGAACTATTGGAGCTAACTAACGATATAAACCAAATGGACCTAACAAATACTTACAGAACATTTCACCCAAACACAAAAGAATATAACTTCTTCTCGGCACCTCATAGAACTTTATCCAAAAATGACCATATAATCAGACACAAGGGAAGTATCAACAGATACCAGAAAATTTAAATAACACACTGCATCCTATCTGACCACCACTGATTCAAACTGGATATCAACAACAATAGAAAGCTTACAAACTTATTAAAACTGAAGAATTTATCATTGAAAGAAAAATGAATCAAGAAAGAAATTAAAGTCTTTCTAGAGTTGAATAACAATGAAATTACACTATACCCAAACTTATGGGACACAATGAATATGGTTCTAAGAGGCAGGTACCTACATAGAAAGAGAGATTTCATACTACTAACTTAATAGTACACCAAAAGCTCCACAAGAAAAGAAAAAAAAAATCACACTCAAACTGAGTAGACAACAAGAGAAATCAAACTCAGGGCTGAGTCCAAGAAAACAGACACAAAACAAAGGCAAAAATAATACAAAGAGTTAATGAAATGATAGCTGGTTCTTTGAAAAAATCAGTAAGATTGATAAACCCTTATCCAAGCTAACTAAAAGACAGAAAAAGAATATGCAACAAAATCAGAAATAAAAAGGGGGACATAACAAAAGACTCCAAGGAAATCCAGAAAATTGTAAGGACTTACTTCACACACCTGTACTCCATAAAATTGGAAAATCTAAAAGAAATGAATGATTTTCTCATTAGATACCACTTACCAAAGTTAAAACAAGGTCATATAAGCAATTTAAATGTTTCCCTTAGAAAATAAAAGCAGTTATTAAAAGTCTCAACCAAACCAAACCAATAAACAAATAAACCAATCAATCAAGCAAACAAAAAAAAAAAAAAAAAAAAAAAACACCAGGGAAAGATGATTTTAGAGCAGAATTCTACCAGACTTCCAAAGAAGTGAATGTCAATACCCTCTAATTTTTCCACAAAATAGAAACAGGGGGAACGCTGCCCAGTTTGTTGTTTTTAACAAAATCTCAATCATTCAATTTTACCAACAAAGACCCATGAGCCAGATGCTGTGGTGAAAGCAGCTAGCTCAGAGAGGCAGAAAAGGCACCCAGGTAACCTTCCTCCTCAGCCAGCTTCACAAAAGAAAAGAAGCCTCCTTCCCCAAGCCATCTCCAAAACCCTCAAACTGAAGGCCCCTCCCTTCTGTTTCAGGTGTATGTCTCTATCCATCCTTCTGACTTCCTCTTACTCTCAATTTTTTTTTTCCTACATTCACTTCCTGTCAACTGGTTACTTTCTCCATATCTTGAACTATGGTTGACTTTATTTAATCCTGTTTATAATGTTCAAGCAGAAAGCTCTTGGGTTAAACTCATGAAAGATGAACAATTCACTACTGAATGAAAATTGGGACGAGACAGAAATCAAGAAGGAAATTAAAAACTTTTTGTAACTGAGTGAAAATGAATACACAATATGCCCAAATTTATGGAGCACAATGAAAACAGTTCCAAGAGGCAAGTTCAGAGGACTAAGTGCCTACATAAACAAAACAAACAAACAACAACAAAACCTGGAAAAATCTCATTAATAACTTAAAGACACACTTGGAAACTGTAGGATAGCAACAAGATCCATGCCCCATGCACAGGAGTACTTGGCTAACACAAAAGAAACTCAAGAGCATTTTTGCTGACTATTTGTCTCATTTTGCTTTGTGCATTTTTTTTTGTCTTATTGTTCTTTTGCTTATGAATGACAAGGTAAAGGAGGGACTATACAGAGTATAGAAACCTAATATGATAGGCATGTCCTAAATATATGCATATATAAAAGGAATTTAAATGGGATTATCATGTAATGGTAGAGACAAAACCCATCTTTTGTGGTCCAGTAAAACCTCTAGTGCCAGGAAGGAGTTACGTTTTGTTGAGTTATTGGCCAAAGAGATTTCATAGACAACCCTCAAACATCACACGCCATTGTCAAGGTTGTTGGTTAGTCTCCACAACCTGATGGTAAGGCCCTATTGCTGAAGACACACTAACTCATGTCGCCAAACGTGGAGTTATCAAGCTGGTGCACAGCGAAAAGCTTCCCCCCTACTGACTAGCGTTCATTTTGCTGGCAAGTACTGTGCATGCTACTGGAGGAGAAAAGTTATCCACTACAAGTTCTGTGATCTACAACACAGATCTACCTGCAATATACACTGGGAAAATCGTGGCCCAATTGTTATAGGGTTGGCCATCCGTGTTTTTTATTGGATTTAAAGGCCAGAGATAAAACTTGTGACTGACACTGATAAAAATCACTAAAACCTGAGACTAGCTAGGTCAGGGGTCCTAGGGGGAAGGCTAACACTATTATTCTGCTAAAGAAATACAGCAGTTAAATGACTCCTAATGGCATATTGCTATGCTTGTAGATTAGAGCACCATTTAACCCTCATTTAAGAAGTTTCTTCTTGCAATGGATGGGAACTAACACGGACAATGGGCACAGAGTAATAGCCCTCAGTTTGGGGCACCCAGCCCTAAATGGGATGTCTTTATTAAAGCCCTCCCCTCAAGGCTCAAGGGTCTATGCAGAAGAGAAAGTGGTAGGATTCTAAGAGCTAACGATGGTACTGAGTCCAAGAAAACAGTGTCTTCCAGAAACAACAGGACTGATACACATATGAACTTACAGAGACTGACAGCACACACGAGACCTGATTCAAATCAGACAAAAATCCCAGTACTGAGAAGAAGAAATAGACATGGAGTCTCATCTCTAAGAAGTTATTTGCTACTGATACATGTTAGGAAAGGGAAGGTCCATTTTCTCCAGTGGAGCATCTATGGATATATTGACCATATTTCAGGCAAGGCTCCACGGCCGAGAGTAACAGGACAACATAAAACAGACTCTATGGGTTGTTTGTTTGTTTTTTGTTTTGTTTTTGTTTTTGTTTTGAGACTGTGCTTGAGTAATATTTTCTAGGTGACTTAGGTGATAGAAAGTTTGTTTTGGTTATTTTTCTTTCTTTCTTTTTGTCTTATTGGGTTTTTTGGGTTTTAGTTTGTTTTTATTTCATTTTTTGTTGTTTTCTAGGAGGGTTTTTTGAGAAAGGGGAATAAACACAAAGTTGTGTGAGCAGGAAGGTAGGGAGGATCTGATAGGAGTTAGGGGAAAGGAGAAAATATGATCAAAATATATTTTAAGAAAAAAGTTTAGACAAAAATTAATTAATTAACAAAAAGATTGCTGAATGGGAAATATAGGTCAAATGAACTCAGTCCTTAAATACAACTGCTTCAGTCTCACTGAATGCTGCACAGTTCTTTCTAGACTTTAACCCTGTCAATAGCTGGTTCTCAGACTTTCTGAGAGGGAATTTCCGCTTGGTTTAGCATATCTGGACTAGATAAGAAACATTAAAGACCTACAAATGAAAAACACATGACATGAAGGAAATTCCCATTGGCTTTCCTTGTCTCTAAGGGGATTCCAGCCACAAAGCAAATCCGATATGGTCACCAGTCACACCCAGTCCCCATATACAGGGCACTGAGAAGATGATCTTTGACAAATGGCCTTCCACGTGGAGCTTAACAAGACACAAAAATGTATGTATGCGAGGATGGAACCCAAGCTAGACCTTGTATGTACACAGCATTCTCCCCGCTTTGGGGCTACGCTTCCACCTTGACCTGACAAACTCTTTGCACTTCTTCTATTTATACAGAATGGCAAAATAGCCAGGAAAGGACTAGTACACACACTGTCTACAAACACCAACCATCTCCTAAGCATAAAGGGAGTGCTTCCTCAGCACAAACTCAGATGGTATGGCTGTCCTTGGAGTTGGGAGATACAAAATTTCTTCATAATTTTTTTTCATTGTGGTGTAACATTATGAAGATGGATTTGTATGATTGAATTAATAGGCCAACAAGTGTGAACGTCAAGGAAACTAGTAGCCTGCCATGAAAAGAGTGACTTGACCAAAATGGCTCCTGTCTTCAAACCCTTTTGCATCTTAGAAATAAGTATATCTTTAGCTTATCATAATGTTCTATTAACAGTTCAAAGTAATTTTGAATTAAAACGATTTTTCTGCCAATGTCTTAAATTACCACATCTTTTCTCTAGCCAAAATTTTCTACAACTAGTGCTCTTAGATAATTGATAAATGTTCAAACCAGCTCTTGAGGGAGAAAGTTTTGATGTATAATTTGTCTATTTCTGTGGTGTAGACTTCAAGCATTGCTGATTCCCAGTAACCAAAGGATAATTGTCAAAAGTCAGCTCTGAGTGGGTCTGTTGCGTAACTAAGTGGCTCTAATCAGACAATATGAGCTGTCCCCAACACATCACTTGTCATTGTGCCAAGTCATTTAAGAGATATATTTCAAGCAAGTCTCAGGGATGCCCTCAAAACCAGGCATACAGCATAGACTGGGGTTTGAGACTGGATCCTTGCGTGGCTATCAAAGTTAACCAACTACTGAAGTTGGCTTTGATTTGTATGGAAATTGTGGTGTGAGTGTTGTGGATAGAAACATGTTTTTGTTTTGATCCCAGGTGTGGGACGTGAGACTGATTCAGATCGTCCACAGCAGAAAACTATTTGCCTCATGCGGGCTCTGAGAGGAGCTCTTTGCCACCTGCAGGTACTTTAAATCTGAGGATTCTGGAGAGAGAATAAATGTCAGAGCCTGGAGTGTGTGGAAGAGTTCTGAGAAAGAACAAGGCTGCTGCTCTTGCTTCCTCCCTGCAGCTCCCGGCTGCTGTTGATACCGTGAGACAAGAAGTTGGAGATCTCCTGAAACAAGGATTATACTGGCTCCAAGGAACCTGAAAGATCCTAATCAGCAGGAAGCAGCTAAAAGAACTTCACCCCCTCTCCCACTAACCCTTTCTCTCCTCTACCTGGTATTGGGATGTTGGAAGGGATTGGGGTGGAGTAGGGAGAAAGATGTAAGAAATGTAAATAAAAGTTTTTAAAAAGTATTGCCAACATGGAAGCCTTTTGTTTATGGTTTCCAATCTTCCCAGACCAGACCAGCCTGGTTAATCAATTTAAAATGTTGGTAATAGAGATAATATAGATCAAGGGTGATTCCAGGAGCTTTGCCAAGGCCCTCAGTGATGTCAATTCTTGGTAGAGTTCTAAGAGTGCCTATCTGATTTTTCTGTTCCCAGTACATTATTGACTCTGCTCTCTGTGGATTCATTGACTACCATGTTATTGAAGCTGAAGCTATTCATAGGTATAAGGAGCTATGTCCTTGAAAAGCAAGTAGAGCTGTTATTAGAGCCAACTTCTGGGAGAAATTTAATACAAAGTCCCTTATGGGGAATGTCAGGAGAGCAGAGTAGCAAACATTAAGCATTATGGACAGAAATGACCCTTTGATGTAGGTGGCTGTCAGAGATCCTTCCTTTCCAGAAAATTTCCCTGAGAGTCAAATCCAGGGTATGAGGAGATTCCAGTACAGGAATGTCAAAATTGGAGAGGAATAATTGGCCATATCTTATCCATTTCCTCCTGATTTTACGAAATTCCTATTGCCTATGGGCTGGTCCAGATCAACTTACTTAATTTCCTCCCTTTCCACACTGAATTGGCTCAGGAGGCTTGATATCTCCTCCATCTCTCGTACCCTCATGAACAAACAGGTACTTCTTTCTCTGGCTAGGAATAAAGAGACTGGGGAAAAAAAATCTCACTGCAAAAAGACCTTGGAAGACCTTCCAGAGCCAGCCCCTGGAACCTGTGTAACAGAGGCAAAGTTTCCAACGGCACTTTAGAGTGTGTTTCCTATGGCAGCAGTGATGAGGAAGTGCCATGCCTTTCTATAACCGGCTACCAAAAGGCCACTTCACAGAATTGGGGAAGGGACACAGAGAAAGTGTGTGGCAAACCACACAGACGTTGTCTCCTGCATGCTGAGGCCTCCGGCAATTCGTCACTTCACCCACATCTTCCTTCTAAGCATTGTTTGCTCTCCCATGTTGACGCTTACTATTGATGAATCTATCTTCACGAGACCATTTGGTATTGGAGTAGCATCCCATTCTCTATTCTCAGGACCATCCCAGAGGTTGGTACATAGGATCACATGCTGACAAATGAAGCAACTGAAATTTGCAAAAGTTCAAAAGCTTAATAAGCTGAAAACATGAGGTTTGAATTCATATCACTTGTATCTTTTTATTCCAACTGCTATAATGCAGCCCTATCATATTACAGGAGCTCAAAAGAATGTTTGGTGGCAGCTTGGGGGTTAAATAGTAGATAGAAAGTTGCCTCTAGGTGACCTGGATAGGTAGAGTCTGCATAGGAAAGAATAATTTATCCCCAAAACAGAATGAGGGAGAACTTTGAAAATTCACAAAAGTAACACAGAACCATTGGAAACTGCCAGGAAAAAGATGGGTAGAGAAGGGCAGGGGTGGGGGGACTAGAAAAATTCACCAAGCAAAACTCAACTCCAGCCTTGAAGGCCCCTGGTGAGGGGAGAAGAAGCAGATGGCTCGTCCAAGAGGTAAGCCAGTTAGCCCCAATGAAGAGAGCGGCACTGCGCCCCTTACTCAAGATCACCAGAGGCCTCTGAGCCCCAACTGCAGTTGCTGGCTTTGATAAGACAGTGGTTCCTGGGGCCACAGGTCAGCTGTGTCGAGGAATCCCATTTTGTCACCCTATATAACTCAGCAGGCGGTGGTCAGGTGTCATCTTGAGAGAGCAGCTACTGTTTAAAACTCATCTGCCCTGAAACCTGAAGACAAAGAACAATAATGGGCCAGGAAAAACAGTTTAGCCTGTTCCTGCTCCAACATGAGCGATGAGCCGAGGAGATAGCTATGGAAAGGAGGGTCAGTCCCTGACAAGCCAACAAGGGCAGGTGCTGGGTGGTGCCAGTCAGGCAGTGAACCACGCTGGAAAAGACTCTCTGCCCTTAAGTGCCTGGGAGCAGACGTAGATCCCTGGGTGGGACAAGCTCTCGACCCCACCAGTCTTCGCTGCCGAGAGCATGACAGCACACCACACCTTCACAGCTCCAGAACTGAGATCAGCACTTAAGGATTTAGAGAAGGAAGGAAGGAAGGAAGGAAGGAAGGAAGGAAGGAAGGAAGGAA
>NW_026592510.1:5897383-5911768 GCF_907164565.1 Psammomys obesus | reverse complement strand
GAAGGAAGGAAGGAAGGAAGGAAGGAAGGAAGGAAGGAAGGAAGGAAGGAAGGAAGGAAGGAAGGGCCCGCACTTGTCCTGACCTCAGTGCTATGATTACTGCCCCCAGAGCCAAAGCCCTTGAGAGACAGCTCCAGCATGAACATTGGCCACCCCTGGGGATACAATGAGGAGACTCTCTGGTGGGTGACATAAACCTGTTCAGCCCATTAATGGGAAGGATTTCTAATTTTTTGTTCCTTGTTTCCTTAAAACACACACACACCCTTAATTCTATCCCATTTCCTTCTCCTTTTTCATTCACTATTTCCACATTTACTGAAAATAATTCGTGGTTTTATAGCACATTCTGCACTGCTTTTTCCATTTTTCATTTTTTGATGATTGGTGACACATTTGTGTGTATCGATCGATTTTCAGTGAATTTCTGAATTGTGTATACCTTGATATTGTCACCACTGTGGCAGGAGATTTCTCTGAGTAATCTCAGAGTAGATTACCCTTCTCTGAGTAGAACTGGAGATTAAGCACTCAATACTCAAAAGCAGCCTGCTCTACAAAGATCGACAAGCAGGGGCTCAAGATACAGCTCACTGGTTAAGAGCACTTGTTGGTTTTCTAGAGGATTTGTGTTTGGTTCCCAGTACTCTTGCTGCAGCTCACAACCACCCTTAATGTCACTCCAGTTCCAGAGAATTGGTGTTCTTTTCTGATCTCCCTGGGCACCAGGCATGTACACAGAACACTTACATCCAGGCAGTAGGCAAAACACTCATATGCATAAAATAAAAAGAAATAAATCTAAAATAATTTTAATCCACAAATAAAGCCAGAAGCGATTTCTGTTCCAGCAGATGTTCAAGTTTCATCATGGGAACACAACAAATGCTTAAAAGCAAGTCAAGACTTCCTCCAGAAGGTGATAGAGCTCTTCAACTTCCGAATTCACAGAGTCTGAAATGGATAGGAGGTCAGTTTGAGATCTCAAATCTTACTACTGAAACGGCTCACTGACCTCAAAGACACAAACAACCAGATGAATTAAACAGAGGACCCAGAAAGTAAATTCAGCAACAACAGAGAAAAAAAATTCATAAAATGAATTGGGGTTTGGGGGAGAGGCTAACAATATAGATGAAAAAGTCAGCAAAGACGTGGTAATACATTTTTTTTTCCCCTAAAAATATCTCAGACTCCTCTTTGGAGGCTGAACTTTGGCTAGACCTTGCAGCCAAGTTAATACTATGGTAAAACAGATCAACAGGTTGAAAGCAACTGTAAACTAAACAAATATCTCATAAATGTTGGAGAAAACATGTAGATATAAGTTAATAGTAAGTGTTTGCAGTCTTGATTGCTATTCTGGGTGAGTTGTGTCAGTAACTAGCTTCTTCCTCATAAAACTCTATGAAGAATCCCTCATCTATTCTCCATGCCATGTTTTCTGTGCTTCTCAATAAATATAGAGCAAGACACTTTATTAGTGTCAGGCAGAAGACTCAGGAGTTTTAAGCGGAAAATCCAAAACTTGTACTTAATCTTGGTCAAACTTCTCCAAGAGGAAGTTGCTAACATGATCAAAGCACAAGGAAATTGAGATTTTTCAAACAGATAAAAGTGATAGGAAAGAAAGACTCAGTGAATCAAATAGCAAACACAGAGAAAAGCATAACAAACAGACTCAACCAAGAAGAGGAGGAAAATATCAAAGATAAAAGACAAAGGCAGAAGTATTCTACATTCAAACACCAAACACACACACACAAGCAAACAAACATGAGCATGACCACAAAGTCCAAGGACTCTGAGATGTGATCAAAATAACAAACCTGAAAATACAGTGGGTAGAAAGAGGCAAGATTAAAAACTAAAGACACAGATAATTTGTTCAACAAAATTAAAGCAGAAATTTCTTACAACTAGATTTAAAAATGGACATTTAACATAAGAGGCATTTATAACCCCAAATAGACATGGCCAGAGAAAAACTTCCCCACACATACTCTAATCAATACATCAAAAATACAAAGCAAAGAAACAATGTTAAGATCTCTAAGGGGAAAACACTACGTTGCCTAGAAAGGCAAACAGAATAACACCAGCTCTCATACTAGCAACCCTAGAAGCCAGGAATCCATGAAACGATGTATCCCTGAAAGTATATACCGGTCAACCAAAATGTTATACGCAGCAAAGCTAACTCTTGAAGTTGATGAAGGAATAAGGATATTCCAAGACAAGCGCACACTAAGGCAGCTCATGACCACCCACTGTAGCTGCTGAAGACACTAACACTACGAAGAAAGAAGGCAGACTCTGAATCATGACAGCACAAGAAGGAGTGGACTTCCTGAGAGGAATAAACAGCAAAGGAAAGCTAGAAATGAATTAACCACGTGTAGCACAGTAAACTAGAATTCCTAACACTAACTAACACTAACAAGGGCAGAAGAAAATAACAGGGCTAGAAAGCGGGCTCCGCATTTAGGAGCATATGCTGCTCTTCCAGAGGACCCTGGTTCGAGCCCCAACACGTGGCAGCTCACAACCAACCATCTGTAA
The DNA here is from genome assembly GCF_907164565.1 of Psammomys obesus. Taxonomy (NCBI): domain Eukaryota; kingdom Metazoa; phylum Chordata; class Mammalia; order Rodentia; family Muridae; genus Psammomys; species Psammomys obesus. The sequence continues at coordinate 5,909,206 of NW_026592510.1, read as the reverse complement.
CTCCAGTTTCAGAGGAACCAATGCTGTCTTTTGACTTTTGAGGGTTCCAGGTATGCATGTGGCACACATACATACATGTAAAGAAAACAAACACTTACATACATCAAATAAAATAAATAAACCTTTTAAGAATAAAAACAATGCAGACAACCAGAAAACAAGAAAAAATTACTGGAATTAGTAGACACTGCCTTGAATGTAATTGCCTCAAATCACCAGAAAAGAAATTCAAACTAGCCAAGTGGATTACAATCAAGATTTACTGACTGTTGCCTACAAGAAAACCACACCTCATTAGTAAAGACACCCACGTACTGACAACATTTGAAAGCCAGTCTTTCAAGCTAATAGAAGCTGAAAACAACCTGGTGGAGTAATTCTGAGATTTGATAGATATTTCAAATTGAAATTTGGCAGAAGAGATGATGAAAGCTACTTCCTGCCAATAAAGGAAAAAAAAAATCAGGAAAGAACAACTGTAAACATAAATTCATTGAATGGGGGAGCCACCAATTCCATTTAAAGACACTAATGAGCATAAAATGTTTGAATGATGCAGTAACAGTAGGTAAGAGCAACACCCTAGTTTCGTCTTTAAATAGGTCATCTGAGCCAAAAACCAAAACCAAAACCAGACAATAACAACAACCCCCCCACACACACAAAGGAAGCCTCTGAATTAAATCGTACCAGAGATCAAATTGACTCAATAAATAGAATACAGAGTATTCCATCCAACAGATGTGGAATACACATTTTTTCCAATACCTTGTGGAATATCCTGTAAAGAAGAATAAATGTTAGGCAATCAAATTTTAACAAGTACAACATAATCAAAATAATTTCTAGTAAGTTAATAGTGACACAGAAATAAAAATAAATAGGAAGCGAAACCACAGAAAGGATAAAAGTACTTGGAGGATGAAAAATATATTATTGAATGAGCAGCAGATCAACAGCAAAATCAGAAAAGGGATTTTTAAATGTTTCTAGAATCAATTTAAGCACAACTTACCAGCACTTTTGAGTTAGAAATAAGAGAATTCTAAGAGGTAAAGTTAAAGTTAAATGTTTACATTAAAAAAAAAAAGTCAGAGATGTCTGAAATAAATAACCAAGGATGAACCCTCAAGGTTTTAGAAGAAGAAGAACAGTCCAAACCCAAAAGCAATAGGAGGCTGGAAATAAAAATGATGAGGGCAGAAATTAAAGAATTAATAACACAGTGAGTCAATTAAATACAAAATTGATTCTTTGAAAAGGTAAAGATTGACAAACTTCTAATGAAACTAGCCAAAAAAAAGAAAGTTCCAGAATAATAAAATTAGAGATGAAAGAGGTTGATGTTATAACAAAGTCCAAAGAAAGCCAACTGTTCACTCGGGGGCTTTTTGAAAATGCAATTCTAAAAACGGGACAGATGAGAAGAAATGGGTAAATTTGTGTACATGGTATAACCTGCCTAAATCAAATCAAGAAGACATCAAAACCTTAAACAGTTCCATAGTCAACAAGAGTCAGACAGTAATGAAAATAGGGACTCACTACTGGCTTCTACCAAGTCTTCAGCCACCATCACTCCTGAAACTGTTGCCAAGAGAGACCGGGGAGAACTAGAACAGACTCATTCTGTGAAGACAGTATTTCCCTGACACCCAAACCAGAGAAGGACACAGATGCCAACAGCAGACTGTATGCCAATTTTCCTCACGAGCACAGGTGAACAAGATACTTGCAGACCTGAAGAGATGGCTCAGTGATTAAAAGCGTGGACTGCTCTTCCAGAGGACCTGAGTTTGGTTCCCAGCACCCAAGCAAGGGTGCTTAGAACTAGCTGGAAACCCAGCTCCTAAGGATCTAAAGCCCTCTTCTGGCCTCCAAGCACACCAATACTCCTGTTCACATACCTACAGGAAAAAAAAATGCATACACATAATAAAAATAAAATAAATCTTTTAGAAACTAACATTTTTGCCAAGAGTATTCATGAAAACATGGAGATCATATACTGTGATTAAGTTGGTTACCAGCCCAGGGGTTCAAGGTTGATTTCAACATATGCAAATCAATAAAGGTAATACAGAACATATAGAGACTTGCAGATAGAAGCTACACAATTATCTCAATAGATGCAGAAACAGCTTTTGGCAAATTCCAACATGATAAAAATCCATGAATATGTAGGAATATAAGAAACAAATATCCACATAAAGAGTATGCATGATAAACATGTAGTTGACATTATACTGAATAGGGAAAAACTGTTTCCTAAAGTAAAAAACAAGGTCTCTCTGTCTCTGTCTCTCTCCATCTTTCTCTGTCTCTGTCTCTGTCTCTCTCTCTCTCTGAGAGAAAGAGAGAGAGTATTCTTATTCTATATGGTGTCCAAGTCCAGGGTGGAAATTTAGAAAAGAGATTAAACAGGAGTTGAAGATCTGAACAGTGATTCCCTTGGGTTCTAACTGCGCCATGTATTCCTGGAAGTTTGCAAATATCTTCCCCTCCGTCACTGTGTACAATGCTTCTAGATTTCTATCTCCACACCACAGTGGTCCTCTTTTCCCCAAATTCCATCCCTGACCACTTCTGAGCATCTCACCCACGATTCTTTTGCTCCGCAGCCAGAAGCCTTTTTAGAGCCCAGGCTCCATACCCCTTGTTCTAGCATTCATCCTTCAGTTTAGCAAATACCCGTGGCTTCAGGCAAAGCGATCTGATAAAGGGATTAAGCTGATTTACATGGCACTCTCTGAGAGTGACAGCATGCCCAAGTTTTTCAACAGTGTTCAAATCTTCCAAAGAGAAACTTAGTTATCAAAGGAATTCGAGGGATGAAATACAGATGAATAGAAACTATGGACACGTAGAAGAGAGTATGCTGGGTGATTCAAAAAGCCTTTGAATATTGATTTTGATCATCATGCTGGTATTGTGGACTGAGAAAAAGTCAGTGATCTTCGCTTGTGGCCATGCAGAGTGTAGGGAGAGGGGATCCTGACAAAGTCTAAGCTAACGCCTTGCATTCCTTGAAATTCCACCCAATTCAAATCTTTGAAGGTATTTCTAGTCTGTTTTGAGTTTCTGATATGTTTTTCGCTAACAAAATAAAGGTACAGTGAAGTAACAGTGACCCCCAGATGAGCAAGGGGTCTGGAGACTGATTAGAGGACAAGGCATAGTGAAGGTTGTTTCAGGTCACACTGCATACACCAGGGACTAAAGTAGCCAGGTTGTAGGAGAGGGGGGAGCTTCCTGTCTCACAGGATGCTTTCTTTGCCGGGCTTATGATGATTTACAGAAGTTTGCTCTCTGAGTCTGGGGTCTTAAGCCTGTCTTCCAAAACGGGGCAGGAAAACAGATTTCTGCTGCCTGTCTCCACTAATTCAACAAACAACTTCAAATCCATACCTCCGAGTATAGATTCACAGGAGAGACAGCAAAAACATCTTTCGAATCCCACTGCAATCATGACATTCAAATGACCTGACCATGCAGCACTAGAATTCAGAGCAGTTTAAAATCAATCCACGGATGCGAGGAACAGCTTAAAAGCGGATGGGGAACCTGCCAGCGCTCACCCTGGCACCCCGGGCTCTTATTTTCATGATAGGAAGCAGCCTAACAGACAACTGCTCTTTCTCAAAGGGAACTTGTTTTCAAACCTGAACAACCATTGCTTTGTTCTCTTGAGAGAAAACAAGACAGCATCAATCAAAGCAAAGCCACATACCCAAACCCGCTGCTGCAGCTGCTCACTCAAAACCGCGTATCATTCCCTTTAAGCCACAGTGCCTGCCGGGAACCTTGTGAATCCTCTGCCCGGCTCTTCAGAACCCTGCTGCGGGTTAACTCTTGAAGGCTGGACGCTCTAACCCAGTAAGCCAAGGCTCTCTAATTTAACCTCTTGCTTGCTGACTCATCCAGCAGGCACGACGCACCCTGCCGCCGCTGCTGCTGGGCGAACCTTTGCACCACACTTGGAAGGTAACACCTAAACGGGTGTTTCTCAACCTGTGGGTCGCGACCCTTTGGGCCGTAAGACCTTTTCATAGGGGTGGTATACCAGATATCCTGCCTATCAGATAGTCATATTACAATTGATAAAATTAAAATGATGAAGCAGCAGGAAAAAAAATTATGATTTGGGGTCACCACAGAATGAGGAAGTAACTGTATTAAAGGGTCACAGCATTAGGAAGGTTGAGATCCACTCACCTGGAGGCTGTCCTTTTGCACCATGAGTGAACTTAATCATTTGCTCAGCCCGACTTGCTTGTCCTCTTTGAGTTGGAAAACAATCAGTTCGTTCCCCCAAGATATCAATTGCACACTGCAGAGATAAGATTGGACAATCAGCGCAGAGACTGGGGTAAAGAACATTTTGGAGGAAGGAGTTAAGTTCTAGGAAAGAAAATGCCTCCCGTTTTCTAGATAGATTGCAACTTGACGGAGAAAATTATTCACGTGTAGTAAGTGCACCGAACTACCTTGGTAATTTGGAGAAACAAATAAAGCCAAATTTATACTTGCTGCGGTGTTCTTCCAGGGAAAGCCAAAAAACAAAACAAAACAAAAAACACCACCACCACCAAAAAAAAAAAAAAAAAAAAATGCTTCCTGCAATAGTACCCATGTTATCCACGTGTACGTGAAAGTTACTAGGGCTCCTAGCAGGCAGGCGAGTGGGGGAGTGTTATTATTCTGACTGGGCGTTGATTTACAAGTGTGGATCAGCTTGTGTTTTTGTTGTTTTCTTTCGGGCTTTTTCTTCTTGAGACAGATTATCACCATGCCCTAGCCTTAATTCCCTGCCATCTGTGTCCTGCCCCCATACAGTGTCTGTGCCCTCCCTCCCCTTACCGGGCTTCTGGACTCCTGGGGCCTCCCTTGCCTAAACTACATCTACCCAAGTTGTCTCAAGGCTCCAGGAAAGAGTACAGTTGACCTGTGCAGAGGGGAGCGTACACGACCGTAAGAACACTGACAACGGCAGCTACCGTGGTGAAGCTTACCTCATGCCAGTGAATGCGCTGACCACTTCACATTGTACTCTGTAGGAAGGATCACCAGACCATCAGTAGAATCTGGGGTTTCCTCCTCGTTTTCAGCCCACCTTAAAGCCAGGCGCTGCCCTGTAGCTGAAGTCTGAGCTATGGAATGTCAAAAGTGACAGAAGCGATCACACAGAGAAACCTGAGAGGAGGAACCTGGGAGGACACAGGGCAGAAGAGAAGGGGGAGGGGGGGAAGCTGAACAAGAGTGATCAGGATGTCCAATTTCAGTGTCTATTGAGAACTATCATGATTTCTTCCTTAAGTGTCTGGTAAAATCCACCACCAAAACATTTGGACATTTCCGTTTCCCTTCATCACCTGTAATTACGGTGACATGTGGCAGCCGCATTTCCCAATTCTTGACCTGGGGCCAATTGACAGGTGTGTTCAATGTGTGAAAGCAACAACCATCACTTCTGTGTTTGCAATATGTCAGGAAAGTTCATCTTTTTTTTTTTTTTTTTTAATTCTGTCAAGTGGAAACCAGAAAGTGTCTCTGACTCTAGCTGAAGTAAACAATGGTGGATGCCATTAGTTTACCACAGAGTGGAAGGAGGACATCCCAGCAGTAGTTATCTTAGGACCCAAGGACATTGTTAAGGGTCCACACCTGGCCTGGCTGAAGCAACAGACACCTGCATCCACAAACATATTTAAGAACAAGAAAAATTTCCAAGAAGTCGCTCTAGGAACTTCTTGTAAAGGTAAATATAAATCTGCCCTAGGCACCATCAATTCACACCTACATATTTATACACAGGAAAACATACATACATGCATCACAGCCTGAGCGCCATATGTTTATGCTCTATTCATATCAGTACTCAGAAAGAATTGAGCTGTGGCATATTTGCCCAATTTGTTTACTATTCCCTAACAGAAAGAGTGAATTGTTAACACACTCAGACAGTATGGTTTTCACATGGCTGAGATCCAAAACTTGGCAGAAAGAGCTTTAGAGAGGAAGAATGTATTTTTGTCTGCGGCTTCAGAGTGCTCAGCCCATGGTCCTGTGTGCTTGTACATGATGTCATGGCTGGCGTGGGGACAGTGGAAGGGAGGCACTACTCACTCCACGAGCAACCAGGAGACAAGGAGACAGGGAATGTGGACATTGGTCTACCTTTCTCACTTGTCATTCTGGCTGGGTTCCCGTCTCATGAATGCACTGCTCACAGTCAACCTGGGTCTTCTCTGGAAAAGCCCTCATAGACACACCCACAGCTCTGCCTCCTCAATCTCCTAGCTCAGAGGTTTCCACGCTGTTGGTTGCTACCCCTTGTGTGTGTGTGGTGGGGGTTAAATGACCATTTCACAGGGTTTGCCTAAGACCACTGGAAAACACAAATATTTACATTATGATTCATAACAGTAGCAAAATTACAGTTATGAAATAACAATAAAAACAAAAATACTTTTATGGGTAGGGGTTACCAGAACCTGAGGAACTGTATTAAGGGGTCACAGCATTCAGAAGGTTGACAACCACTGTCCTGCATGATTCTAGATCCAGTCAAGCTGACAATGAAGACACTTAGCAGAGATGACTATAAAAATATAAAGCAGAATAAAATAAACCAGACATAGAGAATACTTATTGAATACATGTTATGGTGGGAAGAGTATAAACATCTCAGTAGTAGAGCACTTGCCTGCTCCTACCACAGTAAAAAAAGAAAGAAAGAAAATAAAAAATGTGCTATCATTGCTGTGATAAAACACCATGACCGGAAGCAACTTGGGGAGTAAAGGATTTATTTGGCTTGCATATCCATTGATGATGTATAAAGTGAGGACATCACCACTCCAACGTGTGGTTGAGGGGGCAAGGTTTTTATTGTAGATATGAGGGAGACTTAATCCTCATATCTTCAATAAAATATAAAGAATCTCTCATATCTACAATAAAATATGAGCCAGAGGAAGAGTCCAGAGCAGGAAGAGAAGGTAGGTGTCCAGTAGACTGAACCGGACCATGAGAGGAGAGAAAGAGAAGGGGAAAGTGAGAGAGGGGGACCAAGAGAAGAAGACAAAAAGAAAGAGCAAAGAGGACCAGGAGAACACATGGCAGAGTTATATAGGAATGAGAACCTGGGGAAAGGGAAGCCCAGGAGCTGGAGAAGTTTACGGGAGGGAGCAGATGTTGGTGTGTGGGTGGGATGGGGTGGGAGGAGGGAGGTGAGAAGAGTCAGGTTGCCAGAATGAATTCTGTAACAGGCATATTTGTGGTGCTGAGAGAGCTTTGAGGCCAGCATGGGCTCTGATATGCTAATAGGCACCACAGCTAGCCATTTGTCCAGAGTTTATTTGGACCTGAGCAGGAACTCAGTCTGGGTAGAAATCTGACGGCAGGAGCTGATGCAGACAGAGGCCATGCAAGGGTGCTGCTTACTGGCTTGTTCCTCATGGTTTGCTCAGCCTACTTTCTTCTAAAACCCAGGCCATCCCACTTGCAATAAGCTGGGCCTTTCCTCATCAACCACTAATTAAGAAAATGTCTAATGCAACCACTTTGAAAATCAATCTGGTACTTTCTCAGAAAACTGGAAATAGCTATACATCAAGACACAGCTATACCTTCCTGGGCAGACACCTGAAAGGTGCACCACCATACAAGGACATTTGCTCAATCACGTCCATAGCACCTTTATTCATAATAGTAAAAAACTGGAAACAACCTAGATGTCCGTCATCTGAGGAATGGATACAGAAACTGTGGTACATTTACACAATGGAATACTACTCAGCCCCTAAAAACAAAGAAACCATGAAATTTGTAGGCAAATGGATGGAACTAGAAATGATCATCCTGAGTGAGGTATCTCAGACTCAGACACACATGGTATGTACTCACTTATAAGTGGATTTTAGTCATATAGTACAGCATAGACATACTACAATGTACAGACCCTGTGAAGATAAGCAACAAGGAGGACCCTAGGGAGGATGTGTAAATCTCAATCAGAAGGGGAAATAGAACAGACAGAGGTAATGGTGGAAGAGTGGGGACCAGGACCATCAAAGCCAATCAACCAGGGCCCAGAGGGACCTATGTAGTCTGAAGCACCAACCAAGGACAGTGGCCTGGACGTAGATCCTCTACTCATAAATACCTGATGGGCATCTTAGGCTTCATGTGGGCCCAACAGTTGGAGATATCTCACTATGGACTATGTTACCTGCTTTTTGATCACTTCCTCATGATGGGACTGCGCTACCAGGCCACAGGGGAGGAAGGCGAACTCAGTCTCCTTGTGAATAATTGAACTAGGTTGTCTGGATAAGGGGGCTCCTCTATTCTGAAAAAATAGGGGGAGGGAAGATGCAGGAGGGTGGGTGGGGCTGGAAGAAGAGGAGAGATGGACCTATGATGAAGATGTAAATTGAATTAATTAAAAAAAAAGAAAAGAAAAGGAAAGGAAAGAAAAGAAAATGTCCTACAGAATTGCATAAAGCCTGATCTTGTGAAAGTATTTTTTTCAATCAAGGTTCTCTCCTCTCAGATGAGTCTAGCTTGTATGAAGGTGAAATTAAAAATTAGCAAGCACAGTAATAAAAACAAAGAGTGGGAATTTACCTCAGCTCTGCAGGGCCAGTCAAAGTTGACTGGGAAAGCTACAGAAAACTTTTTCTTGAGATAGCATTATTTGATATCTTGATAGATGTTTGGTTTACATAAATACATTTGTCAAACAGCTAAAATACACTAATTTGTATATTTTATCATTAATTGTGAATATATATATATATATATATATATATTTTTTTTTTTTTTTCTGAAGACACTGGGCCTTGCAAGCAAGTTAATAACATGTCTCAAGATCATTTAAGACTATGTATTTAGCCTGAGGTCCTATTATATATGCAACTTTTTAAAGTTTAACCTGCTGTAAGAGAATAACGTTGTTACAATTATTAGTTACTTACATACTTACTATGCTTTAGATTTTTCAGCCTTCACAATATAAGCTAAATGCATAGCTTTAATTTTAAGTTATGTATTCTTCTATCTCCCTAATACAGAATAATATATGTGTTATAGTAATCTTTTGCTAAAAGAATCCTACAATTTGAAAGCATCCATAGACTGAACAAATATCCCACAAATGTTGGAAGCAACGTGTGGATGCAGTTGGTAACATCTTGTGTAGTTCTGAGTGTTATTCTGGGTGAGTTAGGTCTGTAAAGCAGCTTCTTCTCTTGTAAAACTCTATTAAGGATCTCTATAAGGAATCCCTTGTTTCCTCCCCATAGCACATTTTCTGTGTTGCTCAAGATATGGAGAGGAAATCCTTTTGTTAGGGTCAGGTGGAGACACAGGACAGAGTGGAAAGGCAATAGGAACATATCAGGCACACACTACTGACATACAACAGACTGTTGCAGGATATTTGATCCCATTATGAACCTCCAAACAAGAACCCTGTTTCTTGTTTGGTGTGGTTGAGCCCTATCACACACCTTTAATCCAAGAACTTTGTTTATTGTAAACAAATGATTATGGTGTGGTTCAGCCAGCTGTAGCACAAACCTTCAATACAAGAGCTTTCTGTACACAGGATTTAATGAAGTTAACTCTAGGTCAAGAGGCAGAGCAAGAAAACAGCTGACAGGGCTTAAAGAGTAGGAGGGACTTTGAGTTGAGGGTATTTAAGACAACGAGGAGAAGCAGAAAAGGCTTTTTAGCCTAAAAGCTCTGGCTTTAGCTTAGGCTTCAGATCCTCATGTCCCCAGCTTTTTGGGCTTTGAGCTAGCAAGTCTTTGGCTTTGGGTTTTTGATCTTTTTCCTCCTGGGATGTCAGTTGAGCTAGTGGGTCTTTTGGGGTTTTTTTCATCCTGACCTGAGTTAAGAAGGAAGGTCAGCTGGGTGCTTTCCCTATCTCTCTGAGCTAGCAGATTTTTACCCCAGCATCCAGCTCCTGAGTCTTTACTGGTAAAGTAGAGCAGTTGAGATTTTCATTTTGTTTATAACAACAATTTGCAGGGCACGAACCCACGACCCTGAGATTAAGAGTCTCATGTTCTACCTAGACTGAACTAGCAGGGCCAGAAGCCACAAGCTACAGACAGAAGACAGACAGACAGATACACACACACATACACACACACACACACACACACACACACAAACACAGAGAAAGAGAGATAGAGATAGAAGTGAATTCAAATTTGAGCTGTCTCTTGAGAAAGTTTGTCTTCATTTCTTAATATGATCTTGACACATTTTGGCGCCCACTCTGAGGTTTCTTTAATACATTAACCAACACAATTTCAAAAGATAAAAGTATGGACAAAGTTTGAACTTGAGTTGAGAATATGAATGTTGACGTTGAGGAAGAAGTGAGCTGTCACCTTTATCTACTTTGGAATATGAAAATAAGTGTAATTGATAAAGACACATAAGTGATTAATATGTGGAAAGCAAGTAGAATAAAATAATGGTAGAGACTATATATGGCTATGCAGGTTTTCAGTATGGAATTCTTAGATAAGACAAAATGGAAGGAGAAAAGAGTTTATCCAAAAAGCTCTTCATTTTTGTCTAAGAAATGGACTTTCTAAGGACAGAGGCAATCCATCATTTCTTCTCATTTTGCCTATAGTATTGTTGTCCCAGACGTATTGGAAACTCAGTTTTCCATCCTTGCCATGCGTGAAAGTGACATTTCAGAAACCTTCTTATCTCCTTTTCACTTCTGTTTGAATTTGGCCTTGGGCCAGTGTTCACAGCACACGGGGCCTATGTGTGCTGAACACACTAACTGTTTCTCTTCTGGAGAAAGATTGTTTCTTCCCTTCCCCCATGCTCCAGCCACGTCTGCTACAGTTGGGCACAGTGGGCACAAAGTCTTGTAGGACAAGGCCATCTGTGCTCAAGGTCCCAGGAGCCCCAGAGGAAACTCATCAGATAGGCCTTTTGCCTGGAGGATTCAGAGTTGTTATAAGTGGCACCAGGAAAACGTTCAGCTTGTTATCACGAGAGAATGCTCCAGGATTCTATGTCAGTGCCGCCTCCAAAGAGGACTTGCACCAGCAGCCCTAGCGGAAGAAGACTCCCTCTCACACCATTTGCAGTACTTGTTCATCCAGAAAAACCTGTGGATTGAGAGGGTTAGCAAATGCCTGTAAACCCATCCGATATGGAATCCAGGGGGCTCATGGAACTGTTTACAGTGTTGTCTGTTCATACTACCTGTCATAAAAAGGAAGCTCATGGTGGGACACACTTTGTCCCAACTCATTCCTTCAGGTTCCCTCTCACCAGCCAGAAGTCAAAAGGCTTCCTTGTCATAATACACAATGAGCACATGTCCCACACACCTGACAATGGTGTGACTATGGCCGCCGGAAACTCAAAATCAATGGTAAAACAAACATCTCAGTAGCTAGATCACACTTCATCCAAATGATCTTTGTCTTTATTATTATTATTATTTACTATTATTATTAAATATTCTGATGCGGAGCCATGTTTAGTTATTCTAAAATAGGCAAAGAGTATCCCGACATGTGGCAGTTCTAATAAGTATCAACTTCTCCATGTAGGAGGCTTCTTCGGAAGAACAACTCATCTCTGTTTGAATACATGTCTATGCTGCACTGTAGTCATGACGCCATCATTATTTTAAAAAAATGCGGGGGGGGGAACTCAACTTTCATTGGTTCTTTTTTTAAATTATTTTTATTAATTACACTTTATTCACTTTGTATCCCCCCTGTAGCTCCCTCCCTCCTCCCCTCCCAATTCCACCCTCTCTCCCTCCCTCCT
>NW_026592510.1:5861115-5897373 GCF_907164565.1 Psammomys obesus | reverse complement strand
TCCCTCCTCCCCTCCCAATTCCACCCTCTCTCCCTCCCTCCTCCCCTTCCAATTCCACCCTCTCTCCCTCCCTCCATGCCCCTCCCCCAGTCCACTGGGTCTTTTAAGAGATAGTTTCTTTCTTGACTATTTCAAGAATAGCTTTTTTTTTTTGTCTGTTTTTTAGATTTTTATTTTAAAAATCAAATTATCAAATCTACCCCACCTGTCTTACTTAGGATAATTAAACACCATGACCAAAAGCAACTTGGGGAAAGAAGGGTTTATTTGGCTTACACTTCCTTATTGTTCATCATCAAAGGAAGTCAAAATAGGAACTGACAGGAGGAGGGGAGGATGGGGACTTTGAATGGCATGTAAAGTGAACAACTAAATACATAAAATTAAAAGTTAAAAAAAGAGGAGACAGACATGATGCTAAAACTGAGTTCCTTTTTTTTTTTTTTTAATATATTGTGAGCCAATCTCAACAGATTGCATGATCAAGGTAAAGAACAAAGACAAGAGGAACAACTCTAAAGAAAGGGCTAGCTACCCAAACCCAGAAGTTGGGGCTAGGCCCTGATGGAACTAGAAGCATCAGGACTGAAGTATTGGAGAGTCACATCTGTCCACACACTAAATTCCATGATATGTTTGGAGAATGTAGTAAAAGGACAAACAAAATGTATTCAGAAGAAGTTATTGATAGCATCAAGAAAAAAAGTTGCCATAGCAAGACCTTTTTATGGAACTATAATTTTTTTTTTTCTAAAAAAATTTGAACAAAACAAACCAGGAACTGAAGCTGGGCAGGAACCTGGAGGCAGGAACTGATGCAGAAGCCATGGAGGAACGCTGATTAGTTGCTTGCTCCTATGTCTTGCTCAGCCTGTGCTCTTATAGAACCCAGAACCACCAACCAAGGGATGGCACCACCCAAGATAGGCAGGACCCTCCACACCAACCACTAAGTGAGATAATGCCCTACAAGCATGCCTACAGCCTAATCTTATGTATTTTCTCAATTGAGGTTCCCTCTTTTCAGATGACTTTAGCTTGTGTCAAGTTGACATGAGACTAGCCATCATGTCTGTCATCCTTCATTCCCTCCCCTCTAACTCCTCCTCCATCTTCCTGCATTGCTATTCCATCCCAGCTTCAGCAGCCATCAAATGTCAATAAAGTCTCAGCTAGAGATGGGATTTCATCTTTCCTTCATCCATTCTTGCTAGGACTTTCTCTGGCTTTATCTGGTGTAGATCTTATACATGCATCACAGCTGTGTGACTTGATTTGTACAGAAAACTCTTTCACTACAGTCATCTACCACCTCTGGCTCTTACAATATTTCCATTCTCTCTTTCACTACGATCCTTGAACCTTGGGAGAAATGGATGTTTGGCTGAGCACTCCCCAGTCTCATTTCATGAATGTAATGATTGTGGGTTCCTTCTCTGATGAAGGTTAAGAGATGCACTGATCCATAGGTATAAAGATAACGGCTTAGGGGTATCATAATAGCATTTTCATGTAGCAAGTAGTAGAGTCCTACTCTACGGTCTATACTTTCTCTAGCTACAGGTTCTCAGCTTAGTTAGAGGTATCAGGCATGAGTTTCATCACATAACATGGGCTGTAAAAACAATCAGAAAAATGATCAGTTACTCCTGTAACATTTATGCCACTGTTGCAGTAATGGGCATATTTTACCAGACCAGTAATTTACAGGGTTCACAGCTGGATAAGACTCTTGATTAATTTTCTCCTCTGATAGCATTCACAGCTCTTTCTAGCACTATGAAAGCCGCCTGAAATCAAATGTCTAGATCAGTACCAGTTTTATTGATTCCTTTTCTGTGAGGCAAGTATGTGGTATTTTCAGGAAAATAAAGTGTGAATGGTAAATCAAGTTATGGAGGGTTGCCAACACCCACGCCAGTGTCGCCATAGTAGCATAAGCTACAGGGCGGGGGATACGCTTTCTCCGGAAATTCGTCCCCTGGAAGGTCCCTGGCAAACTCATCCCACTTGGAAAAGAGACGTGTTCTGAGATTTCTATGCTTCTTCAGTTGTGGCTCTGGGGCTGGAATAATGAATTCTTTGATCTTTCTCTGTGACACCTGAAACAGCACAACTAATTTTATAAAGAAATTTATCATTAGTAGATTGTTAAAGGCTTTAATAAAAATAATAAGTTTAAGAAAGGTAATGAATTAGATTTAATATTAATAGGCATTAAGAATAGTGGAAAAATAATAGGCTCCTTCTTAAGAAATAATAGCACGAGAGGTGCAGCTGGCGAGAGTCTCCCCTCCCTTCAGTGCCTTGTTCCTAAGGAAGATCATAAATCTTGGGCTGGACATATGGGAGGAGGGTTAACAAAGGTATAGTTAGATTTTGATATAGAGAGGGACTTTGGCAGGCATCTGACTTAGCTCCTGACTTTCTTCTTCACTGGTTAGCAATAATGAAACTATATTTGAGGTTTCTTTTCCTTTGTTTGCTCTGATCAAAAAGTTTTTAGGCCAAGATTACTTGTGGGCACTGCTTTATGTTTGACTGCATTTTGAGTTAAAATGTAAACTTTGTATTCTTGGTAAAAAGTCTGAATGTTCTGGGAAGTATGCCAATTTTAAGGTGCCTTTTGTATAAAAATACTAGCTTGATTTCAGTAAAGTTGCAGCAGAGTCAAAACCATCAAGGTGTCTCTGTCTGTCAATTCTTCATGGAAACCGTGTCTTCCTGTCCAAAGCCTTGTTCTCCCGAGGACGACGGGAGCCCGACTGGGCCGGTCCGTGGCAGAGGGTAACCTAGGATAATGGGAATAGCCTATGATGTTTGGTGGGGGGAGTACAGAACACCATTGGCCAACAAATTCAAAGAAGTGCCTACGCATCCTTAGCATTGGAGTTCTTGTTGACTGTGGTGTCTAGTGGTAGGGGCACTATTACCAGTTACAGCATAATTCCATTTTTATATATGTATATATTTAAAAACGTTTCTACAGTGGGTTTTCCGATGGCTTTTTCATATGTCTTTACGTTTATTTATCTCTCTCCATACTCCCTCCTCTACCCTTCCCTCCCATTACCCCCTAACTTTTCCTTCTCTATTACTCCCTCTTCCCCCTTCTGACCATCTGTGTCCAATTCCCCATCCCTTGCCATCCACCGCGATGGCTTATTTCATTCCTGACTTCTACTGGAACTCTAAACAAACACACCCAAAGCTAGCATCCATATGTAAGAAAGAATATGCAGTTTCTTTCTGTATCTAGGTTTAACACACTTACAATGATTATTCCCAGCTCCACCTATTTCCCTGAAACTTTCATGAATTCATTCTTTACAACTGAATAAAGTTCTATTGTGTATATGTCCCACATTTTCACTGTCTATTCATCTGTTGGTGGACATCTGAGCTGTTTCCATTTCCTGCTACTGTAAACAGGGCAATGAACACAGATGAGCAGGTTTCTATGCAGTAAGATATCGCATCCTTTGTAGGATGCAGGAGTGGTATAGCTGGGCTATACATCTATTTCTCGTTTATAGGAGAACTTCCATACTGATTTCCATAGTGTCTGCAGCAGGTTGCATCCTCACCGACAGCGACTGAATTTTTCCTTCCCTACATCCATGTCAGCAGTTGTTGTCCCTTATTTACTTATTTTGACTTCAGACATTCTGACTGGGGTAATAGATGAAATCTCAAACTAATTTAAATTTGCATTTTCCCGAAGGCTAACAAACAAACACAACAAAACAGCCATTTATATTTCTTTTGAGAATTCTGTTTAGTTGCATGCCTTACTTTTTAAATGGATAGTTTTATTTCTTGGTGTTTGAGGTTTGTTTGTTTGTTTGTTTGAAATAACCTTTTTTTAAAATTTTCTATGTTTGGGTGTTTTGCCTTGTATGCATGTCTGTGAACTACATGCATGCAGTGACCAAGACAGAATGCTGGATTCCATGGGATTAGAGTTACATAGAGTTGTGAGTCTTCACGTGGGTGCTAGGAATTGAATCCTGGCTCTCTGGAAGAGCAACCAGTGCTCTTTACTGCTGAGTCATCTCTCCCAACACAGATGTTTAGTTTCCTTGAGTTTCCTAGACATTAGCCCTCTGTCAGATATAGTGACATTTTCCCATTCTGTAAGCTGACTCTTCCCTGAAGTGCTGGTATCCTTTGCTCTATAGCAGCTTCCAGTTTCATGAGGTGCCATGTAAAAATACACTTTTTTTAACAGAGAAATATGACATCTGATATTGTATATAGCTGAATTCTACGTCTTATATGGGCATCACCAGCACACCGGCATATCAAAAGTTCTTAAGAGTCTCACAGCCAAGAAGACTAGGGAATGGACCTTGGCAATCTGAATGAATGCTAATTACAGGGTCCTAAGACAGTGGTTCTCAACCTGAGTTGTGACCACTTTGGATATTGAATGACCCTTTCACAGGGGTTGCCTAAGACCACCTGCATTTCAGATGTTTATATTTCATAACAGTATCAAAATTAGTTATGAAATAGCAATGAAATAATTTTGTCGTTGGGGGTCACCACAGCATGAAGAACTGTAGCAAGGGGTCACAGCATTAGGAAGGTTGAAAGCCACTGTCCCAGACTATAGGCCCTCTATGTTTCACACCAGTGTCATTTTCCACTCATGATCTCTGGGCATCTGAGGTGACAATCGGAACACAAAGCAGACTCTGATAGCCAGCTGTAGTTCTTCAACTGTTGTTAGGAGTTAAGATTTTGGACTTAGTCATTAACAGTACTTTATGGAAAACCACTTATTCATTGACTACAAAAAATATCACTAATGTCTCTAAGTGTCAAAGCTTGGGAGCCATTATTTCCATCTTCATACTAAGAAAATGTTGGACCAAATAGAAAACAGCTTTTTCTTGGATAAACCAAAGGTTGCAGGTCCAACCACCACACCACTAGGTGTGGGTACACCTAGAATAATGACTGGGTTCTGCTTCTGTCGAACAGCAGCCAGTAGCCACAGCCATTGTAAACTAGCGCTGAAGCACTGATGAACTGCTGCAGGTGGACTAGAAAATAGTGCCAGCATGAGAAATGCATGGGGGCCCTTTATCCCATGCCGGTTACTTCTAGCCTTCCCATTTTACTTAAGGAGACGAAATACTCAACAAGAGTCAAGTGGTAGAATAGAGGGTTTAATGTTTACTTGTGAAGTTCAAGCTTGGAAACACAACCCACTCCCATTATGAAACTCCGAGGAAGGCCAGTCAAGAGGGACATCCGAAACAGTAGTACATCAAAGGACTATGAAGCCCTGTTAGCTACGGTGGCAAGCATTAAGTACAACACCGATGAACAAACACATTAAAATTAAATTCCTATTTCCCAACCTAATATGGCTACCTTTCAGCAAAAAAAAAAAAAAAAAAAAAAAAAAAAAAAGTACAAAGTTTGCCAAAAGGCATGAAGAAATATCCTGAAGATAGAACACATGAAGCAGGAATGAGAGTCAAGGGCTGGAGAGATGGCTCTGTGGTTAAGAGTACTTCTTGTTCTTACAGAGGGCCTAGCCTCAGTACCCAGCACTCACAGGTTGGCTAACTACCATTCATACTTCTGGTTTCAGGGAATCTGATACCCTCTTCTGACCTCCAAAGGCACCATTCAAGCAAAACATTTCATACACATAATCTTAAAGAATAACTAGAAGAATGAAATTCAGGAAACACACACACATACAGGAATATCTAGAGAACTTTAAGTATATGGAGGGCACCCCTGGACAAAATAGGGCAATGGAGAAAGGAGTTCTTTAAGCAGACAGATGGGAAATTTAAGGGCCAAAGGAAATGCTAGAAATCATGAGCATTGTAGCAGAAACAAAGAATGCCTGTGATGAGCTCATTAATGGGGCAGGAACTGCTGACGACTAAGTAAGCTTGATATTTACATGAAATAAAAGAAAGATTCTAAAACACTGTGGTTACTCCACAAGGTTTCAACATATTGCAAGGGAAGAGTGGAGAATATGTGAAGCGATCAAAGGCTGGCAACTTCCCAAAATTAACGTTGGCCACCAGAATAGAGCAATGCGATGTCCAAAGAACACTAATCAAATATTAAAAAACCCGTACACTAGGCAATGCCCTATTCAAACTGCAGAGGGCAAAGACAAGTTTTTAAAAAAGAAACTAGTGGAAAGGCTCAACCACCTAAAGAGAAACAAGGATGAGATGACAGCATGCTTCTTGCGAGAAGCCATGCAAACAAGATGCAGGCCATAAAAATCAACACCATGCGACTCAGAATTCCACATCAGCAAGGAAACGTTCTGAGACAGAGCTAAAGGAGTTCATCCCCAGCTAACCTGCTCTGCAAAGAATGAAAATTTCCTCAAGCCAAGTGAAAATGGGCGTCAGAAATTTAAATCTAGCCAGATATGGTGGCACACACATTTAATCCCAGCACTCAGAAGGCAGAGGTAGGCAGATCTTTGAATTCAAAGTCTAGCCTGGTCTACAGTTTCAGGACAGCCAAGGCTACAAAGAGAAACCCTGTCTCAAAATGACAAAACTCAACTAATCAACCAAAAACAAAACAAAACGAAAAACCAAAACCGTACATCTACATAAAGATAAGCACAGTCTTCGGCTTTTTAGATTTTAATTCTTAATTGATCTAAAGGATAATTGCTTGCTTAAGTGAACACTGGCAAAGTTTTATTGGGTGATTATGATATTTGGATAAGTGAAGTGATTGGCAGCAATGTTACCAAGGGACAGGAAGGAATTAAGAATATACAGTAATGACACATACTATACTACCCTTAAGACAGGCATAGCCTAGGTGACAATGCCTACTGTAAACTCTAGAGCAATCTTTAGACATATTTTGGTTCTGTGTGTAGATAAAATGGCCATGTCAAAGGACACTAACATGTTGTTTTAAACATATTTTTGTTTTAATCCCAGGTGTGGTATGTGGGACTGATTCAGATGGTTCCCAGCAGGAAACTATTTGCCTCATGTGGGCTCTAAAGGGGCTCTTTGCCACCTGCAGACAGTTTGAATCTGAGGACTCTGGAGAGAGAATAAATGCCAAAGACTAGAGAGGGTTGAGGAGCTCTGAGAAAGAACAAGGCTGCTGCCCCACTCTATCCCCGTGGTCCCTGCTGCTGTTGATGCAGTGAGACAAGAAGCTGGAGCTCTCCTGAAACAAGGATTGGACTGGCTCCAAGGAACCCAACGACCCTGACCAACAGGAAGTAGCTAAGAGAACTATGACCCCTTTTCCACTAACGCTTTCTCTCTCCTATCTGGTGATGCGATGTTGGAAGGGATTGGGGTGAAGTAGGAAGAGAGATATAAGACGTAAATAAAAGTTAAAAAAGTATGCCAACACTGGCATGTTCTATCACTTTTCACGATATTGTGTGTGCATGGGTACGTGTAGATACAAATAGCCATGTCAGAGGACACTGGCGTCCTTATCTATCACTTTCCACCATGTTGCATCGAGACAGGCTCTCTCACTGAATCCGGAGCTAGGCTAATCCTCCTGTTTCAGCCTCTCCCTGCACTGAAGGTAAAGGTAGGTATCACCATGCCTGGCTTTTTATGTGGGTGCTGGGATTTGAACTCAGGTCTTCAGAAAAATACAGCAAGCTCCCCTTAACACAAGCTACTTCCCCTCACACTTGTTTGTTAAAACAGGGTCTTGCTAGGTTCTTCAGGGTTGGAATTTTGAGATACAAAACAATTCTCCTGCCTCAACCTCAAGAGCAGTTATCTTGGACTACAAGTGCACAGTATCATGCCTGACAGAATATTTTTAAAAAGGAGGTATAACTGGTTGACGGAGACCAAATTCCACTGGTGACAAGGATCACGTAAATTCCTTCTAACCCGTGCTCTGAAAACAGTTGCTACTAAGCAGAATGCCAAGGGTTTTACTTTCTTTTAAGTAAGGCCACTGACCACAGGTAAAGGTAAAAGCTGAAGTGACTCATATAGCATACTATTCCATAGTAAACTCGAAACCTAACTGACTCTCTGTATAATGGGGGTCCAGTTATGGGGGGGGCTGTGGTGGTTTGTACCTGTGGTCCCGGTACTTGGAAAATGGGAGGAAGGACGATCAGAAGTTCAAGACCAACCTAGGCTATGTGAGACCTGGTCATATAAATGGGTGAGTGGGGCAGAGACGAAGCTGATGGTATACTACCTGCCCTGCACACTAAAGGCACTGGGTTCAAGAATTTACCACACTGGTTCTCAACCTACGCAGATACCCTGCATATCAGACAGTTACAATTCATAACCATGGCAAAAATCACAGTTGTTAAGTAGCAATGAAAATAATTTTATGGATGTGCGTCATCATAACATGAGATTAAAGGGCTGCAACTTTAGGAAGGTTGAGAAACCACTGCTCTACACAGACACTACTTCCAAGTTTCTTGGGGTGTGTGAGGAGAGAGCCCATTTCTAACATTTGTGTTAGGAACTCATGTTGATATCCAGCCTGCTTCCTCTGCATCTGGTTAATGCACAAGGGAAGCCAAGTCCACTAGAGGTGAGGATGGGCCAGGTGGCCATTTTGCTGGGTTTGCTCTAAGACTTCACCACATAGGCCTGGGACACACAAGCTCCAATCCGCCTGCCGCTAACTTCCACTGGCTTCCTTGGTGCTATCTGATAGGCCTCTTCCATGAAGCCCTTCCGTGCTTTAAATCGGGAATCACTACCATCTTTCTTTGTGAAGTTTTCTCAGCCACGGACTGTCCACATGCTGCCTCTGCACCTCCCCTCAGACCCCCCATCAGAACGGCTACACTGGTTCCACTGTAGAGAAAAGCAGTACTTTGGTTGAGACTTAAAGAGTTCAGAGATGTTGGCAAACAATGGGAACAGTTTGATTTTAACTCATCTGTGACTCACTTTACATACTGAAAAACAAAAACCTGTGGGGGTTTTTGACAATTAAAAATACATTTTAAGGTCTTGCATGAATAATAGATGAATAATAAACACTTTAAAGACTTGGGCCAACAAGCTCTGAAGGGATCCCGAAGCTTGGTTTCCTACAATGATTTAACAGCTTCATGACTTCTGTGAAGATGAAGACACTATAATAGCCACATACTTTCAGTATCAGTTTTTATTAAAAAGTGCATTTTGATTAGTTTATGATTTAGGTACGCTGTAAGATATCAGCATACTCTCTTTAATAATAACTTTACAAAGATTTAAAACAAACAAAAATTTAAAAGCCTTTTTATTTCCTTCACCATTATTGTTTTACAATACAAATATCACCTTGTGAGTATACACACAGACACACACACTTTCATACACTCGCACGCGCACACACTTTTGCGCGCGCGCGCGCGCACACACACACACACACACACGCACACACACACACCCTACAGAAGGTAACCTTGCTGCACATAAAATACAGAATGGATATATTTATATTTATATATATATATATATATTTCTTCGTTCTTAGAAAACTATTTTGTTCTCCACGTTGGCAAGTATAGAGTAGAATACTTCCCCAAACATACATATGTCAGAAGTAAAACTCAGAATTACATGCAGTTTCTGCACAAATATATTTTAAAGAAATAGATCTTTTTGTTGTTGTTCACCAACAAAATTGTCATGAGAGTATGGATAACTAATTTATAGCTTTCAAGTTTTAGGTAAGTGATCATTTTCAAAACTCTCTTTTAAAAAAGATATTCATGGCTGTTTTTATTGAGTAGTTAAAACTGTTTCAGCGATACTTGTCATTGCTGCCTGCTCACAGAATGTGAATGGACACACACTCTAATTCACTCCCCTGTTCTTTAATTCAAAACAATTTAAAAACCATTAGCAGTCTTTTGATTTAATTTAGCTATAAATGCAAAATTTAGTAGTGTATACATACATTTATATTTTCATGGAATACTTTATTTTAAATAAAAACATTTAAGATTGCCTACCGATCAACCATACAATCAGGACAAGAAAGGCACTAGAAACATAGACAAATTTCTCTCCCAAGAAGCATTTTTAAATTTTAACTCTCTTTTCTGTGACATGTAAAAATCTCTAAATTTGGTTTTCATAACATCATTTTGAAAAATAAAGTTAGGAAATACTTAGAAAAATCACTTTATAACAGAATCTTTTTTTTTTTTTTGCACTTTTTGATACACCATCTCTGCTGATTGTATAAAACCCTAGGTGACCAAATCTCTGTGCACCTACCATCTTCCACTGAGCATCAGTGCAAGAGGCAGAGAGGTTCCAAATCAACTCCCTTTCAGACACTTAGAACCCTTCATAGAGACATTTACTAGAAAATGGCTTACAGCCCTGTCTTTGGGGCAAGAGATACGAAAAGTATGTTTTCCCAAGAAAATAACACACTTTATTTCCAGATGTGGCTGGAAAGGCTGGAGCTTATGATATAGAAGCATGTAGTGGCACTCTGAGTGCCACAGAGGAACATGGTGGGTGCCCGTTACAGAAGCCCCAAGCTTAACAACAGGAAATGTGTACAGTGCATGATACGGTAAATTTTCTGTATTGTTGTCCAACGCAGGTCCTTTGGAGAGAAAAAAAAAAGATCACAGTGCTGACCAGGTAACTCAATAGGTTAAGTCAAGGTAACTGTGGAAAGATAATAGCAGTGGGGAGGTGTTTATTTTATGGCATCTTCTCGCATGGAGTTCTTAGCACTTTGGACAGTTCCTCATTCCCCTAGGTGGCACAGCTGTTATGTGTCGTTTACCAACCGGCTATATTTAACTTGCCTACCAAGGTGGACTACTGGCCAGGAGAAGGGCCAATGGTAAGATCGAGGTACAATTCCTTGGACGTTCTTTTCAAAGTACTGAAATGGTCTGTACCACCACACCCTGGCCAGGAGGTTCATCTGGGAAGCTTCCTTTAGCACCTAAGAAAGCAAAGGACACACAGTTTATTCTTCTTAACGTCTTTCGTGGGACACGTTTCCCATGTTACAATTCAAAGGGTCCCGGACTTGCCACCCACGCAGCCCAGCTCCACTCTTGGTTCACCACACTCTCTCTACCCTGAACACATCAGATTCCAGCACAGCAAGGGAAACTGAGCCTCAGCCCCTCCACTCTTGCTTATTAAATATCTCAGTTCGCCTTTTCCTTGTTCTTCTATGCTCCTATACAATAAATAAATATAATATATTTAATAACTTAGTTAAATATAACTATGAAATTACTGATGGGCCCATCATAACCAAAGGAGGTTAGGAATGCAGATTAAGTGCAGACTTAGAGAATATTTTTTCACAGACAGTGAGAGTTTATCTTTAAAAAGAAAGCAATATGTCTTATTACATCAACACTTTACAAACTGACTCTTTCGGAGTCAGACAGAAAAGCCAGCACCATCTCAGGAGAGATCCTAAGGAGAGACCAGATAATATCCATAGATTCTCTGTCTTCCCAGTATTTCTTACTCTGCCCTAAGCCAGCGACACCAAACCGAAGCCAAGAGAAGTTAAAACTCAAAGGAGCAAGGATACTCACTTGCTGGTTGGCCATCGTGTGATACCACCAGAAGAGTCTTGTGGTGATGTAGTACGCTACCACCACGTCCACAGTGTAGTGGTCATGCGCTAAGAGAATACAGAAGATTCCAACGACGCTGAGGAGCCAGCAAATCCAGTGGTACCACCAGAGTCGCCGAGGGGAATCTAGGAGGAGGAGGAAAAACTGGCAATAGTCTCGTTCTCAAATACCACGAAGGGCACTCAGCCCTGCCTCTGCCATTCGGGAGACCAACTGTCTTACATCTTTCCTCCTGAAAGGCCATACCTGGGTCAGCAAACCACGAAGACTTTCGCTTCTCTAAAACCATGGCTAGAAGGAAACAGCACTTCACAAAATGATGTGACTCTCAGGGCTGTAACTTGCTTCATATAACCAGAAGTGTATCTTAAAGGGTGACTGTGAGCAAACTCGCACAGGTTGTTTAACTGCGCTCCATTTAAAAACAACTGCCTACTGACACTCCTTTGTGCGCAGTGCTTTGTGTGTGTGCCTATTCGTACGAGTGTAGACACCGATGTGTAGAGGTGTACATGTGCGCACATGTAGAAGCCAGAGTTGAAGATGAGTGTCTCTCTTGACCACCCTATGCACTGAGGAAGGGTCTCTCGGCGTGAAACCACACCACACCAATTCAGCTAGTCTAGCTATCAGCTTGCTTCAAGGACCCTCTGTCTCCTCCAGCTTTTGAATTAAAAGTATGCTGCCATGCCTACCTAGCATTGATGTGGGTGCTAGGGAGCTAAACACCCATTCTCACACTTGTATCTCAAGCACCTTACCCACTGAACTATCTCCCCAAGCTCTGCCCAACGGTCATTAATTGAATTTAACCTGTAGATACCTTGAGATTAATGCTTTACATAAATCTAACAGCTATTTGCTACAGATTCCTTCTTTTAAATTTAGGGTTTGTTTTTGAGAAAAAAAAATATACATGTGAGAAAGTAAGCAAGAGAGCGAGAGCGAGAGAGTGAGTGAGAGTTTCTCTGCATAGACCTGGCTGTCCTGGAACTTACTCTGTAGATCAGACTGCCCTCAAATCCAGAGATCTGTCTGTCTCTGCCTCCCAAATTCTGAAATTAAAGGTATGTACCATCATTGCCCAGCCTGAAATTACTATTTAATTACAGTATTTCTCCCTTTTCTTTTCTCCCTCTAAACCCTGCCATACAACCTATAAAAGGAATTTTTATGTGACTGTTTCAATTGTCTCAGAGGCTTACTATCTACTTCTGCTAGCCTAGGCCTAGTCCTGGAAGCTTCTAGCTTCCATACAATCTAATCTAGGTCTAGAATGTTTTCAGCCTCTGAGAATTATTGCTTTTGTTTGTTTTTTTGTTTTTCAAGACCAGGTTTTCTGTGTAGTCCTGGATGCCCCAGACTTGCTTTGTAGAGAGAATTACTCCTAATAAGCTCACCCTTTCTTGTTCTTTCTGAGCTCTAGGCTGGTTGATTTAACTCAGCTGTTCTGGCTCAAACTCCTCTCCCAACTAACTTATTTAATCTGGCCATTCAGCCTCTGAATTTCTCTGCTTGGCCTCAAACTAGCTCCAGCAATGTTTTCTAAACTTCTGGCTCCTTCTCATTCTCTGGGCTTGTTCTGTCTTCACCTATGTTCTTTCTTTGCAACCTGTCTCTATTACTGTCCCAGTAAAATTGTTTCCTCTCCCTCTCTGCATTGCCCCTTAAGTAGCTTCCCTTTCCTCTCTCTTCTCGTGAGAGTTGGGCATATCCTATTCTGTCAAATCTTCTCTAATTTGTCACTTTTTCTGCCACTCAATTAGACATTACTTTCAAACATGGATGCTTCCTTCTACAAACTAACTTTACTTTCATCATTTGGGATTAAAGGTGTATACCACCATGCCTGGACCTAAGCTTTTCTTTACCTGAAACTTGCTCTATACCAGGCTGGCCTTGAACTCAGAACAGCTTGCCTCTGTCTCCTGGATTAAAGGCATGCTTGTTTTTCAGCCAAATCACACAGATGTAGAAGGTCTTTTGATGTGATCTCTTGCCAGAGCAGCCATGTTCTGAATTAAAATTCCTCTACAATAACTCCCACCCCCTTCTCTCCTTCAAGTTCACTTCAAGTTCTCCTGCTTTTCACTAACTGTTATTCACACAACAAACATTCCTAAATACAACCTGCTGAGTCCATATGCTATATCTTGTATGTATCTTTTCAGGGATGACTGTTGGATATTGGACAATCAATTGCTATTCTCTTCACTGGAAAGAACCAACTCTCAAGTTCCCAGCTTTACTCAGTTGCCTATAGTTCATTGTGTAAACTGAGGCCTCATGGTCTATTCCCCATCCAATCTGGCATGTTCATTGGTGTTGTCCTTGTTCAGCTCAAGTTTGTGCCACAGATGCTTAGACATGAATCAAGCAATTATAATCGAAACTGTTGTCATCCTGCCTTCCAGGTTCTGTAATTACACAATCATCTGAAAGACTGTGAACTTTCTTTCCTAAATAAAAACAAGAACAAATGCCTGAAATCTGTAGTCTAAACAGCTTCCCAAAGACAGGACACTGCCACACAAATGCCTGTTTATATCCAGATCCGGGGAGACAGTTGAGACATTTGTCTATTTCTACTCATTTTTCTTTTTCACATTCTCAATGCATAAGGGGCTAGAGGGCCTGGGGTTTCAGAGAAAAGTTTGAATGCATCTACTCTCCCCATTTCAGGGAAGAAAGACTGCTGGCTTTTACTGGATTCTCAAGAGGTCCAAAAGTCACTCAGGCAGTGTACATCTACCATGCCCAGGGACAGGTCCTGCTCAAGATGCCTGGACCAACAAATAGAGTAAGCAAAGTTCTGCCTCTGTGCGGAAAACCTTGCCAGAAGCGGAGAATAAGAGGCTCAAGAGTTGTATATTGTAGTAAATGTGAAAATTATAACAGGATGGGGGAAACAGAAGAAAAGGCAGGAAAAGGTTTTTCTCTTTGTATATTTGGTTATTTTTGCAATTTTAAATTGGGAGGCGGGGACAGGAATAGCCCACTAATTTTCATAATTTTCATACTTTAACAATACAGCAATAACAGCTACTATATATTTTCTGTGAAACTTGCAGAACATCTACTCATCTTAATTTGTATAGCCTCTTCCCCACTCATGAAATAAAACTTCATTTAAAAAATGAGGAAACAATGACACATAGAAATTAAAGATTTCCCCAGGGTCACAACGCTGGGGCCTGATAGTGCGAAGATCCCAAATCAGAGTTCTGTGATTCTTGCAATGTCTCTGCAGTTCCCAGTAGAGCATGGTGCTTATGTTATGATCCAGCCCAAACTTTAACAATTGCAGGTGTCACCAGTAGGGGGCAGGCACCCCTTTCCACAAGGGTCTATGGCTTCTCAGCCCTAGGATTCCCATTTTCTGTACCTGGGTACACTGTGGTAGAAGGGCCAGGCGCCCTGTGAACAGACATTTCTGGAAGTCACTAGTTGTCATAGAGTAAACAAAAGCAGGGCACCTATTCCCTCCCTCAGGCCCCTGCAGAACATTCCACTTCTTAGTGGTTTCTTTATTTCGGTTTCAAAGACAGGGTTGGCCAGCCTGCTGCCGCCCCCCCCCCCCCCTTCAATTTCCCTTATTGCCTGTGCTCTATGTGTTCACCGTGCTCTTCCAGGCCCTCATGTCTCCATGGGGGATGGACAGGCCACGCGACACCTTCTCTGCATAACTGCATCAGAAGCCAGGGACTTGTTTCTCGGTCTCTGGTCTATTCTCTCCAGTGCTTTTTGAAAGTTACTGCAGGAGTGATTTCTCCTCTGAGGGAAAAACCAGATGACATTGTTCCCTCATCCCCAACCCCTCTAAGCGTATCCCATCTGCTGCAGACAGAAGTTAAGACTCTGCTTGGTGGCTTAAGGCACCCTCTGACCTGGGTGACACACCATTCTCTTTCTCGTTACTACTCCTAGCTCCCGGCACACACACTTTCCAGGGCTACAATACTGCCAAGACATCTCCAGACTGCCGTGTGTGTCCTTCCTCTGCAGGGCCACAGCAACTCTCCATGGGAACTGCCTAGACAGCGCTCATTGAACGGTTTCTAACAGTAAAATTTTGAGGATAACAGAATTTCTCAG
Organism: Psammomys obesus; assembly: GCF_907164565.1. Lineage (NCBI taxonomy): Eukaryota > Metazoa > Chordata > Mammalia > Rodentia > Muridae > Psammomys > Psammomys obesus. The sequence goes on along the minus strand of NW_026592510.1, from coordinate 5,881,688 downwards.
GGAAATAAATTATCTGTTGTTCAATTGCAGGACTGAAATCCTAACAGCAATTAAAACGAATAGACCAAGTCGTGATCATGTCCCCAAAACAATCTGACCAAAAAAAACCTGGCAGAACATATTTATATGTATACATACAAGCATGTGGTAGTTTGGAGTGGTCCCCAGAGACTTGTAGGGTGTGGCGTTACTGGAGGTGTGGCCTTGATGGAGAAAATGTGTCATTGGTGGTGGGCTCTGAGGTTTCAGAAGCTCAAGCCAGGCCCAGTGGCTCACTAGCTCTTACTGCTGCCTGTGGATCCAGATGTATAACTCTCAGCTACCTCTCTAGCACCATGTCTGCCTGTGTGCCACCATGCTTCCCACCAAGGCTGTAATGGACTAAACCTCTGAACTATATAACCCACTCCCAATTAAATGTTTTCCTTCATAAGAGTCGTCATGGTCATGGTGTCTCAACACAATAAACCCTAACTAAGTAATACACATATACACATACACATTCACACACACATATATGCAAATATATATAATTCATACATAAACACATTTACATATATACACATGTATACAAATACATATATTTGCACACATATATATACACACACACATAAAAGCACTCAAACACATATGCATATACATGTATACACAGATATTATATAATAAATAATGCCATTTACACATATTTAAAACCACCCAAACAGTACAGCTGACATCAGGAACAAGGTACCCTTTGTCTAGAGGGACAGCTAAGGGCTTTCCTGGGTACACAGGGGTAAGATAAGGCAGCTGTCCTCAGGCCTCCAGTCTGGCTTTAAGGGACTTTTCCCAAACTGATCTTCCAAAGGACCATGGGGAGCGACGGGTGAGAAAATGACGAAGCAAGGCTTGTTTCACACTTACACTCTTTGATAAATAAGTAGGTGAGCGTTAGCATGACCGTGTGGCCGCTGTACAGGTAGTCCCCGCACATGTTGTGTGAGCCTGTGATGGATAAGCCACCTCCAGCGATGAGTTTCATTATTCTCCGTACTTGAGCTTCCCAGTCTCCAAAGAGCTACAGAAAAGGAGAGAGGGAGATTCGTTAGTTCACATCAAGCTTTGCTATCATTCCTGGTAAATTTTATAGTATGCTTTATCAAGACACATACCATCCTCCTCCTCAAGAATGCACACACTGCTTATCATTTTCATGCCTGTGAGCCCCTGGGAGGCGTGCTATACTAGTGACAATGTACTTGGCTCTAGGACTTTGCTTGGATGCTGGCAGTATTCAGTAGTACATTTCAGCAGGTGTCTGAGGTTTGGGATTCTGACCCAGAGCCTCAAGCATGCTAGGTCGGTGCTCTACCACTATGTGCTTTAATACAGTAAAACAGAAACTGTGATTGATTTACCATAATGTCTACTTTGGCAAAAGAAAATGTAAATCCTAAGCAAACACTTACATAGATGTGTTGTCCAAAGGATGACAGTTCTGACTTACTAGCTAAAGGAACTGAAGGCTAGTAGGTCAAAGGCATGAAACAAGGGCCTCAAAAGGACACACTTTCAGCCCTCTGAAATCACACAGGCAACACTGGCTATTTTTTTCCTTTTAGTAAAAGTGGGAGAGAAGTTTATAAAGTAACCTAGCTGCTTTAGATACAAGTATGGGCTGGATACTAGAGTAATAAATAGCTTAAATAACTCACCTGATGCAACTTCAAATTAGACATGCAAATATTTGTATCTAATGATTGTAGCATATTTTTTGTTTAAATCTTTTAAAAGATTTATTTATTTATTTCATGTGCATGGATGTTTTGCTTGCATGTATGTATGTGTTCCAAGTGTGTGCCTGGTGTCCTTGACAGTCATCTGTAAGAACCACAAGTACTCTTAACCACTAAGCCATCTATCTCTCCAGCCCTGCAGTGTCCTTTTACATTCTAGTTGGCCAATTTAAGCTCCATAACCCCCTTTCAACATTTAATTGCTAATGGAAAATGCATGCTTCATTTCAATTTCTTTATAAAAAGCAATCTGGAAAGCAAGCTGCCAGACCACAGAGGATATGACCCTGTCAATTCAAAGAGAGATTTGAACACCCAGCACAGCAGACCTGCACTGAATGATTCCATGTCATGGCATGTCAGAACTGGGTGCTGCTGTGCCAAAGTCTCCAGAAATTAAGACCAACCTTTGGATGAAGGAACCATATGAATATAACTTTTAGAGAGCACTCTAGAAAAAGAGATTGTTTCGGTGTGGAAGGTAGACCCAAATTCTTAAGCAATATGATTTCCGATTTAGATTTTAGACTTGGCCATGTAACTAAACCTTTTTTATATACATGAGACTTTAGACTATTTGACATGTCTATATTCTCCTTCAGGACCTGCATAGGATACATTCTACAAAGCAAGAGAGTAAATACAGAAGGAAGAACCAGGCCTTTCTAGGATGGCAATGAAGGCGGAGCCACACGCCGTGTAGCAGCCCTAACATTGACTCACGAAGTGCCCAGTCTAGATGCTTTACAGAGGCAGGAGATGGGCGGGCGAGGCGGGACTTTTGAATATAAGGCATAAGTTGAGGAAAATAAATATATAGAAAACTACTAAACAAAAACACAAGGCAGTCACTAGCTCTGCAGGAAACAAACTATTGTACACAAATGAAAAATAATTACAGGACAGTGACACAGCTTAGTGGTGAAGAGTGTTTACAAAGCTTTAATTGGATAAGTGCTGACTTCTGAGTTACAGCAGACAGAGAGCCACAGACAGAAGACAGGACAGGATGCTCTATGTCCAGGGGATGGCAGGGTGAAAAAAAGGAAAAGGATACAAAAAGCAGGAAGTTCTCACTAGTCACAACACAAAGTTAATAACAGCATCAGAGCTCAAGGGCATTCTTGGCTAGTTTAAGGCAAGCCTACCATAAAACTCTGTCCCCAAAAAACCCAAAAAGTTATAGCCAGATGAGGTAATAAACCATAGCTGTCTGGAATATGAGCACCTCGGAATCCAAGAAGATTGTGAAGGAAAAAAACAACTGTTGCAGGATATTGATCCCATTGTGAACCCTGAATTGGTGAACTGTAAAAACCTGTCCCTTGTTTGGTGTGGCTCAGCCCTAACACACACCTTTAACCCAAGAGCTTTCTGTTTACTGTAAACAAGTATTTGTGGTTTTGGCTAAGCTAGCACATACCAAGAGCTGAATAACATCAACCCTAGGTCAAGAAACTAGTTGACAGAGAGTAAATAGAAAGGAGGAACATTAAGAGGACATTTAAGACACCTTGGAGAAGAAGAAAGGGCTTTTGGATTTTTCTTGCTGGGACTTCGGCTGAACAAGGAGATCAGCTGGGTGCTTTCTCTGCCTCCCTGAGCCAGTAGGGTTTCACCCCAATATCTGGCTCCTGAGTCTACTGAGTCTAATCAAATGATTAGGATTTTCTTTTTTTAAAACAACAAACAAGAATCCCAAAAAGAGAAATGATATTCCCCTAGCACTATAAGAGATAAAAATAAAAGTTAAAAAAAAAATGAAAAAAATCTACAGAGATGGTGCTATAGTTAAGAGTTAAAGGGAAATAGGAGAAGAAGCCAAAATGGGGTGGGGTTAGTAGATCATTGTTTTTCATACCAATTTTAGCAGATAAAAAGTGTGGGCGATGACAGTTCAGCCTGCAACCAACCTTCCAGGAGGACAAGACATGGAGCCATAGAACAGCGATAGTGATGAGGGGATCCTGTGTATAGGGAATCTGTTGTAAACTTAGGCTAATGAGTGTCTTAAAATATTTTTGTATTTTAAGATAAGTATGTTACAAAAGAATACTAAGAGCAAAAGTTGGTAAAGAGTTACAGTGTTGACTTATTAGTAAGGGAATTAGTCTTTGGAAATGTAGCACAGCTTAAGTGTGCAATGTCTACCAGGCCTACAGTCTCACAAAATCATGTTCTAGGAATTCACATGCGCTCCCTGGCCCACCCAGAGCAACCTACAGCACAGCAAGCACCATTCATGGTGTCTGTCCTAGCAGTACTCTTTTATAGTTTGTGCTGTATCTTTTTATGATTAAGTATATAAAGACTGAAATCAAGTTAGAGTTGCCTCGAATGTTCAACAGTCACATGCTATAAAGCTAGTTTTGTGGCCTAGGAAAAACAGGCTAAACCTCAGAGGTATGGAGTTTGCGGAAGGATGAATCAGCCTGGTGACCTACATCTCAAAGTGCCCTTGTTATTAAACAAGGCATGACCACACTATTAGCAAACCATTTCGCCAACTGCTATGCCAGCCCTCAAGCCCCGCCCCAGTCTGAGTTAACCCAGCAATGGAAGCATACACAGTAACTTCCTTCAGAGGCCTAAGCACTTTATAGAAGTATGAGCATACTGTCAATGTCACATTCCAATCACCCTCCTGACCTGTCAAGGAAAAATGTCCTGCAACCACTCATTCCCGGAATCTACCTAGGAAATTATACATATACATAGCATTATACATTATACATAGCAAATTATGAAATATTGTTCTTAAACAAGAGTCTTCCTCCAAAGACAGAAAATGCATCATTGTTGTTCAAGTGTCCCCAAAAGCTGCTTCTTAAACATCCAGACCAACAGCAGGGCAGCGAAGGGATCACACAGCTTGGTCTTATTGTCACCTCATTGTGTAGTAAAAAAAAGAAGTGGTGGGGTGATTTTTCAGAGCAAAAAATGTTCTCTTTATGAGATTGCAAATTTAATGGGATTTTCCCCTCAATTGTCTCATTGTAGCATCTGTCCAATGGTTAATAATGTTATGTTGGTTATCTTGCAGAAGAGGAAGTAAACAGAGGCTGCTGCCTGGTCCCCAGTGTCCACACACTGACGGGGCCTCAGAACTCAGGGCTCTGTATCTACAAGCCATTCCTGGAGGGGGCACACTAGAGCTGTCAACCCCTTCTGAAAACAGCAAGTCGACACCATTGCCGGCTTCATGTTTTGTTGCTATTCTAATAAAATCGATTTTACCTTTTTGTATGCCGTCTTAGATCAGGTGACTTCAACTTGATTCCAGCTCTCCTTGTTTTATATTATGCTACATTGGTCTCCAATTTTTTTTTTTTTTTTAATGTGAAAGAGGTTCTCATCATGTAGTCCAAACTAGCCTCAAACTCATGACCTTCCCTAGTGTTGGGGTTACAGGTAGGCACCATCATGTCTGGCTTACAAATAAACTTCATTATTATTGTGCGTGCATGTATGCATGTGTGTGTGCCTGCGTGTGCAACGGTACACATGCAGAGACTGGACGATAACTTGGTAAAGCTGGTTCTTCCCTCCCACCTTTACACTGGCCTGAGGTGTGAACACAGGCTGATGACACATACGCATGTGCTAACCATCTCCCTGGCTCCCCAGACGCATTTTATAGGAACAAAAATGGGCACCAATCTCAAACCTTAGTTTAAATACTTTATGTAAGCCAGGCATAAGTGGTGCACACCTTTAGTCCCAGCACTGAGGAGGCAGGGGCAGGTGGGATCCTCTGCGTTTAAGGCCAGCCTGGTCTACAGAGCAAGTTCCAGGGCAGCCCAGGCTACACTGAGAAACCCCGTCTCAAAAGAACTCTGATCCCCACCCCCAACTCCACTTTATCTAATATTCATACATGCACATAAAACGTGTTTGGAGCCAATCCACAACCCTGTACTCCCTTCTTTTCCCTATGAACTTCATGTATCCAACACAGTTTTGGAGTTGACCAAGTAGGAATCATTTCACCTGTTCTAGCCTCAGGTACTATTTGTCCTCAAAGAGATTGCTAATATTACAGAAACTGATGGCAGTATCACTTCTAACAAGCTAAGACAATTTTTCAGGTGGTGGTGGGTTCTCAGGCTCCCCCTCCTAATGGCCAGCAGATAAAACTGAGCTGGTTCTCCTTGAATTGGCAGCCCTTCGGGATGCTCATTTCAGATCATCTCCTGGTCACTCAAGAGACTCTTGGACTCTCTCGGTCCTGAAGAGATTGCTTTCCTCTACAAACGCTACTACACGCAGCACGACTTAGCATCATGAGAGGCTCCGCTGTACCCGCCCCGCTGTACTGTCTCTGCCTACACTGCTCTGGGACTTTTATTCCACTTGGCGATGGAGGTTTTGGCTCTTCTCCATTCTCAAATGTTTGCATCAATTCCTACATTAAGCAGGCTTCTGGGTGGGTGAAGGTCTCTAAGCAACATCAGCAATAAAACACTGATCCGCCACCAGCCTTCCTTTTACTCCAGCCAAACCATTAATTTTTTCATAGCCTTTAACAAGAACACCATGCAAAGGCCTCATAAAAACCATAAATACGAATCAGCTCTGGATTTGTTACTCACAACTCCAGTGTTTAAAGCAAAACGCCCCTTTAATGAAATCACATTGCTTTACATTCGGGGGTGGGAGTGTTCAAGTCCCTCTTGTTAACTTAGTTGTGGGACGGTGGTTGCAAAAATAAAATGTACTCATGCTTTTATCTTAAAAATTTTAAATGGAAAGAATAGTGTAATAAATAATGAAGTCCTTCATTTTGGCTCATTATCTGTCAATATTTTACCCCATTTGCTTTGGTTTTTCCCGTGTGTCATTAGAGTAAATTTTATAATACCTCATTCCAAAATCCAAAATAAGAAGTTCTCTTCTATAATCATGCTCATGAAATCTACAATGATTTAACCGCAATCACCCTTCATAGTCTCTATTCAGACCACTCTGTAGTGTGAACATCATCTATGGATCCTTTCCCCACTGATCTATGATCAACTCAGGGACCAGCCCAGAGGTGCCCTGTTGTGCTCATGCTTTTCACATCCATTACAGGTCTTGTGTCTTGGTTTTCTCCTTCTGTGATATTCACACTTTTACGTTCATCTCCTTCCTAGGATTTTTCTCTAAATGCTGAAGACCGCTTAAATTCCAACTAAATGCTGTCGGCAGAATAAACAGAGTGGCTGTGGTCTCCATCCCATGCACCTGTGATGACGCCCTGGTGCCATTTGTCCAGCTACTGGTGTGACCATCTGGCCACAGCAAATGCCTGGCAGACTTCTCTACTAAATATGTTATCTTTGCCCTTTTATAATTAATAAGAAATGTGATTTTGAAGAACTGTATAACTATCACTGGCCTTAACCTTCACCCAGTAGCTTTAATTCCACCCATTAGGAATTATAATTATATAGAATTATTTCTGCAGCGGCTACCAAATGGTCATTTTCTATTTCTTTTGCATTTATTGAGTTTTTCCTAAAAGTGCCCCTCGAGTTATAAAGAGTTTCTTTGGATTTTTTTACAAACTGATATCGTCACGCTCAAACCGTCTCGAGCATAGCCACTAAGGAATGACTGTGGTTCAGGGAGAGGAGCAAGTGACAGGCCCCAGGCTCCAGCCTCAGGGCTGCAAAAGCAGGAAAAAAGCTTGATAGGATGAAACACAGCCAGATGGAGAGTTCCCGGGCAGAACAGCCTGGTGTTTTAGAGTGCTCACCAGTGGCCTCTCCTGTCCAGGTAGCTCCAGGACATTCACCAGGATGAAGGGGCCACTGCCCACCTTCCTGCACTTTGAGCCAGAGTCAGGATTCCTCTGAGGCTCTCTGGAGCTCCCCAGGTAATGCCTTCCCTCTTCACGGTAGATGACTCCTAATACCTCTGAAGCTTTTCCTGCCTTCCCAATGTCTCCTTTAACACTGACACACTGGGCCTGGTCTAGGTATTCCTCACCATGAATGTATATCACCATGAGAAAGCATCAGCTACAATAGACATGTGACACTTGGAACCATGGCTGGCATAAACAAAGGTAACATAATTTGGCACCAACCAACATCTATCTCCCCCTCACCAAAATACCCTACTGTATTGACTAGGAGATGTATTTCTAAAGGACATTTGTCAGTATATAGAACCCCCCCTCCATGAAAAACTTTCCTGGCTTCCTATGGCTCTGGAGATCCAAACTTATTATAAGGGCTCAGGGCTCTTTAAAACCTGCCCACAGATTGCCTGTCTCACTTCTTCTCAGGTCACTGGGACCAGAGGATCAGAGACCTATGCGCACTTAACTTCATGTTATTCTAAATTCGCGTGCATGGTCCCATTCCATCCACCTTCTCTCAGTTTCTGCCTTGGCAGACTCCAACTTGTCCTTCTGAGCCTTGGCTCAGACACAGCTCCAACAGTGTAGCCAGCATGCCCAGCACAGCAGCTGACCGCTTTCCCGTGCTTCCGTGACAACCAAGACCCTCGTATCCCCACAGGAAGGAGCGAACAAGCCAGGGCACAACTGTTGGATCACAAAGGACCCCTGGCTCTGGAGGCCCACGATTGGGGTGGGGGTCGATGGGACACCTGCTGGGTACATTTGTGACTTTAATATTCAATACTCTGTCCACTCACCACAGCTTCTCCAGAGATGTTTGCTCGGGAAAATAATTGCACTAGTCCACTGAAATCACATCAACAATCTGCATTTTCTTGCACTGTGAGCAAGAGATACCCTCTCCTCAGTAAAGAAGCCCTGGAGACACTGAGGAACTATACAATAATGCAAAAGGCATTTGCCAAATACAAGCTGCAACAAGAGTAATAAATGTACAGACTTGTAAGAAAAGTAACCACGAGGGACTAATGTGCTGCAATATGAATTTAAAAATACTTCCTTTATTTTAGATTCAGTGTGTCTATTATAAAAGTTTTTTGCAATAAAACTATTTTTTAAAAGAGAAATGATGTAGTACATTGTTGTCTCTATTTTTCCTAAAAACCAGAAGAACAGCAACAGAGAAAAATAGAAGGATATTTGGGATGGGATATGTTACTGAAAATCATATGCAAGATACAGGAAAAATGAAAGCAAACAAAAAGGAAAGTTATGCTGACAATAGGAAAGTGGGAGTAAACAGAAGACTGGGCAAGTCAAGCACTGATAGACAACTTTAGCCCCTCATGACTTTACACTAGGACACTAAGTTACTTCTGCAATGGAACCAGCACTTTCTCAAGTCCTCAGAAGGCTGGCCAGGACTAGTCAGGCTACCAGTGTGTCAGGGTAGAGGGTGTGTGAAATACTCCAACTGCCACCAGAGAAAGGGGTCTGACTGCCACAGACTAGGGTCTCCTGCCTTACAAGGTTGGACTTGGGCAAGGCAAGGGTCCATGAGGCCAATGACTATAAGAAATCAGCAGCACGTTCAAGGGGCTTTGATCACCGAAATCTCACACTGAGACAGACTGGCGGCAGCAGAGACGACCCAACCATGGAGGGTTTCCCACAGCTGTCCTGCTCAACAATCATCGTCAGATGCCGCCCAAACATGAACACGGTTGTTGTCTGACAGGGAGCTGTTGGTTGGGGACCTGAATAAAACTTCAGATGAAATTCATCTGCCAAGTGCCTTGGCTGAGGTGTCATCTCCTTTTTGAAATCTAAGGTCACCACAGAAACCACATGAAAACCAGCGTGTGGCTCAGGTTAATGCTTAGTCACTTCCAGATCAACTTGTCCAAAAGTTAACATGGGGCTACTGTCTGCACACATCTGCAGAGCACAACAAAGCACGTTCTTTTTTTTTTTTCTAAGAGTTTAATGAAAAGCCTACACGCTTACCTAAAAATCAAAGATTATCAACTGTTACTGTACTGTTTTTTGGGTTCGTTTTTTATTTTTTTGTAAATCCTAAACAGTTGTGACAAGAAGGAGGAGGTTGAACATCCAAATATGCTCTTGGGGAAAAGCATTGGCAACGTTGCCATAGGCTATTCAAGGTCTCAAACACTTGGCAGCTTCCTCCGTATAAGCCTGGCACGCACTGCTTGGGTGCTGCATGGGCACAGGAAGAAGCGTGTGTTACTTGTAAGTCAGGAAGTGAATACCTCTGCTTCTCTCTCCATGTTCCCAGTACTTATCACTGGTGCAGCGATAGCCATCGGGAGGCCAGCTCTACGTGCTAACCCATTATCTCATGACTCTTTCTGAATCTCTTACATTCCTGAAAAGGCAGTTTCTACCATTACTTGGGAGATTTGTTGCACCAAATTTCTTACATGTTCTCTGTTTTGAACCCTGATGTTGAGGCAAGTATTAGGTATACTACTATGGGGGTAAGTATGACGGTGGAACCAGGTTTAAATTCCTCCCTCAGCCAGGGCTCTACTGTGAAGCTCAACTGTCTTCCACTGACGTTTAGAAATGAATGCCAGCTCCTGTTTTCCATCTTGAGTTGGGAGTTTATCTTGATCCTTTCATGGTATCATTTCAAAATTTCATTGCATCAGGATCATTCCTGATGCAATGATAAATTTTAAGGTGCTTCCAAGGAATATATCTCCTGGCTAGATCTGCTATCTGAGGGTCCTTTCCAGCTCTTCTGTCTGCATTCAGACAGCTTTATGTTCGCTCCAGGAAGAACTCCTGCCAAACATGCTAAAACTGAACCTTATCAAGTCTCAAAAGACAAGTCCCTGTTGAGAGAAAGTATGGAGGAGAAAGGAGCAAGCGAGCTGACACCACAGGAAACATGAATGTGGTTGGCAGTTCAGGACCAAAGGTCTAAGCTCTGCACGTCAATGGCGCAGGGAGGCAGAGTTTGACAGACAAAGCAAATGCCCTGGAAAGAGCCTGGATCATAATAAATGCAAACAGACTATCAAAACACCTTCAAAAAGAGTGAGATATTCCATGAATTGATAACTGCCAATACCAACGAATTATTAATTCTGTTGCCTATCAAAAGTATAATGGCTATGCAATAAAATTCCTAGTTTTCTGACGCAGGTTACATCTGTAGTGATACAATGGCTGACATTGTCTGATATTTGTTTTTAGAATACTTCCCAAACAAAAAAGACAGACAGAAGAACCAAAAATAAAAAGTTGTGATAACAGGTGAATCTGAGTGTTGGGTGTAATGGGTTTTCTTACACTAATCTCTCTTCACTAAACAGACTGGAAAATTCCAGAAAAAAAAAAAAAAAGTTGTGTTCCCTGAGCTACATGAAATCCTGAATTAAAAAACATAATAATAAAATAAAAGGGAGTTGGAAACATGACTGAGTGGTTAAGAGCACATATTGCTCTTCCTGAGGACCTGAGTTCGATTCCCAGTACCCACATTACGTGCCTTACAACTGCCTGTAACCCCTAGTTCCAGGGGAATCTGACATATTCATGTGTGCATACCTCCCCACACTTTCTCATACACATAATTAAAAGAATGATTTTGAAAAAGCTGTGTTATGGATTCTTTTTTCTTATTCTGCAGAATAAATTAGGCAGTTTTAACTACTCTTTGCTAAGGTGTGCTAACACACCTTCAACTGTTCATGTTTAAGATTCTGAGTCTGACAAGACTGCCACAGACTCAGGGCACTGGTTTGGATTTCCAGCCAACACAGGGGTGACACACTTGAGTTAGTCGCTGTGCTATCTCTGAGAGCTATTCTTAGCCATGGATTGTGGTTAGGTACATTGATGACTCTGGCTGACTCTAAGTAAGCACAGATCACCAACCCTGGACTTGAAGACCCGAGTAGAAATGCAGACACCCTCACAAAGACACAACACTAGAACCAGGTTCTACGTAGAACCAGTCCTACGCCCCCTGCTGTAGGATTCGTCTTCAGACTCTACATCTACCCACATGCAGCAACTTTACAGATATTCAGACTTTTAAGAATGAACTGCAGCTGGGTGGTGGTAGAACACACCTTTACTCCCAGCATTTGGGAGGCAGATCTCTGTGAGTTCAAGGCCAGCCTGGTCAACAGGGCTAGATCCAGGGCAACCAGAGATACACAAAGAAATCCTGCCTCAAAAAAAATAAATAAAAATAAAAAAATAAACAAACAAGAATTAAAATGGACTCAGGTGTGTGTCACAATTCTCAGTTTACGGTACAGACATTTTATTTACCAACTAGACTCTCACAAGAGTTGCTGGACACTCAATAATATTTCCAGATATTAAATAAGTGAATAAACAAATATGAATGAACTCTACAATCTGAGCACTGCAAGTGGGTTCTGGGAAGCTTTCACCAAGGATAAAAGCAGCATGTGAGGTTGTCTTCATGGGGAAGACTGAGGAACAGCAAGAGAGAGTGCACAGAAGGACTGACGTAAAGTGCGATGCTTGAGACATCCACTCTCCAGAGTTCAGTGAACCTTGGACAGAGTCAGGAAAGTAACCAGCCTCCTCTGTGGGAATGGCCTTTAAGTCTGGGAGAGGCAAAGTACACATGGAAACTAAAAGGATACAGAATTTCCTATCATGAAGGCTTTATTAAAAAACAAAGCAAAACCCAGAGTGAGTGCTGCAATCCTCTCTCCAAAGCCTCTCTGAAAGGATGTGTACTTTGGCAGGAAGAGACTAGAAAGGGATGGGACCAAAGGCAACTGGCTATCTCAGTACATGGCTAAATGCAAATAAATAATCTCAAAGCATAGTAATATATATAAAATATTTATATAGATGTATAAATATAGTTAAATATATTAAATAGTTTTGTATTTCTCTATATAAATATATTTTATATATTTAATATAAATTTATATTTAATATATACTAACAAAAATCAAGAAATCAAGGCAGGAACTTAGCCTCTTTTCTTTCTTACCGCACTAAAGAGCTTTAAGGTATTAAAGAATTAGGTCTTTTCCTATTTGATGACATTCCAAAGGCTTTTCTAGTTAAAAATCTCTTCCAAAGTAATGGTTATTTAAATCTGGTGAAAAGGCAGAACACGAAGCAAGGGATAAAGGGCAGGCTCAAAACCGTCTGGGCTGTAAGAAAAGGTGACAGATGCACAGCCCCATGTTCTTCCCGAGAACAGTGTCATATGAGCCGGCAGAGGACTGCCAGGGGACAGAAGTATGCCTGCTTTGCTCTGCTGAAAGGATTGATGAGAAGAAAGAGAGAGAGAGGTGCGGTGGGAAACAGCTTTCTGTCTCAGTGGAGGGGAACACACCCAGATCTGCACCAAAGGAGAGCCTATTTAATAGTCTGGCCAGAAGCAAAGAGCTCCCACCCCGTGTGAAGTTTCCAGCACAGTCACATTTGTTCCGAGCTGGGAGGGGCTGGCAAGGCTAGAGAATTCTGAGAAGGGTGTGGCTGTCTGGCCCTATAGTTCAGGGACATTCCCAGATGAAAGTGAGTCTGAATAAATTCTCCTCTTGACCTAAATCGAAGGTCCCCAGGGCAAGCTGAGAAACCAACAAAAAGTGAAAATGACAGGGAGTATTGAATAGTTTACCTTCGGAGAACAGTTGAAATGCATGCCAGGTACTGGGAGTGTAGTTACATACATTGTAATACACCGGTACAGGTACAGCGTGCCAACTATGCAGAAAAATCTTCTGCTAATAATAGACCTAGAAAAAGGGAAAAACAGGGCAGATTCTCAGTCAAGAAATTCCGCAGGTTCATTTACAGTTTTCAATGACCCAACAAAACAAACCCAAAAAGAGCTTGAAATCAGAACACGACAGCTATCACTAGCATAAGATCTAGACAGGGAGATTTAGATTAATGTCGGTTGTGCTTTATTAAGAAAAAAAAAAAAGCCATTAGCTGGCCCAAAGGAATCACACTGATCTACATTGCTACAAATTAGGCATTATGGGCCTTAAATCTAAGTTGCTGTTCAATCACTGGACAATTGGTACCCACTCGGCATGGTCAGAGCCCATTTTGTACCCATGGAAAATGTCCAGTTTCTCTTTGTCCAAAAAGCAGCGGTGCTAAGAAGGACATCGGAATGAGAACTGATTTCTACTGTTTGAGGAGTCAGACATTAAACAACTAGAGTAGTATGCACCAGAAATAGATTCACTGAGCCAACCTGAGGTTAAGAAAAGAACTATGGAAGACAGAGTCCAACCCTGACAGGGCTCCTCATTACTTTGCTGTTTCGGAGACTACTCCCTTTGCCCTTTTCTAATAAGTAAAACAGGGACAACAACTCTAGAAATACTCTCTGGAAATCGCTCACATAGAGGAGGCATAGACAGACAACTACAAAATAAGAATAAGAACAAGAACCATTAGTTTCTAATGCGTGGGATTAATATGTGTATACCAAGTCCTGTGAATTTGTCTAGCATCAATTTCCATTCGCTTCTTGGACTTAATACTGTAGTCCTACATGTCTTTAAGACCCTTTGCTTCCCCTGTCCCCCCCCCCACCTTCCCCCAAAGACCAGAATCACATCTTGTGGGTCTTTCCCCTCAGGCTTGAGAAGTTCAAGTTTTTCTTGACCGGGGGAAATGTGAGTCAAATAAAAGGAAAACTTAGAAACACCACACAGGTGTTTTCCCCTAGAATAGTGAACATGTGGTCACTCTGCCGTTGTGTACTGTGTATATTTTTGCTCATGATGGGTATGTTACCTGAGTATTAAAACTGTCTGATTCAAAATTGGTGGGGTTTCTTTTTTTTTTTTTTGTAAGAGGAATAAAGTGACCCACTACCTGTGTGATTAAAATATATTTTAAAAAAGCAAAAACAACTCTCTACTCCTCTAACAGCTTATCACTAGCATACACAAACCATACAAATTAGTTCGGGATTAGTGAGGATGGTGGGTATTTTGTCTCCTTATCTGCCCTTCTGAAGCTGGGTCAGAACTGTTGTATTAGAGTTGGCTTTAACGTTTTCTCTTAGTTCATATCTCTCACAGTGGTAAGAATTCACTCTATATAAAGGTGTCTCAGAGAGGTGTAGACCGCTGGTTTCCAGTCTGATGAAAACCACAATGCAAGTGAAAACTATAGTCTATAGGTGTCAGTCAAGAATACCACAAAGGAAGTGCCAATATGAAATGACCAGTCACACTGTAATGTAAAAAAGAAGGGTCTGTATGTTTTATAGGATTGTGCTCCCAGGAATTCCTTTGCCAAGTTCAAGAATTCCACACACTTAGATTTCTTTGTTAAAGGTTTTAAAATACATAATATATTAAAAAAAAAAAAAGCTGTGGAGCCCAGCCCCAACAATTATAGCCACAAAACAAGTCCTGGACGTACAATTGCAGGGATCATTATGGATGAGGGAGCAGAGAGATTGTAAGAGGCAGAGGATCGGGGAATTTGCTGTGAGATTGTGTCTCCTAAGACTGTCACGAGTCACACTCTTAAGTCTCACTTACATAGCTGGACCTAAACATGAGCTGGACAAGGTTGATACCAACAGACACAACAACTGGACAGGGAAAGACCACGACGCCTAACCCCTACAACAAAGAACTACAGGCAGCTAAGGAATGCTGAGAGCAAAAGAAAGTCTTCCTCAATGACAAGCACACCAACTGGTTATCCAAAAGCAAATGGTCAGTTCTAAAAACATACACACAAGTAACATTATACAGACTTAGCAGGTTGCATTTAGGCATTTCGGAATACATCTGTATACACATAATACGTGTATAACAGCAATTAATGACGGAAGAGGCCATGAGTTTGAAAGAAAACAAGGGGAGGGGGTCTGAAAAGGATTACAGGGTGGAGAGCAAGAAATGATGTAATCATATTATAATCTGAAGAAAATAAAAAAATCATAGAAGAAATGTTCATGGGATATTACTATGGATTAAGCAAATGCCAACAAGAAATGAAATACTGAATTTAATTCCCCACATCCCAGGTGCTGGTCAAATGTCCAGAAATGTCTTTCATGTTCAAAAGTCCATGTTCCAACTGCTCACACTCTGTAGTAATTATCACATGGATTATATCTGCTAACAGATAAGTACTGTCCCCCTATAATTTTGCAAATCAGGCTTATTACTACTTTCCCCCTTGTTGTACTTAAAAATGAGTACAAATGTTAATATTTTATATACTACAATTAAGACTTGCTAAAAAAGCATGTTGTATCCAGTTCAGGTGTAGGTAGTTGAGTTCAGGGCCTTAAATACAGGCAAGTACTGTATCACTGAGCCATGGTCCCATGTCCCTACTGAACTTTTTAATCCCCTGATTTAAACAGGAAACAAGACTTAGAACCTGATTATGTGATTCAACAACCAGGCTGAACAAAGCAGTATTATAATGTCTCTGGCATTTAGCACAAAGGTTTAAAAATCTAAAGGAAAAATAGGCAAAAGGAATGAGTAGACTGTGGAGTTCAGTTAATACTGGACAGTGTTTTGCCTCCACCTGTTGCCTCTTTCCATGAATCCACAGCAGCAAGACGCGCATAGCTCTTGACTTAGAGCAGAATTCGGGCTGCCTGAAGAACTAAAACACTTTTGGTAGTACACTACTTGTCTTCATTTCCCCCTGCCAACAGGGTTTCATGTATCCCAGGTTGGCCTCATGTTCTCTGTGTAGCTAAGAGTGACTTTCAACTCTTGGCCCTCTTTCCTCCATTTCAAAAGTGCTGAGATTACAGACAAGTGCCAGCACATCCACTGGTGCTTGGCTCAAAATTAAGTTCTCTATTTCCCAAGCCTTAAAGACTAACACATTTAAAGACATTATAATGACAATTTTGATACCCAGGTTGTAGATTTCAAAAGCGTTCCATTTGTTTTCTAACCCATTTCTCCGAGGTAGACTTTGTCACCTACCTCTTTCTGCAAGCACTTGGCTTTTAGAAACAAATACACCCATACATGAAGCAGTAAATCAGGCATCAAATTCACAACGAACAGGTAGCAAACAGGGGAGACGGCATCCAACATGTTATATAATCAGAGGAAGCCATCGTGGACAGAGCTCAAGGCTCCTAGGCAATTCTGACGCCTGCTCAGTGAGTCAAGCATGCCCTCCATAGGGAGGCACCGCCACTCACGTGCTAGCTTGACCTTTAACAAAGACTTGGTGATCTCAGCCATTTCCATAAACTTCCTATAACATGTGCTTCCTCATCAGAAAAAAGGAGGACAGGGGCACTACCTTCCTTCTTAGTGTGTCAGGGAAATGGGTTAGCAAGAAACAGAAGAGAATTAAGAATGAGTATCACACTACTTACTTTAACTTAGCATTTGCTTTATTATAAGAGATTCAAAACTTGCTTATAAAAGAGCGGGGAATTTTGCCAAATATTTTCTTCACGCCTTCAAGCTTTGTACCATTTATTGTGTTTTGCTTATTTTTATTTTATAAGTATGCATGAGGACCTGCGTACATGTGTGTGCCCTTCATGTGTGCCCGTTGCTCATGGCGGCCTGCAGAGGCCTGACAGTTCCCCGAAACCAGAATTACAGGTGGTTGTGAGCCACCTGCGGGGGGTGCTGATAACCAAACCCACATCCTCTGCAAGAGCAGCCTGGGATCCTCACTGAGCCATTTCTCCAACCCCCATTTATTTCTTAAAATGACCCAGCAATGCGTGGCTATGGTTCCCATTTCACAGAAGGCAAAACTGAGTCTCGTGGAGTCCAAAATGAAGTGTAGTTATATAAGACATAATAATTAGACCAAAAAATGCTTAACATTGTAAATACCCATAGGTGAGTTAAGATTCTATTATACTTTGTACTTTAGTTAGATTTTAAGAGCTACTTAATCCAAATTTTTCATTTCATGTTTTGTATGTTTCTCATGTACTAGAACTCTATAAAACATTTTTTATAATCTCTTTATGTGCTGGCTATTCTCACTTGACCCACAAACTAGATGTATTTGAATGGAGGGACTCTTAATTGAGAAAATGACTCCAAAAGATAGTCTGGTAGTGTATTTTCTTAATTAATTATTGATTGGGGGGGGGGCAGCCCATTATAGGCGGTGCCATTCCTGGGCTGGTGGTCCTGGGTTCTATGGGAAAGCAGGCTGAGCAAACCATGAGGAACAGACCAGTATACAGCACTCCTCCACGAGGAGCAAACTAATGAACAGCACCCTCCATGGCCTCTGCATCAGCTCTGCCTCCAGGTTCCTGCCCTGTTTGAGTTCCTGTCCTGACTTCAATTATGAACAACAATATGGAAAAGTAAGCCAAATAAACCATTTCCTCCCCAGCTTGCTTTGTGGTCATGGTGTTTCATCACAGCAAGAGAAGTCCTAAGACACCATATAACTACAGTAATCACTAAACCACTGAAGTCCAGTAGTTTCATACATTAAATATATGTCTTGTTTATATTTGATCGTTCTTATGTCTTCTCTTCCTTAACCTTCCACTTCATCCAAATTTCCAGTAACTTTTTTTTTTTTTATCAGTCTGTCCTCAATGTAAATCTCATGTCTCATTATTTGTAGGTCTCTCAAGTTCATGCTAAAATCTGATCACAGTGATAAATAACATCCTGAGGTCTAAGCCCTGAGGAATGAGGTAAGTGTCTATTTAAAAGATTAAAGAGAGCTAGCTTGCATTCTTCTACCATGTGAGGAGGACCTGGCTACAAAGAGCCCCTAGAGACCCAGGAAAGATCAATCAGCCTTGAACTCCTCAGCCTCCAGAACAGAAAATAAACTGTTGCTGATAAGAACCTAGCTTATGGTGTTTACTTATAGCAGCTTCAACAAGATCACACTAAAACCTACTCAGGATTACCTTCTTTGAAACAATCAAATGGCTGTTGATATTATTTATTTACATCTTTCACCAAGAGCACAAAACCCTAGGTCTTCCTAGCCTCTGTCCATCCTTGCTCCCCTCTGCCCCACCCCTATCCTTCAGAAAATCTCTAATTTCTATCTTATCACCCAAAGCTCTTTGACCACTACCTGCAAAGTCCCTCCTACTGTAGGTAGGACCTGTGTGCCATTTGGACTGTCTGTATTCTACCTTCTAGAACATGCCTGCCATCTAACCTGCCACAGATATTCAGTTTAGAGCTGACCTCCACTAAGGAAGCTCCATTTCTTTTTATCCTCTCCTACTTTCTTCACAGCATTAATAACCTGACCACAGCTCCAATGAAAGCAAACTAATTTGTGCTTCTCAGACTGGTGAGCCCAACACCATCACCAGAGGCACCAGCACTGGCAGACCATACCATTCCTGCTTTGGAGCTTTGTCTCTGACTCCCAACAGCCCTTCCCCATGTCTGTGCACACACATTTGCCCTGTAAGCCCTTTCGTTTATCTGCCAGAATTAATCTGCCCAGATGCTCGCTCTGCCTCCACCCCACATCTTTTTTTTTTTTTGTATTCACATTTTCATTTAAAATATTTGCTGAGATGGCTCCATCTATTCAAACAGGTCTGAAAATCAATGGAGATTAGAGACAGTGAGTTCTGCCACCTTCCTCCCTCCCTCCCCTCCCTTTCTCATGCCTAACATGGGGCTTTCAACACTCATTATAGCCTGTGTATCTCCAGGGCACCAGAAGGCAGAGCAGGAAAACTCAGGACTGCTGCAGGGAACACTCAAAGGAAAGGCCAGTTAAACAGATGAAAGCGCAAGACCAAACTTGCAACAAAGAAATCAAAACCAATGCTTTCCTAGAGGACCTATACATCTCACCTAGAATTTGGGCATCTCCAAAGGCAAGATGGTAGAATACATCCAGATACCCAAGCCCAGATATACATATATGTGCAATGTCTTCCTAACTTTAAAAAATCCAACTCAAAGACATTTCACTCCTTTGGTATTCGACCCCACAGGAAGAGACTTTAAATACTGAGGGTTTAAGTAGAAGCTGGGCCAGCAGTGAATCAAAGGATCCCCATAACACCCAGGGCTCTCAGGGACAGCCAGAACACATCTTGAAAGAAGGTACTAATGGCAGTATGCCTAACCATTTGTTGACCTATCAGAAAGCTGGGGAGAAGCTGGATGGTGGAGGCAGCACACGCCTTTTATCCCAGAACTTGAGAGAAGAGGCAGGTGGATCTCTGAGTTTGAGGCCAGCCTAGTCTACAGAGTAAGTTCCAGGTCAGCAAGGGCTACACGGTGAAACTCTGTCTTGAAAAACCAAAACACAAACAAACTTACAAACAAAAAAAATTGGTGAGCAAAGTCCATGAGACCATTGTGTGTGGTCTGGAAAGGAACCATTGGCTTTGGCTTTGCAGAACCTTTAGGTCAGGATAAAGACAATGACTTCAGTGATACATGGGACAGAAGAGCGATGTATGCTGACTCTCAGAGTTGCATACACAGACTGTTGACTGGCCCAGGGGAAACAGATGAGTGCGAGGCTCTAGTGACACCCCATGTAGGAGGTGACAGCAGCTGGAGGTATGGCAATGGCAGTGGCAGTGAGAAGAATCAGATTTGCACACTAGGTGTTGGGTAAAAAACAGTATCAAAGAAAAAAAGTCAAGATGTTTGGGTTGAAAACTGGGAAGAATAGAAAAGCTCTTTCCTAGGAAGGGTTTGGGAAGCACCAGCCTGAGTATAAGCATTCTGTAGAATGCTGTAAATTATTTATACTCAGCATCATAACAATATAGAAACTATTATCAAAGCTGGGGCAGTGTTGCAAGCCTGTAATCATGGCACTTGGGGAGGCAGAGGCTGGAGGAGCTCTGTGAGTTCAAGGCCAGCCTGGTATAAAGAGCAAGTCCAGGACAGCCCGTGCTACACAGAGAAACCCTATCTTGAAAACCAACCAACCAACCAACCAACCAACCAACCAACCAACCAACCAAC
>NW_026592510.1:5858791-5861105 GCF_907164565.1 Psammomys obesus | reverse complement strand
CAACCAACCAACCAACCAACCAACCAACCAACCAACCAACCAACCAAAAAATACTAAACAAACAAACAAACAAACAAACAAAAAGAAACTATTGCCATCTCATTTTGTAGGAGAGGAACTAAGTAGGTCAGTAGTTTGACTACAGCAGTCAGGTGGCTGTCCGACTATAAATCAGAAAGGCTCTTCCTACACCCACTCGCTTGGCACTAATAGGTTGCTGGAAGAAAGAACATGAAGATACATGTATGACAGACTGCTGAGAAGGGAATAAAGGGACTCCTTGGGCTTGCTAGAATATAAAAGGCAAAATGAATCCACTTAAAACCATAGATGCAGAGAACAGTGTGAACATAATGTTACCATTATTTTATCTCTGGTGAGAGATTTATGATGCTTTGTTGTGCATGTGGGATGGAACGAATTGTCACCAGAATAAAATGTTACCAAACTGTGCTCTGCTGAAATATGACTAAAATAAACTACCTGGGGTCAGACTCCAGAAGTCTGAACCAACACTGACTAGTGAGTTGTGTTGAATCAAATTAGTTTCTTTATTTTTCCTGCAAATTGTCACTCTGCTAACCAAGAGATTTCAGAGATGCCCGCTTACACCCTTTGCAGTGATGCCTGGTAAAGAACTAAACAAAAAAGGATGTTGGAAGGCCAATTATCAAAGAGCCTTCTGGTCTACCTACCATAATGAAAGACTAAGTATTGATAAAGTGAACTGACCCTAGGAAATGACTCTTCGGGAACCTGGAAAACAATCTACTGAGTAGGAACCTGGAAAGAACTCTTTCACATCAAACATTCTACATTAAGTACTTTAAGTACTTAATCATCACCATAGAAGACAAGAAAACAAGGGACAATGTGCTGACAGTATCTGAGGTTATAAACTACCATGGAGATAGAAGAGGAATGAGTATTCTGATAGTCAGCTAAATAGTGAAAAATAAGCACCAAAGAAACTGAACTAGATAGAATAAAAGGAAAGACAGATGTTAGTGGGCAGTCCTGTTTGTTAATAACAAACAGACTTAAATGATTAAATTAGTATCAGACAGACAGTTGCCAATCAGTCCCAAAATCCTGTCCTCAGAAATTCAATTCTAGTCTTAGAAGGGGGAATGCTATAGTCTTACGGTGGCAAAAATCTACCAAATATACAAGACTTCCCAGTCCACAACTTTGGTTGGAGACTAAAATATGAGGCAGTGTATCTCAGTGGCAGAAGTGCTTTAGGACGAGCGAGGTCTGGGCTCACTTACCACCAGCTTCAACTGTCTACTTTCTACCCGGCTCCCTCTCTCTGCTCTCTCTTTTCAAACTGAAAGTGAAAAAAGGCTCAGTGTACTTCTGCTCTTGCAAAGGACCTGGGTTTTGGTTCCCAGATGCCTAGTGGCAGCTCAGAACCACACAAAAAAACCCAGTTCTAGAGAATCCAACACCCCCAGGCACCATGGCACACAGACATGCATGCAGGCAAACACATATACATAAAAACACAAATCTAAAACAAAACAAAAACCCCAAACTAGTTTTTTTTCCTAAAGAGGTCTCTGACCCCAGAATACAAGCTGTGGGTAAACACTAAATCTCATCCTAGTACTGTAAGGATCAGCCCAGAAGAGCAACCCCGGGGATTGCATGTGTGGGGGACACTTTTAAATGCAGATGTTGGAAGGTCATAAGCAGGATCTGTCCGATCATTTCAAGGATCATCTCCACTTAATCAACCAATCCCACTCATTATGCTGTAAAGTTCTCCCTTATCCCCAAACATCCCTACCAGTGAGCTCTTTTGAGTCTACTTAATCATCTAACACACTTTTCACTTGTGCTTCAAACATTTACACAACTGGTGGGTCACTACTGGTTTAATCAATTCGCTCTTAGATTATCTGTCCCTCACCCAAATGCCTGACTTATTCTACTCTTTTTAAGTGAAGGTCTGGCCCCCAAACCACAGCAGAAAAAAACAGCACAGGATATGGACTACTTGACTTGGCTCCAAAGAAAATCTATTCAACAACAATTATGAGAATCCCCGCAATTAGTGGAATCTCCCTCTTTAAGCCAAATATAAAAATTAGGGTATCATGGGCAGATTCAAAGCTTTGTAATGAGAAACATAATGAAACAGAAACCAGTTTTGCTCACTATAGCAACTGGTGTTTCAAACAGTTCTCTGGATTCAGCTCCTGCTATATACTGTTATCTACAAAGCAACCATATCATTTTTTTTTAAATTTTAGCATATTTTGTGTGTGTGTGTGTGTGTGTGTGTGTGTGTGTGTGTGTGTGTGTGTGT
>NW_026592510.1:5846749-5858781 GCF_907164565.1 Psammomys obesus | reverse complement strand
CCCCCCCCCAACCCAGACACTTCAGGACAGGGTGATTCTATAAATATTCAGTACCCAGAGACTCCAAGGTATCATTTATTATAACAAAAAATTAGAAATACATTAAAAATTCATTATGCAACATATGACTAAGTTCCACTAAAGACTGTACCACATTTCTATATTAATACTTATATTGTACAGATTTATGAAGAGAACACCTGCTATAAAACAGTGCATCAATTTTGTCAATACACATGTATGACAAATGCCATGGCATAAAAGTCAAGGCATATCTGTTAACTTCCTGTTAAAATAATGTGTTTTTTTTCTCCTAGTATTTTAAAAATCTGAGATGCATATTTTACTTTTGTCTGGAAGAGGAAAAAAAATTTTGTTATTCTTTTAAGTACAACAGTGGCTTTCTTTAGAAATACAAAATGGGATTCACGGAATAACTAGAATCTGTAAACAGAACCCCAAATCCTTCATTAAAAAAATAAAAAATAAAACAATAGAACTGAGAAGTGAGCCAATCCACCAGCAAAGCTTAAACCTACATGCATGACAAAACTCCAGGCTCGGACAGTCCCCACTGTCCCAAAGAGAAATCACCCTTGAATTCCCTCAATATCTGTCTACTCAGGCAGCTACAAAATGGAAAGGATCCCTTGAAAATTCTTCTCTGGTTGTTATGATGGAGGAACTTTGCATAGTTCTCTGAAAGCTCATCACTATAGTTTCCCTTGAGATTTGATTCTTAAAACTCACTTATCAAAAACTGGAAGAGAACCTATTCCCACTCAACCATCAGCTGTCACTGCCTGGAGCCAGCAGGGTTCTTGTACTGTTTGCCTGTTAATCTGTCATTCTTGGATTTGGACTCACTCTAGTGGCACTGGACAATGTCAGAGCATAACCAATGTTTCAAATTCCAGCAGCTCTCACAGGAGCAGATGCTCACAGTGCTAATGTCATCCGGCCAAAAGAGCTTCTCCATTCCTACCACACTGCTCTCTGTGCCTTCTACACAGAAAAGTAAGAGCTCTACTCTCTACACACTGCACTTTATTAACTGGAATATAAAGGCATGTTAGCTGTGAATCTCTCACAAAAGTAACCGGAGGCTGTGGAAAAAGATCCAACTGGCTTAGGTTGTTTTTTAAAACCCGAGAGAGCTGGGAATATAGTGGCAGTATACTCCCAGCTGGGAGAGTGCTTGCCTGGTATGTGTGAGGCCCCAGTGGTTTAGACCAGTGGTTAAATATGTATCTTACATATATCTTACATGTAGTAAGCATTTCCTCTGGATTCTCTAAGGTGATTTCAAATATATCTCTTCCTTCTCTCATACAGTATGAAACTGTCCTACATATTTTGATTTATAAATTACTTTTCTTCAATCATGATCTTTTTATGAAATATTGTTTTGACTCTGAAGCATGGCTGTTAATGATCTATGAACTTTGGAAACCCGATGCCATAATCAGCATATTTGCCACAAATAGTAAAAGTAGCTATCTTAAAGCATGCTTTCATTTCAGTTGAAGACTACTCCATTTTGAGCTGAGGCACAGGCAGGCAGAGAACAGCTTCCTAATTAATATAGAATCTGTTATTTCCTATGCAAAGTTCCCCTAGTGTACTGAGAAACAGAAACACCCACTGGTTGGTTAGCTGAAAGTTTCCATTTCACAGCGAAAAGTCCACACCAAGCTCAACTCGACCCACCAAAGCAGACAAAGAAGCCCATTTAAAGACCATGACCCTGGGGACTGACACCAGGTTTAAAATTAGCAAAAGCTCAGAGACCCAGATAGGAGAAATCAGGTTCAAGTGTCTCTTTGAAAATACATTTCGAATGCTTCTTTGATCGCTAGTGAAATTCACTATTTTCAGACCAGAGACCATTCAAAGGAAGCTTCTGAATGAACAGCCCTTCAGTGCGCGTGTGGGCACTCGTGGCCACTGAAGCACCGCGTCCAGGTTGCCCCTCTGTTCTCTCTGGGGGGTAAAGCAGGACTGGGGACTTCAAGGAAAGCAAGAGTAGGTCTTTCCCTTTGCACACCTACATGCACATCAGACACATCAGATTTGTGTTTTTTCCAGGCAGCAAGTGTGCCAACTCCTGAAATATAAGCAACCATTCATCAGCTTCTCTCCAATTACCCATGATTCCGTGGTTCTCAGATCTGGTAATCAAAACCATCTACAGCCCTCCCCTTTTCTGAATCTCTTTATCAATTAACAGTATTAAAACAAACAAACAAACAACCCCACAAAACTCAGTTGAGAGCCTTACCCATGATGCAAAGCAGCATCACAGCACAGACTCAGGTTGCCAAGAGACTGACACTGGCCCTGCCTTTGAGCTAAGGTGTGAACCACCAGGTGGCAGCATAGCAGTGATGAGATGACAGGCTGCCCCAGCAGCCATCAAGTTCTAAAGGACATTTGAAAGTCCCTCTGATAGGAGGCCAACACATCCTGAAACTCCAAGACCTACAACCTCTGTTTTGTGGGCCATCAACTGACACTCTCTTCCCTATCCCCTTATTATTTTAATGTACATATCACTAACAATATAGCTATTGTTATATATCTAAGCGATCCTGCCATCTCACCATTTCTAGGACTCCAAGGAAGTAAAAAAGCCCGAATAACAGAGATAGACCACCAATTTACTAGAGAGATCAGCCCTAACAGCTTCACTGGAAACACATCCTTGTCTTATATAAAATTTTAATAAGCTTTGTTCCAATGCAATAAAATGAGAACTTTAATCAGTGGTGATTACTGAGTTACAATTAAATTATAAACATATAAGCTGTAAAACTAGATAACAAAAAGTAAGCTAAAATAATTTTTTAGATAGACAAGTTCTAAAGCAGCATAGCTAGGCTAGATCAAATAAGCTCTGTGCTCTTGGGAAGACCTACATGGACATCACTACAGTGTAACATGGAAAGAACTGAAGTTCTTTCTCAAGTCTACCAGTAACACAGATGGTACAATTGTACAAATCCCAGCTTTAAACCTACAGACAAAATATCCCAAAAGTAAAAAGATAAGCACACATCACAGGACAGACTGTTTTGTTAATGATGCAGAGCACAAATATGAAATGCTCTTTAGAATCTGATAAAGACTTTAAATAAACAGGGACTACAAATCTTCCAGCCATAGATGATATATAAAACACATATCACATATGAGGTTAGGGGCTTCATTTTAGGAACACACACACACACACACACACACACACACACACAAACAACAGAGAGACAGAGAGAGTTCAACCTCATTAGCTAAAAACAATTACACATTGGAAGAGTTATTCAGTTATTGAGTTGGCAAAAATGAACCGTCTAAACCAGAGACGCTGTTGCCAAAAGTCCAAGTTATATGCATTCCACTGATCAGCAGCCAGGAATCCATCCCCTTCACTTCCACTTCAATCTCCAAGGTTCAGGCAACACTTCACTTCACCAGAGTTTGTACCATGTCTCCATGTGGTGCCTGTGCAAAGCTCATCCCCCTCAATCCCTGAGTGTGATTTCCATCTTTGAAATCTTGTTCTTAGAACAAATGCACACAACTTGGCTACATGTCACACAAGCCCTTTCTGCCTTGGGGTGGAGGCCCACCTCTATATTGTGCTACCCTGGTTAATTTCCAGCGATTGCTTCAGAGCTGTGTGCAGAACATAATCACACCAGTCCTTGCTTTTAAATCTGTTTTAGCAGGTGCCTTAGTCACTGTTCTGTTGCTGTGAAGAGACACCAAGCCCAGGACAGCTCCTAGGAGAGAATGCATTTAATTGGTGCCTTGGTCTCAGAGGTTTGGCTCATTGCTATCACGGTGGCATGCATGCAGGCATTTGGGACATAGGAGAGAGATGCATCCTGATCTGGAGGCAGAGGGAGGCAGTGGGCTTGGCATGGACTCTTGAAACCTCAGTCCCACCCCCAGTGACACACTTCCAACAACTCCACACCTCCTAATCCTTTTAAACAGTGTTGCTCCCTAGTGACTAAGCACTCAACCATGAGCCTGTGGGGGTCATTCTTATTCAGAACACCTCAGCAGGAAAGGTAAAAAGTTGTGAGTACTCATGGCTTGCTTAATGCTTATTTATTCCTTTTAAAACGTTTTATATTTCTTTATTATTGTGTGTGTGTGTAGACATGTGCATGCCATGATGATATGTGGAGGTCAAAGTGCAAAGGTCAGTTATCTTCATCTAGCCCACGGTTCCTAGGTATTGAACCCAGGCATAGCAGGTGTGGTAGGCAAGTGTCTATACCCACTGGACTATCTTGGCTCAAAGGTTTTATTTATTTTTTATTTCTTTTTCTTTCTCCTCACCACTCCCTCCTTCCCCCTTCTTTTTAAATGAGAGAAAGTCTCAGGTAGCCCAGCCTGGCATCAGACAGACTCCTTATGTAGCCTGGGAATGACTCTGAACTTCTTGGCCAGCTGCCTCTACATCTTGACTGGGGATTTCACAGGCTTTGCCACCACACCTGGTTTTCTGTTTTGTTTGTTTGTTTTGTTTTTGTGTTTTTAGTACTGCAGACTGAACCATGGCTTCGTGTATGCTAGGCAAATATTTTAACAGAAGTAAGCCCCTTCCCCAGAAAAAAAAAAAATTACCCTTAATTTCTTAAATTACAGCAGGAATTATTCATCACACTGTTATTCCTAAATAAAAGGCTCACAGAGGCTCTCCGAGTTTAACTAAAATCACACAAAAATGTATATATTATCTGAACAGCGATGAATTAAAAACAGAACATCTGCAGTGTATCTAACCGCATGTATCTTTGATAGAAAATGAAACCTCCCACTTTTTGCAGTGTTATTTAAATCCTCTTTGGCAGTGTTATCTAATCAGATTTTAAGGGCTGGGATATGGGTCAGTGGTTGGCTGAGAGTTTGCAAGGCCTTCAGTTTAATCTTCAGTAATGGTGAGAAGAAAGGAAGGGAAGATGGGAGAAAGAAGAGGACCGAGAAAGGAGAGAAAGAAGAGGGAGGAGGGAGGGCATTACAGCATGTGGAGGAAGGCAGAATTTAACACCTAAAGGCAGCAAACAACAGCTTTTCAAACTATGCTGGGAACCACTTTTTTTTTTTTTTTTTTTTACCATAAAATGAGAATGGTAGTCCTGTGGGTATTTATTACAAACCATGTTTCCCTTACCGAGTAGAGCAATCATACCATAGACCTAACATGAAAGTCTCGGGTCACAGACTTCCGGATTTAGAGAGCTCAGTATATGCTATAGAGAAATCCTATTCATTAAAGGGACTTGGTCAGTATTCAGGGAAGAGATTATCCAAGGGCCAGCGCCACGTCCATTACACTAAGACACAGCTCGAATATATCTATTTATAAACGTAATGAGCTTTTCCCTTTCAGAGAGCCAGCACCAAGGGAGCTAAGGACTGAAAATTACACCTATCTTACAAATCAAATCACAGATCAGAGTAAAGCCAAATATCTACTAAGCACCTACTGTGTACAATTGGCTGTTGCTCGCATTCTGTGAGCCCCAGGGATACGTATACCGTTGTTTTTTCCTAATTAGATTGAAATAGCCAAATCAAATTCTTGCTCTTTTAAAAACTTACCCCTTCTGCATATCTCCTTCATCTTAGTGACGTGCGAATCGCACCCACCTCCTTCCTTGGCAAAACCTCGCTGCTGTGTATCTGCCCAATATCTCATAGACCCCTCCAATCTATGAGAGCCCATCTACCAGCTTTTCCTTCAAACATAATCCCTTTAACACTTTGACAGTGCGGTCCTTGACCCAGTGTGCCACTTTGGCCCCTTAAGATCACTTCTGAGTTCAAGTCCCATAGGCTGTAGCCATTAACGGACAAACCTAAGCTCTCTGTTACACTCAGTTCCCCTGCTCTGGTCCCTGCTACCTACTTACCCACACTTTACTCCTCTCAGCCATGATGTGTGCTCATTTGCTCATCCCCACTGACTGCACTGGCCACCTCGGCAGTTCCCAGGTGTTCTCTGATCTCAGGCACCTATTTCAGGGTCTTTGCACTTGAGGCAGCTCTGGGAATATCCCTCCCCAGATAGTCTGATAATTCAGTTCGCTTCCTTGCCTCAATATTTCGGTTCAAATACCTTGTGCATCAACCAAACCTCCTTGACTATCATTTTTCAGACTGTTTCCTATTTTTATTTACTTAATATCTTTGTAGCCTGAGGGTTTGGGGGGAGGGGTGCACATGCATGTGTGTGTGTGTGTGTGTGTGTGTGTGTGTGTGTGTGTGTGTGTGTGTGTAGAGGGTTACCTAAGCTTAAAGACTGGTGTAACAGAATTTGAAGAATTCAGGACCAGAAGAAACGAGGTCTATCACCTGTGACCCAGATGGCACTAAAACACTGCTCTGGCATGGTGGCACATGCGTACGGTGTCAGGTATTGTGATGGCTGAAGGGGGAAATGCTTCAGCTTCATGAATCTGAGAGCATCCTGGGTTGCACAGAAAGACAATAGCTCAAAGAAGAAAGAATAAGCGTAAAGCCAATAGTGAAGAAATGAGCTTCAAGCAAGCTATTCTGTAGCATTTGCCATGTTTCTTTCATAACAGAATGGAGACAGGGTGGTATCTGGGGGAGCAAGCACTGGGCCCCACAATGGCAGGTAGAGAGAGAGGCTGAGTGGGAGGACAGGAGACAGGCACTAGCTTACCCAGATTAACTAACTATCAAAGAAGCACACACCTCGAACAGCAGGAAGCACAGGGTGTGCAGTCCCCATTGGTATCAAGGTGGCACTCAGAAATGTTTGGACTTGGAGCGTTTGTGTCTTAGGTTTCTGGGTTATAGAGATACAGCCTGTACTTGGTGAAAGCAGCCATTTGGCTCATGAGTTTCATTTCTCCCATTCAAAAGAGATTTACTAGGCAGACTCCAAGAAATGCCAAGTCAATTATTTCTGAGGTGAAATCATGTTTACATGAAATATAACAAGCTGCCCCAGGCCCCACCTCCTTGGGAATGCATCTCACAGAACACAGGAGAGCAGAACTACCCCAAAATGTGTGCAAAGCACAGCAGAAATGCAGGGTCTTGTCTTACAGTTGCCTGTGGCAAAATCCTAATATGTTTTGGTCTTATTGGTTGTGATGGTGATGATGATGATATTTAGGTTTTGTGGATTTTTTTTCCTGTTTGTTTGTTTGTTTGTTTTGTTTGAGATAGGGCTTCTCTAAATAGCCCAGCTGTCCTAGAACTCAAACTCAGAAATCCACCTGCCTCTGCCTCCCTAGTGCTGGGATTAGAAGCGCACTCCACCACAGCCAAGCTTGTTGGTTATCTTCTCACAGCTCTCCTTTGAACAGAGTCTATCAACATCAAGGCAAGGTAAGGCAACACTGTCTCACGAAGCCAATATGGTGGCTCATATTGATTCCAATCTCAAAGAACCCAGAATCACCTAGAAGACAAATCTTTGGGGGTGTCTTAGAGGAAGGTCCTGCATGAGATTCACTGGGGAGCTAAGCTCCCCCATAATGGTGGGCCGCACCATGCCACGGGCCTGGGTCCCTGGCTGAATACAGGGAACATGGAGCAGAGTAGAGGTGCTCATCCATTGACTGTGGCTGCTTCAAGCTCCTGCCACCCTGGTAGACTGCATCTTGACCTCTGAGTAGAAACAGACCCTTTCTTGAGAACTTAACTTGCCTTTGTCAAGGACTTCTGTTACAGTGTAATGAACACATGGCTATCTGCTAAGAGGTTCTGACACATTGTGCTTTTCTGATGGAAGATGCTCCTGTCCTGTCATTCCCCCTGCCCCCCTCCCCACACCCAGCACCTTTGGGTCTCAAAGGTCTCATTCTGTAGGTCCTGCCGTTCTGGAACTCACTGTGTAGTCCAGGTGTTAATCCTTCTGACTCAGCTTCCCAGTGCTACAACTATAGGAGCACAGCACCATACCAAGCTGAGATTTGATAGGCTCTGGGCTGGCGGTGTCTGCATTTCCTGTGGCTGCTATAACAAATAACACAAACCGGAAGGCTTTGAAACAGGAAGTTATCCCTAGTCTCTCTCTCTCTCTCTCACACACACACACAAAAGCACATATACAACCACAGAATGTTAATGGCTGCCCTATTTTTAATAGAGGATTTTCTCAAGCCCCACCTTTCCTCTATGAGGTCCAGCAACTGAAGGTGTACCTTCATCATGGAACACAGATTATTTTAATGAACGCAGTGTGTCTTACACACAGCAACATGTCACATTTGAAGACGTTACTTCCTTATCACAGATAAGTGGACATATATCTTAGATTTATATATGTACTTGTGTTCAGAAATATAGATTCTATGTGGGAAGAGGGGTAGACAAAGGGAAAGAACACAAATTCTACCTTTTTACATATGATTTATATGTCACTACTAGATACCATTCTATCCTTTAAAAAAAAGTAAGGATTAGAATTCAGGAGCAAAACAGAAAGACAAAAACAGAAGAGTTACCTAAGAATTCAAGTCCAGGGTGATCTGTCTCTTTAAATATAAGTGGCCACCTGGAACAGTGCCAAGGTTGTTATGGACTTACCACAGCCTGTCTTCTTGGAATTCCGTGTCTTCCTGGAAACCTACACTGCTGAGGCACTGGCTCAACCCTGGTAATGCCAGCAGTCTTGGGAGGGCATCGGGGAAGCTGGTGGGGAGCTCTAAGACCACAGCAGGCTCCGTCAATGCCAGTGCAGAGCCGAGCTTCTTCACTGCTCAGCTCTGAGGCTTTCCTAAGCGTCAACACTCTAGTGCTCCTCAGAAGAACTCAGCAACTAAGACCCACCGTAGCCCACAGACACACCATGCTGGTCCTGTCCTAGATATGGAGACTTAGGTTTCTAGAATACAGATGAAGAAAAGGAGGAGGAGGAGAAAGAAGGAAAAAGAGGAGGAGGGGTAGGAAAAAGAGGAGGAGATGGTAGAGGAGAAGGAGAGAGAGGAGGAGGAAATAAAAACAAACAAAAAAGCCTACAGTAGCAAACCTCCTTTAATCCCAAGGAAGCAGAGGCAAGCAGATCTCTGTAAGTTTCACTCCATCCTGGTCTACTCAGTGGCTTCCAAGACAGCCAGGGCTAGGCAGTGAAACCCTGTCTTGAAACAGGGTTGAAAACAAAACAGAAACAACAACAACCACAGCTCTCCTAATTTCACAAAGTTAAAGATAGCAATCATCTGCTGACATGGCCTGCCCAAGCTGTTAACAGGTCCCTAAAAACCCAGACTAGAAAGAGGCCTGATGTTCTTCATTCGCCTGTGTTACTGAGGCCCCTCTAAGAGTATGAGACTCAGAGTAGAAACCTTCATGTTGTCACCTACTTGACTGCTGCCCCCTCCT
The DNA here is from genome assembly GCF_907164565.1 of Psammomys obesus. Classification (NCBI taxonomy): domain Eukaryota; kingdom Metazoa; phylum Chordata; class Mammalia; order Rodentia; family Muridae; genus Psammomys; species Psammomys obesus. Next base: position 5,849,409 of record NW_026592510.1, on the reverse strand, counting down.
GGACACTATCAGAGGCTGAACTGGCCTGAGGCATGAACTGCTCTGAAACCACTCAGAACCCAATCCCCAAACATTAATGTGCCACTTCCCTGTAGCGTCAATCCTGACATTTACTTAACTAATGTTCTTATTTACTATAAGCTTTGCTCAAGGTGCTGAATGTACTGGCTCTCCATGATGAAATGAACACACATGAAGACAAATATTTACCTGAGAATTTAAGAACGGGACGCTGCGGGGGAGGGGGATGGCTGGGTTGGTAACTTGGTCGCCGCACAAGCAGAGGGATCTGAGTTTGAATCCTCAGCACTAAGGCGAAAAGCTGGATGTGGCAGACTGCGCTGTACACGAGCTTCAAGTTCAGTCACAGACCCTGCCTCAAAACCAGGGTGGGGAGAGAGTAAGAGACAGTCGCCACTGGCTTCTGGCTTCCACATACAGACACACGGCACACACACAGACAAACATGACCACTGTGGGAAAACGTTCCGAAGGTGAGCACCGCAGGTGCTGCTCGGAGCTCCTTGAAAAAGTGAGAACCACTCAGCCTCTCTTGCTTCAGTGAGACAGACGGTGGGCAGAGAGCAGAGAGAAGCAACAGTAGACAACTTTTTGTGTTTCTTCCATTACTATTTTCAGTTCATTTCAGATGAAATTGCTTTTGGTATCAAGGGCCCGTTCCTCCTCATTATCTGAACAGTTAGCAGACAGTTTTGATGATGAAAGAGATGATGAACGGTCTACCAATGGAGAGGGTCCACCGTCACTGCAAATTTCCACTATTACTGCTATGCTATGCATGTGCCGCGCCCTCCCTGGGCTCGTGTTTAAACACCTGGTCCTCGCTGTGCCGCCTTTTAGGCAACAGCCTGGAGGGGAAGCAGCTACTGGTGGGGTAATTCTTACGTGTCACAGCCTGGTCCTGGTTCCCACCTTCCTCTTTTAAGTTGACTCTGTCAGGTATTCTACTGCAGATGTGAGAAAGTAACTACTGCTAAACTGTACACTTAAAAACGTCGCAATCTGGGGTTGGGAAATTTCGCTCAATGGGAGGCACTTGTGAAGGAAGCACGAGGCCCTGGGTTTGGTCTGCAGACAAGCAGGGGTTGGGGTGGGAGGGGCAAGGTAAAAAGCTTCATTTCAGCACTAAAGTGTTTTGTTTTTTGTTTTGTTTTGTTTTTGTTTTTGTTTTTTAAATGAACTATAACCAGCAAACCAGCCAAGCAGAAAGAAAAGAATCCCTCCACGGTAGGCCAGGGGGGGCTCTGTGGTGGTGCACATAGCTTGCCTAGGGGAGCCTGCCAGCTTGCCTTCCCTATTGGGCCCCTTTTCTGGGGTCAGAGGGCAGTGGAGAAGAGAGACAGGTAGTTCAGGAAAGAATGAAATTCTGAGTTGGTTGGGTTTAACATCCCTCTGTTATGTGATCAAGAAGAAAGCAATGCTTTGGGCACCACCTCCTATCCCTTCACCCCACCTCCACCCCCGGATTCTCCATCCCTTCATCTCCCAGGGCCCCCACACAGCTGGAAGACTCAAGGAGAGGAAGGTAATTTGTTTCCTTTTCCTTTTCCAAAAGCTTTCCTGACACAACTAAAGATGAAATGACAAGATAAAATCAGACGGTTGGCTGTATAGTAGGTATATTCATATATTTTGGGATTATGTATGACTTCTGACCCACGGATTTCAGTTGGCACCAGCTGGTCTTGGGAAATAGCCTAGTTTTGGAGTTGGGACAGAATTAGTACTGTTGTATACAAGTAGCATTTCTGGGACATGAAAAAGTGCCTATGATATTCCACATTGTGAATTTTAATCAAGCTTATATTCAGCAAGTGTAGGACATCATGCTTTGTTTGCTGGCTTGGTTTTTGGAGACAGGGTCTCACTGTGTAACACTGCCCGGGAACTTGCTATGTAGACCAGGCTGACCTTGAACTCACAGACATCCTCTTGCCTTCACCTCTGATGTGCTAGGATTAAAGGTGTGTAACATCAGGCCTGCCTGATCCTGCTTTTGTGGTAATATTCAATAAACAGGTATACGGAAAGTAAGGATTTGAGTCTATGCTTCACATTGCTAGTATCCCCGCCGACTACATTCTGCATATTTTCAGTTTAAATTTTTTATAATAAACACATTACTTTTATAATCAATAAAGGCTAGTTAAAAAACAGATGTCCTAAAGGTAGGTGCCCTCCCCCAGCACAGCGACCCACATACATCATCTCCCTTCTTTATTCCAAAATGCTTTGCACTCATCCTGCATGATAGGCCACAAACGAGAGGAAGGACCCATGAGCTGACAAACTAAATTTAGCAGACAGATCTGAGTTACACTTCTCAAAAACAACCCCTGAAATAGTCCAGTCTTACAAAACTAAAAGTGCACAGGCTTGTCACTCTGGACTTCCCAAGGCATCTAGTTCTATCAAATGCTCCCAGGAATCACATGTTCTTAAACGGAGTGCCACAGCAAGCTGTTACACAATGTCCTGGCAAACAGCACTGTGTCTCCGTGCAACACGGAATACCCGCAAATCAGAGGCAAAGGTCAACTGTCCTTCCTTTCCTTTTCTTTGCTTCTTTGTATTCTTTTCTCCCTTTCCCTGTATTATTATTATTATTATTATTATTATTATTATTATTATTATTATTA
>NW_026592510.1:5787404-5846739 GCF_907164565.1 Psammomys obesus | reverse complement strand
TATTATTATTATTATTATTATTATTATTATTATTATTATTATTATTATTATTATTTGAGACAGAGACCCACTATGAAGCCCAGGCTAGGTTTCAATATGAGGCTCTTCTCCCCCCTCTGTTTCTGCCTCCTCCCCCAACCCCTGGCCTCACCAGTGCTAGCATCAGAAGCATAGGCCATCATGTCCTGCTTAAGGTCAAAATCTGGAAATGCAATTCTTAACCACAGAAATCATCAATAGCCACATATAATAACGATTCACAATAAAAACATTTTTCCCAATAGACACTGAAAAATGTAAATATATTTTATAATATTGCTGAGCTTTCTCAGCAAAGATCTTAGGTAACTACGCTGCACTGCCGAAGCAAAGGCTCAGGAAATGAATGATGGAAAGCTTTCACACTCAATCCACAGAGATGCCAGAATTACCATTCTTTTGCTTAGAGAGACAAAGGCAAAATATCTATTCCTCCTTTCACAAAGTTTAAAAAATATTTCTTTTGCAGTTCTATTTGTCAGGGTCTCACAGTTTATACAGGATCCCCTTGTAAACTTCCAGTCTTCTTTTTGGCCTAACATCGTAACACAAACACACACATTCTTCCTCAGGCCAACTGTCCATTAAAAGAACAGAAAAATGGCTTCTTCCTGTGTGCTTTGGATTAAAATGCGTAACAGTGCCAACTGGAAGGGAATTCTCAGACTGGAGTGTATATTATTTGCGGAAATAATAACAGTTTCTAATGACAAGGTTTTATTTTCCTAGGTAAAAGTATATGTACTTGGTTTGAACTCCAAAGAGTAGTGCGTCACAGGACTGTCACAACTGCCTCAGCACAATGTTCTCTGGGTATCACTCTGTTTTTATACACAAGATCCTGAGCACTCACCAAAGCACATGTTATTTTATTTATGCTTTCCTTTGTTTTCAGTAGGCACAAAGATACTACTGTTTTCCAGTATAAAATAAAGACTATCTAATGGGCATGGGGTTTGGCTCATGGAAAAAACCTTGTAACAATTATATTTAGACATGGGATGGCCTTAAAGTATTAGTGCTCAACATGGCGCTACCTGACTACTGAAATCCCTTTACATTCATGTATAGAGGTGACTGTGTAAGGGGGTGGGCTCTTGGAGGTGATTATGTCCTCATGATATACCCCTCACAGATGGGACTAGTATCCTTATAAAAACTAGACCCAGGGCTGGCCTTCACCCTTCCACCACAAAAGGGTCTGGTGCTAATAGGCTCGGAGAAAGATACAGAACTGGCCACTGAGCTGGCCTTCCACTCTTTCCTCCCCCAAGGATGGTCAGACATTTCTGTAGCTTATGGTATTTTCACAACAGCAGAGGTGGACAGGGACTCACCTCTTCGATACTCGGCTAAATAGTCTTCCTTCCCCTGGTGCCTGCCATTTGGTAGGACCTCAGTTAAGCTGTCTTGTGGTTGAGACTTTTGATACCTTATCTGAAAATGACAGTAAGCAACATGATCGGTCCTGCCCCCAAGGGCTTTCCATCACTTTCTCCTGTCATTCTGAAATAATGTTAGGTCCTTAAAGCTGCAAGAATAGCATAGGAAACTGAGGTATACCCTTCATTAGCTTTGTGTCTACTTAAGAGAACTACTGCACAAAGACGAAAGCCAGGAACTGAACGTTATAGCCTCAGCGACACAACCCATGTCCTTTCAATTTCACTAACTCCTCTACACTCCCCAACCCTGCCCCTGTGAACAGTTAATTTTGCATTTCCTTACTGTCCCCCGTGCAGATCTGTCTGTCTTTCCTTGCTTCTCATGACTTGGGCAGGTCTGAAAAAGACAGTATTTCTGTAGAATCTCTCTCAGTCATTCTCTCAAGTTTTCTCCAGATTCCACTAGGGACATGCATTCAGACTAGAGTATCCAGAAGCGAAACATGTCCTACCCAGTTATCCTACTACACGATACATGCTGGCCAACTACCATTTTACTATTTTTATGATGCTCGTCTTGATCACATGTTAAACTTTTTAACTAGAAGAATTATTTCTATATCCATGATTATGGAAAATAGGAATGAGATGCAACAATGACTTCGGTTCATTGGATTCAATGATTCAGGTCTTCGGTTCAATGACCTTGCTACCAATTTCTGCCACCAGCCACAGGAAAGTCTGTTTTATCTTCTCATGTCCTCTTCTGGTCAGCGTCCTATAACAACAATGCCAGCTGTGACTGTAAAGAGGACTGATGTATAAAAGCATGGGAAGCAGCCATGACTAGAATTTAACACAATTCTGAGAGATCACATATTACTGTTACTTTTAAAGTCACTTTTATTTTTAGAGACGAGCCAAAATAATGTTAGAGGGAGCGGCATTGTGGTTTGACCTGGAACCTTCTGCCTGGGCTCATGATTTGAATCATATCTCTAGCTTGTACAGCTAGTGGGGGTGGGGGATAGGTGTCCAGAAAGCTCAAAAGTAGGGCCTAACTGGAGGAAGTAGGTCACTAGCGTGGGTATCCCCAAGGAGATATTAACCATGTCTCCTCTCTTCTCCCTCCCGCACATTCATCATGATGTGATTAGCAGTCTTCTGGCACAAGTCCCAGTCACTGAGACCTCCATGCTCCGGGGACTGACAGCGGTGGGCGGGGCCCAGATGAGCTGGATGTGCGGCCAAGAACCAGCATCACACTTCTCACATCTCATCACGTCTCCACTTACTCCATTTTTTCCTTGGATAAACAGCTGGATAATAAGAGCTCGGGAACGGGAAGGCATCCATGCTGCATACGAGGCAGAAGCGGAATGTCTGCTCTCTGCTACAGACAGCTTTCCTACCACTCTCAACCACCCAAATGCAGCTGTGACCACATTTAGAGCCTTTGCCTTGGGGTGCCTGTTATTGCTGTAGCCCTTTAAAGCTCAACAAATACACAGCAAGCAAGCCTCTTCAGCTGGACTCTTCAGAGTCACTGTGCTCTTCAGTCTGTTTTAGAATTACTCAGAAACCAATCACAAAACTCAGGTGTCAGCAATACAATAGTCAAGAGTAGGAATCTCAAAACTATGCTTCATATATAAGAATTCCCCAGTCTCAGGAAAAAAAAAAAGTCAGACATTTAGGTTCAAATTCCACTCTGTTAGAACAATAATGAGCACACCAAGGCAAAAGGCCCTGAATCTGATCATAGTTTGTTTTTGGGGTAGTTGCAGAGCGAGCATGGTAGAAACCATTGGAGAGTCTGTGGTGTTATCAAATGGTTCCATGAGGGGCTGTGCTTGCTACCCTCTGGCGCATGGGATGGGTGTCATGAAGTGAGGGCTTCCCTGAGCATCTCCAGACCCTTGTCAGGTGCGGTGAATCTCCCCAACATCAGATACAACACGTATAAAACAAAGAGGAAAGAGCACATTCCAATTCCCAATACTTCCCAAAGACAAACAGCATTCCAGGGAACAAAGTCTAGGCTCTAGGCGGGAAACAAAAAGCCAGGCAACCCACTTCTTTCCTGCAGCTCCCGCTGTTCTCTAACTTACAAGGATGGTATTTTTAACACCATCCACACTTGCATGGCCACTGTAAGACCTGAATACGAAATATATAGAGAAATCATTTAAAAACTGGAGTACTGCATGGATCGTCATTGTATCAGGGGACAGTTAAGTAAATTGATAAATAATGAATTTGTATAACGAACAATTTTCTGGTGGATTGTAATGCTCTAAAATGAAATCCTAGCAGCTGAGACTGAGCAGCACTGCTGTGAGGCTGATTATCAGCCTGGGCTACACAGTTCCAGACCAGCCTTGTCTATAAAAATGCGGCCCTGACTCAAAAACAAAACAAAAACCCAATCAACCAAACAACAACAAGACACACATTTCTTTCCATGAAATTAGAAAACCAAAATGGATCTAGTGACAGCCACTTAGAACAGCAGTTCTCAACCTGTGGGTTACAACCCCTCTGAGGGTCAAATGACCCAGCCTTTCACAGGGGTCACGTAAGACCATTAGAACACACAAGATAGCAGTAGCAAAATTACAGTTATGAAGTATCAATAAAAGTAATTTGATGGTTGGGGGTCACCACAACATGAGGAACTGTATTAAAGGGTCACAGCTTTAGGAAGGTTGACAGCCACTGATTTAGAGTCTCGTTATCCTAAGCCATGATTGCTTTATGAGCTTAAAGAATGATACAAACCATTATGACCTAGATTGGAGCCTTACTTCTAAAGCTGCACCACGTAATAGGAGCCTGCTTCCCCTCTAGCTCTACGAGGTGGGGACGTAGCAGTCACACCTCGAGTCTACACTCACAGTGGTCTTCCTCCAAAGCCCAGTCTACCCAGGGTAAGTCACAGGATAAGGACGGCTGAAATTCAACTTCACAACACGGCCAGGACACAGTTCAGGTGTCATTTCAGAATTAAAGAAAAGTCAGCAGACAAAAAGTAAATAACTGAAGAGCAAACACAGGAGTAAACTACGAGGGTGAAACGGCCTGTGAACTAAGACCTGCTTTGAAATACTGTTTCCTACTTCAGACTGAGGCGGGACAAATAGGAGAGAGAAAAGGAACCACAGAAAGTTGGTGACAATACTGAATAATAAAGATGTCGGATTTATTTTACTACCCTGCATTTAAAAAGTGACATCATATAAGTTACTCCCATCCTTTTGTCATGTACTGGTTCCCTGCGATACCACAGGGCATTAAACTTAAGAATGATTTTAAAGAGGAATACCGGCATTTCATCTATCATATACTCAATCTGATTAAAAATAATACATACACATGAGCATAAAGTGCTGGAAATTTTTAGGAAGAATATTAACCACAGGAACTAGAGGTGAGTGGTGAGATGAAGACACAAAACAAGTCAGTGCTGCTCTAAGCAAAAGAGCCACTGTCACAGCAAGCCAAATGTTCCTTCCACCAAACCCTGGGCACCTGGCCCACCAGGGCTGCTCCACAACTTACCCATTCACACAACCTTTGATCAAAGTGAGTCCCGACTCTGGAGGTGCACGCACACATCAACATGTCAATGTCACCCAGACCAACCTTCACCCTCATCCACTTCCTCAAACTTAAAACAAAACAAAACAGAAAAACAGGTCAGACTGTAGTGAAAAGAGATAAGCAAGGTGTAAAGACCAAACTCAATGTGCAAGACTGCCTTGTGTCGCGCTGAAAATATGAAGCCACTGGACACAGTGTGGCTCACCATCTGATGAGCAAATACTCACCAAGTCTTTAACTGGTATTTTCTTCCTCAACCTACACTTTCTCCATATTTCTTGTCTAGTTCCAGGGCAACCAGGAAACACCACAATGACAAATAAGGAGGCAGGCCAGGAAGGAAGCAGTATCTTTAGAAATTCCATTTCATTAGGTCACTGACCTGTCACCCAGTTGATCAGCAGGCTTGATCAGGGCCCTGAATTCTGATACCAATCAGCAGGGCTATCGAGGCCGTCGGGTCCTTTACTGACATCTGCCCTTCAAAACCTCAAAAGATTGTCTCAGAAAACTATATATGGGAGAGCTGGCAAGGTGGCTCAGAGGATAAAGACACATGCACCCAAGCCTGACAACCTGAGTTTGATCCCCATGATCCACAGGGTAAAATGAGAGAAATGGCCAGGTAGTTGTAGTGCACACCTTGAATCCCAGCACTTGGGAAGCAGAGGCGGCAGATCTCTGAGTTCAAGGACAGCCTGGTCTACAGAGAGAGTTCCAGGATAGCCAGGGCTATAGAGAGAGACCCCGTCTTAAAAAAAAAAAAAACAAAGGAAAGAAAAAGGAAAAGACTGTCTTTCAAGTTGTCTTCTAACCATTTGCCTGCATATGCCTACACTCAGAAGCACCGTGCACAAACACACACACACACACACACACACACACACACACACACACACACACATGTACCACACAGTAACTTTTTAAAAAGTATCTTTATGTTAGCACAAGCATCCAAGAATTTTCTGGTGAAATGCTAAAGGTCTAATCCCCAAATGAGGTCTCCTTTGATCTTACATGGGCCACTGCTCAGCCCATCTGCCTGGAGCAAGGTCCTCATTACTCAAATGTTTGGAGAGACATCCTATCTCTACAGATACTACAAAAGGACAGGAGAGCTGCCTGTGACCCAATGCGCTGCTGACATCTTTCTTCTCTGAGTTTTAAAGAGTAATCTGTTTTGCTTGAAAACTAATCAGTTCCCATCTTCCAGATGAAGCGTATCTTGTGAGGTTTTTCATTTTGCTCTGGCCACCAGGAATCCCACTACCATCTGGTGGGCCAAATCTGACCTGTCACCCAGTTGTATGTAAAGGCCCAAAGTTGATCCCTGAAGGGCCTGAGCCTAAAACTCACCTTCCATTAGGAGGCTCATGGATTCCTACTTTAGGAGACTTGGCTTCCAGGACGCAATGGCATAAATGAGGACTGCCGGTGTGGCACAAGACAAGGCATCATCACAACCCCAATGGAAACTCCAATCAATTGTTAATAGCTATCCATATTGTTGGTCTCCCCAAAGGCTGTGACTGTGTGTTCTTTCAACAGGTTTGTACAAATTCTGAAACCAGACATCATAAAATGGAAACCAAACTAAATAAATCTGAGGTTATGTTAAATAAACGTGTACTAAGATGAGCATACTTTTTCATACAATTACCCATTCCTTTCGTTTTAATCTACTTTTAAGATTCACTCTACATAATTCTTTGCCTTGTCAGCATAAAATTCTTAGCAACCAATCTCATATGAATGCTTGATGAAGAAATTAAAACGTTGATGTTCAATGACTGTGACTGTCTCTTAAAGTTAAGTCCTATAACAACCCGGTATATCACGAACTTTGTCCACTAATTAATTTGCACAGACTATTTATAGCTTTCATCTCCAGGAAGAGCTTAGTAGAAACACCTGGGTTAGCACACATATAAGACACACTCCATTGTCTGGAGATTACAAGCTCCAGGCCGTCCACCCCCAAAGTCATCAGTCCCAGGAACTGGGCCATAAGTCACCAATTCCAGGAGTAAAACAAACCATAAAATTCCTTACCCAAGGAACAGCCTGAGGATAACCACAAGAATGGGAAAGTATCTTAACTCAGGGTGGGGCATCAGTGCTGGGCAGCCCACCGACCTTAACATTCCTGAGGCCTATAGATAGCTCACTCAATGTTAGCTATGTTACTTAGTCAATCCAAGCTTGCCCTTGCTGAGTACCATCCACTCGTGTAACTGCTAAGCTGGAAATTCTGGGTTTGTGCTCAAACCCCAAATAAAAACCCTGCCATGTAGCTGCTCGGGCCTCTCCCCTCCGAACTACTGTGTTGATGATGGTGGAGATGCCAAGCTTGAGCCCAAATAAAGCTCTTTGCTCTTGCATACAGGGTCTGGCTCCTGGTGGTCTTTGGAGACCTTAAGATCTGGGCACAACAGGAGGGGAAGAGAATTTGTGCCTGCTTGTTCTCTCTACCGTAAGTCTATGTTTTTGTGAATAGAGCCCCACCCCAAACAAAACAAAACCCTTTCATGGTACTGATCTGCCACACAAGATTGTGTGGGTTTGGAGTCTGGTCCTTACTGTGATGTTGGGAGGGGTGTGGACCTCTAAAGGGTAGACTATACAGAGAGGCCCTTAAGTTACTGAGGGTACTGTGCTGAAGAAGGATTTCCGTGATTCCAGCAGGATCACCGTGATTCCAGCAGAATCACCGAAGACTGAGTTTTTCTAAGGGAACACGCACACTGGTCTCCTCTCTAGTTTATGGTCTGGCCATGGGAGCACTTCGATCTGCACAGACTCATTCCTGACGGCACTCACCATCAGGCCCTCGGCAGGCACCAAACAGATGGAGATACAGATCTTGGGTTTCCAGCCTTCAAAGCTGGGAGGTAAACAAACCTTTGGTTACAAAGCAGTCTGTCCTAGGTGTTTCGTTACAGTACCAGGAAACAGACTAGTCAGTGGCTCACTGCTCCCATTAGTACCTTTCCTGGCAAAGCAAAGGTTTTACTTGAGTGGTTAATCACAGTTAACCACTGTTTCTTCCGCTCCAGCTGACCAAGCACCACAAGGCCCAGCAGCATCTCTGTTCTCCTCTGAAACTTCACAAGCCAGGCCTCCAACGTCTGCACTGCTCTAACGTTATCTTTCAAGCTCCTTCAGAGTACCCCCCTGAGCTCTCAACACTCAATGGCTTTTCTAGCCCAAAGTTCCAATGACCTTCCACAGTCCTCCCAAAATCATGTACACGTCTGTCACAGCAATACTCCACTAGGCTGCTACCAACTTCTGTCTTAGTTAGGGTTTCTATTGCTCCAATGAAACACCATGACCAAAAACAAGTTGGGAAGAAAGGGCTTATTTGGCTTACCCTAAGAAGCCAGGACATGAAATCAAACACGACAGGAGACTGGAGGCAGGAGCTACCTGATGAAGAGGCCCTTGGGGGTGCTGCTATGGCTTGCTCCTCGTTGCTTGCTCAGCCTGCTTTCTTCTAGAACCCAGCAAAACCAATGCAGGGACGGCATGATGCACAGTGGTCTCCCCATCAATTACTAATTAAGAAAATGCCTTATGGCTGGCTCTCATGGAGGCATTTTCTCAACTGGGGGGTCCCTCCTTTCAGATGACTCTAGCTTGAATTGACAGAAAACTAGCCAGGACAGTACCCTTCACACTTATTATTATTATACGCAATTCAGAGTAAAAGCAAGTTAAGTTGGGGTCTCTGAGACAGCTTTAATAAATGACTCCTCTGAGCAGTTAAGGAGCAGGTAGGTATTGAACCACTACAGCTCATTCTTGTCTCATTATTCAGCTTCTGCTTAATCTTCAACCTGAATTAGTTCCTCCCTCTGTAATATACGGTAATACAAGCAGCCGCCTGTCATTAGTGTTAGATGACTTAAGCCTGGCAATGCCTTTCCCACATTATTGAGCAATGTTTACCAAGACGCGATTGTATTTCCTTCCATACCTGCTCCAGCAGGTTGGACTTGTTTTTTCTATTAAGGGATTTAATAAAGTTATTAACTAAGGAAACGCAAGTCTGAGGGGAAAAATGATCTGTTAATTCCATAAAACTAAACTGAATGTTTTAGTGGGGCTTGATAAGGGTGATCAGGCGACAGAAGAATGCTACCAAACTTGTATTTAAGACGACGTCACCACTCTAAAACGGAAAAGGGACTCAAAAACCCCCAAGAGCTCAGCAGTAGGCTGCTGCTCAAGGTTTCAACTCTGGTACCCCTTTAAAGACTTAAGGACAGGATGTATGGAGCTGAAAAAAGCCATATGGTTTATTATTTTTACGTTATTTACTTTTGCATAATTTGGGCCAGTGAGATGGTACTCAGCAGAAAGCTGATGATCCTAGTTCAGTCCTCAGGGCCCACATGGTGCAAGGAGGGAACCAACTTCTGTTAGTAGTTGCGCGTGTATCCCTCCGTCTAATCAATAAGTTAATATATAATGATGAACCATGGTTATCCCCTCAAATGGGTGTATAAGCACTACATGTATGTGACGCCGGGGCCCATGAAGGTGACTTGAGGTCAGAGCCACTGGAACAGGAGTTACAGGTAATTGTGAGTCACACAGTGTGTTGGGAGCCTAACCTGGGTCCTGTGCGAGAATAAAGTGTTCTCAACTGCTGAGCCATTTCTCCAGCCCCATCACTTTTTCTGACTAAACAGCATCAACACTAACAAAGTTTGCCTCCATCAAGTCTCACGCTTACCTCACTGTCCATCTCCTTACCCGTCCTTTTGCATAGGGCTCAGTGTCCTACCTCTGGAGGCCCACACTTCTGTTACCCTCTTATCCTTACACAGTGTCCTCCCCCTTTATGTCTGGGACCTGTCAGCTACGAGCTGAACAGAGCCCAGCAAAGGCAGATTGGTATCAGCATGTTTCTCTTCCCCAGGATGCTTGTCCTACAGAAGGCGCACTCACAGCATCTGAAGCAGTTACCAGGTCAAGAACAATCAGAGCAGGCCAAACTTCCTGTCTGTGGAAAGGGAAATATTCGGGGGCTAGGCTAAGTAATGAGCAAGTTAGTCTTAAGGAAAACGAATTATGAAGCAGAAAGCAGCACAGTCAAATCTCACTGTGACTCTGGTGAACTTATCTGAGTTTTTCTAAAAATACAGGTACTGCCAGGCCCGCCTCACAAGATTCTAGATGATAGCGCCACACCTGCCTCACAAGATTATAGGTGGCACTGACTCAGCAGCCTCACAAAATGCCACAGGTGAGAGTACTAACAAGGCATGGAATACAACCCAGGCATGGCTGGCTCTCAGAAAACTACTACTTACACTAGACATATAATTTTTATTTATTGTCTTAGTGACTTATTGCTGTGAAGAGACACCGTGACCAGATCAACTCTTATAAAAGAAAGCATTTAACTGAGGCTTGATTATACAGTTTCAGAGGTTTAGTTCATTATTGTCATGGCAGAAAATGTGGTGGGGCGCAGACAGACATGGTGCTGAAAAATGGAGCTGAGATGAGAGTCCTGCATCCAGATCCCACGGCAGCAGGAAGAGACGTTGGGCTTGGCTTGGGCTTCTGAAACCTCAAAGCCCACCTCCACTGCCACACTTCCTGCAACAAGGCCACACCTATTCTTCTTTCAAATAGTGCCACTCCCTGGTGAAGAAGTATTCAAATAGATGAGCCTATGGGGTGCGGGGGGGGGGGGGGGGAATTATCCAAATCACCACACCAATTCCTCACATGCAGTTGCTCCTGCTCTCAAGTTGGGTTCCCTTTTTCATGTCTTTCATCCCTTAGTTTCTATACCCTAAGATCCTCTTTAAGAACTGAATGAAAATAGTTTTAAAAGTCTGGAGAGAACTGTCTGCTTTCTTGCAGGACGGGGGTGTGAGTCCCAATACCCACATGGAGACTCACCACGGCTCACAATAGCGGTCCTGAGCTCCAGTGCCTCTATGGGTATACACACATAAATAAAAACAAAGCTAAACACCAAAAAGTTACCACTCAAAGAGGAGCTTATAAGTGGTGTTCTCCCTACTCCCCAGTGGCTCCCAAGGCAGGAGCCTCAAAGGGGCTATAGAGAAAGACGTGTGACAAAGCCATCTTTACTGCAGGTCTACACTCCTTGGGCATGCTGCTGGGAACTCAGAAAGCATGGAGCACTCAAAATGTAATCATCTGTTGATTCTTTTTTTCTCTCAGAAATAAAGTAGTCAGAAGGGCTTGTTTGCTTATTTCTGTACTCTCCCTTAACGTTAAGAGCAGAGGTCTTCGGAAAGTGGTAACTATTCACTTAAAAGTGGCAATTAAAAATAAAAATAAATATAAATGCTCTGTGAAGAGAAGCCACAACACAGACCAAGAAAAATCTGGAGTCCAGGCTGAGTTGCACACGCAGAGAGCACACATCCAAATGCCCCCAGGCCTCTCAGGAGCCCTGGAAGACTGGTCATGCCTCCAGATATGGAAACGTGAGACAATGACATGAGAGTATTTTTAATTGTCTGTGTAATCACACGTTCATTAGCCTTTAATCTAAACTGGTTTATAATAGCTATAAAGGAATAATTAAAAAATTGTAAGGGACTGGAGAGGCAGCCTTGCTCTCAGCAGCCACAGAACAGCCCACAAACGCATGCACCTCCAGCTCCAAGTGACTTCATGTCCTCTTCTGGCCTGCGTGGCGCCAGGCACACGTGTGGTGCACATACATACATGCAGGCAAACACGCACATACATAAATAAATCTTTTTAAATGTAGTCATTTACAATACTACGGAGCTGAGTACAAATGGCTTGTACAACATAATTTGAAGTAAATACTTCACATCAAAAACAGGTTTGGTTTGTTATGACCAAGAGGGTTTTAGTATTATTTCTCACAGCGCCACATTCCAGCTTTCTTGCTGTTTGGACAATATGCTGCTCGTAAAGCCAGCACTTGTTCAGCTCTCCATGAAAGGGGAGGGGAAGGGCAGAGAATGCAGAGGGGAGGGAGAACTACATTTATTTTCTTTGTTCTTTCCAATAATCTGAAGTTTAGAAGGCAGGATTACTTAGTACTTTCTCAAAATAAACCAAGGTAAGTGACATACTGAAAGAAATCTTGCTGTTCCACAGAAAGTCCACATGAACTGATCAATAAAACACTTTTATATTACAACCAGTGATGCACAGAGAAATATGTTTGGAAGATACTAGCAAATAAAAATGCTGAGACAAATAATGACTACAAAGTAGGGTGCATGAGACGTATACAGAGATCATATGTGCGTGTATACGTTATATAACTGCACACATATAATTGAAAAGATATGTATCAAATTATTCCCCGTGACTGGAAGGACACACAGTAGAAGGAAGGACTGACTAGCAGAGTGTAATGAAGCAATGTGGACACCACACTGCTAAGAGTTGCTATTGCTGGGTGGTACTCCCAGAGTTCCCACACGCTCTCCACGTCTGTTTAATGTGGCTGTCCATACTTCCCTATGGGAGAGGGTGGTAAGTACAGAGACCAGGAGACTCTGGAACCACGTGATAATGACTTCAGTCTTGGCTCTTCTATTTACTTGCCCTTGAATCTGGAACAAATTGCTCAAGCACTCTGAACTACAGCAGCCTTTGCTAGCAAAGGGAACAGCACCTAAGCCGGAAAGAGCTGCACGCAGAAGACACGTCGTACAAAACGTAGCGCGAATCCTATCAGTAAAAGTACGACACGAAAAGTGTAATTTTAGGAGAGGAAAATTAAGTATAAAACTACAGACACTGACTTACTCTACCCCAAGTGCATTCAGTTTAGCAGAATATACTGCGAAATCACAAATGTCCTCAGATTCTACCTTCTGGCCAACACTGATGTAATCAAACTCCCTATGGGCCACACCAAGGCCAGAGGGTGCCTGGGCAGGGAGCTCCCTAGAGGCACAGCTCAATGTTTTGTGACCAAGTCCTCCTGCTGCTGCCCAGCAACTGTGCTGCCTCACGATGACAATAACCCACATGTTTCATCTGACCAATGGTAAGGACGCCAGAAACACTTAGGCCTAATAATTGACCTCAATGGGACTTCTAGCCTCAGCTAGAAACACACACAAAGCAGGGTCAATTACTAACATTGGGGACAGCAATGGGGAAAAATTGTTTGCTACCTCGCTGAAAGACAATGGTGCTCTAAACTGGCCCCCGTTCTCCTACCTGGCAATGTAAGAGGTTAAACTTTGACAATCTGAAAATATTTCCTCTTAATTTGCACCACGCGAGAAACAATTTTATCTTATTGGTTCGTGTGCTGGTGTGTGCATACATCATGAGTGGGTGTATGTGAAGCCCAAGGTCACTTCTTTGCCTTATTTTTCAGACAGTGTCTCTTTGCTGAACCTGCAGCTCACCATTTTGGCTCAACCCCCTGGCCAGCGAACCCCCAAGGCTCTTCTGTCAACACATCCAAACGCTAGATCACAGGGATCTGGCTTTTAGACAGGACTAGGATCCACCTTCCGTCCTCATGGTTGTTTTGAAAGCAGTTTGCCCATGGAGCCACCTCACCAGCCCTAAAAAACCTGTAAGGACATGAAGGACACACTGGCTGTGCTGACTTATTCTGAGTGATACCACACAACACTCACAAAAGCTCCTGTCAATTTACACGCTTTTCATTTGCCACAGTTGATACCACAATTCGGTTTTCATTTGCTCCACTTCTCCAGGGACAGCTGGTTTTCCACAAAGGAGGTTGCTTACCCTCAGACTTGACTTAGTATAACAAATCCCAGAAACTCTTATGTCCAGAAACTCCTTTTTTTTTTTTTTCCTAAGTAGATTCTGTTGCCATATTCATTTATCATCCTGTGCAAAATGTCGAAGATAAATACACAAGTGAATTTCCGTCAGCCTTATTTAGTCAACTTGATTAATAACTTAGAAGCTGAAGATGCAACATGGACAAAGGGGTACCAAACTGTTGGACACAAGAAGTGATTTGTGAGGCTTCCCTTGTCAGAGCATAGTCTAAATAGCTCCATTTTATCTTTCGTGTTGATATACTGCTTAGAAGAGAGGACTGCCCTCACCAAAATGTAGCAAAATTGTCTGGTCAAAAGCCTAATTAACGGCATCATTCATCCACGATCTCCTCAGGCTGTCCTGAGATGTGTGTTTAACAAACACCACGACAGTGAGCACTCTGGTCACTCTGGGTAACCAAGGCTGTTCTCTAATGTGCCCGTATCCAATTATTTTGCTGTGCTCAGTGTCACTGAACAGTAACAGAAGAAAAACCAGCCTCTCATAGCATCGGTTTTCAGAAAATTCAATCTATTTTTCCAATTGTGGCCTTTTGTTTTGGTAAATATTATTAGTTGAGCTGCTTGCTCCTAAAAACTGTAAGAAGATCAGAAACAAAGCTATTAACTCATCACAAGTCAAACAGAAAGGAAAGGAGGCCACAATTCTACTAGAAATTAGGTCATTAACATTTAAGAAAATATAATATGCCAAACCAAGGAAGTACTGTATTATGGTATGGCATAAATATGGATTTCCGAACTGTCAAAAATATTTAAAATCTGCTCAGGATATGTGTGATTAATAAAGAATTAACCTACTATTTTCCTGGGATCTAGACTGAAGCTTAGTTTACATAAAATGCAACACATTTTATATTCAATTTTTATTAATTAGAATCCTTGTTCATTAAAGCAATCTGGAGAGAAATCAGATTTTTTCCTCCTTCATGTGAGATACCTTTTCTAAGACTACTCACAAAGGAGCAGGCATGGTTATCTCACTTGCTGTCTGGAGAGTAACTGTGTGAACAGGGGGAGAAGAGGCTCAGTCAACACTGGATATAGTGAACGGTCTGCACATTCAGTTCCTACATGTGTGAGATAAATGAGGTACCATTACCTGGGAGCCCACCCCAGATGACTAGACGCCAACTGACTAGGAGGCAGGACAGCAGGTAAGGGAGATGATGCTCATTCCAGGGGTACATTTGTGAGATCCATCTAGTCGACTTGAAATGTCCTCAGTGACTCATCCTTCAAGTGATGTATTCCTGCTCACCTTTGCCTCTGCACCTCTTGTTCTTTCGGGCCACAGGAACTTTTCAGGAAACCACGTTTCATCAACAAGGTACAGGTCTACATGTCCAGGATATACAAGTGAGGATTACCCACAACTTCCGACTGCACAGATGATCTCACAGGGTCACAGGCTAACCACATTCTGATGTTAATAGGCAAAGGCATGCAATCCTGCCCAGAGTGCCAATAAACTGATGAGGGCCAATGCAACAGAGGGGGAGGTGCCAATGATGAGCATTGGCTCCTTATAAGCAGTCTGGGTAAACAGGATGCCACAGGTCTTTGTGAGTATACAGTTGACTAGGACCAGTGCAGATACCCTGCAGCCCTGAACTTAGACTATTCAGCCGAAACAGCACAAAGTATGGCCAACTTTTCCCAATCAGCCCCATTCTTTTATTTTTTCATTTCATTATTTAAACAGTACGCTTAACATTCCTTTCACTAAAATAAATGCAATGGTTTTAGTGGGAACAAAAAGCCTAAAGACGAAGTACACGTAATGTATACTACATGTAATGTAATGTATATTAAGTAGGACTAATTTTTCATGTTTAACATGTGCTCTTGTAAGTCAATATAACAGAAAAAAGGATGATCAGGGCAATAACAAAAGGAAATGAGGAAGAGGAAGAAAAAAATAAAAGCATAAAGTGAAGTCAAACACAGAAGAGTGAAAAGATTCTAAGTCTTAACCCAAATTGAGGAGAAACAAAAGAAAACAGACAAAACCTCTAACTCACCACACTGGTACAGTTAATGCTGCGTGATTTACAGGGTTGGGGGTGTGGAAAGATGCAACTTTAGTTAACAATACTGCACCTCAAAATAGCTGCGAGAGGGCTTCGAATGCTCTCAAAGGAAAGGACCGGCAAGAGTCTAAGGCGGCGAACGTGTTCAAGGCTTCACCTGATTACTGCACACATTATCACTTCACTGGCCGGCCGTCAGGCAGATCGCTCTCAGTCTGCGGCCAACCTGGTCTAAACAGCGAGTTCCAGACCAGCAGAACTACACAGTAAGACCCTGTCTCAAACACCTAATAACTTTTCTGTGGCTTGTAAGTTTGAACTAGTATTAGCGGTATATCGTGAACAAAAATTAAGAATGCAAATTTGGCTTAAAATAAAACGCGGTATCCTTTGTAGAATCCATTTTGGCAATGTTTATCCAGCAAGATCAATTTGCATTTAACCTCTGGTCCAGAAACCCCAGTGATAAGAATTTAATGAACAAATCTAGCAGACAGATTTCCACATAGTGCAGAATACAATCAAACAGCTGAGTGTGACAGAGGCACAATCTGGCAACTATTAAAATGCTTAGAAGAGGCAAAGGTAACATTACTCTATATTCTTTTAATAAAATACCATACCATCACCAAAGCCAAAAGCCAAGATTTCTATGTGTGGTTAGGCAAGCTCTCCAAAATACTGTAAGTATAGAAAGCTTACCGAGACTTATGATAAAATTTAACATTTTTATTAAGAGCAAATGGTGATATGCCACAAAAACTCCCTTTCTGAGGAAAAAAGAAAAAAACCCACCGGTATATTAACACATTTGATGGCAACCTATACATCTCATCTATAGCTTTTGATTAGTTTGTGTCTTAATCACAAACATGTTTTGCTTTTATTTTTAGTGTTACCATGGTTACCAGGATGTAAGATTATGGGTAACTATCTACTCTGTTTTATGCTGTTACCCAACGAAATCTAATTTAAAATATATGCAGAAAACTTACAGAATGTATAACAATCTTTAAAATGTCTGAACCTCCCCCAAATCCATGACTATAACGTCCTTCAGGAGTGTTATGAGGTGAAGATAAAAAAGGCAATGCAGAGGAGACAGGACAACTCTGAGTCAAGGTTAAGGCTAAGTATGTCTAATGTATCAAACAGAATGTTGACTTACACATTGTACTGTGTTATTAAACAAGAGACCACAAAGAAAGCCAGCAGTTCAAAGCTGTGGAGGGGGAAGGGCTCTTTGCAAGCTCTCCTGGACAACAGAAACACACTCATGAGTAAACAGAACACCCACCTCGTATGAATAAAATCAGAACCCTGAAGTGTATTATCATACTTTTCTGAGAGATAAAATCCTCTAGCTTCGGCTGCACTATGCACCTTCACGGGCATTAGGCAAGACATGTGAAATGTCATCAGGCCATGTGACACCTGATAAAAGCTGCTCCAAATGCTTCCCATGGCTTAGGAGGCAAACAAGAGACAGAAATCTGATCTCCAATCGGCCCTTAGGATTGAGTCACTAAAGGGACGAGCCAGGAATAAACTCAGATGTTTTAAGAAGGGTGAAACAAGTGCCATGCTGAACAGAAGAAAACCCGAATCGTGGGAAGACGGGACCTTTTCTCCCATGTCAGTTACTGATTTACTGCCTCTCAGATATAAATGCAGCCTTTACCTCCTGACTGGAAAACTCCGATCTGGGACCTGTGTGTATTTTCTTTTTTCACTTGTAGGTGGCATAATGTTGGTTTGAATTTTGTGGGCAGACGGCACTGGAGACTGTGTGGAGCAAGGAGCTGCACTTCCTGGCCACTTCCTGGCACTGAGGCCCTCTCACAGCAGACAGCCTGGCTTCAACAGTGTTAGAGAAAGACGCCTACTAGATGAGTGACATTTCCCTCTGAATAGCTACCCTGGGCCCTTCTAAGAAAATATTTTCAGTAAGCTCTGAAGGCAGGTTTGTAGCATACGGCACCATATTCCTTTCTTGGCCATGTAGTGTGCCAAGACCAGAAGTACGGATCAAGATCTAAAGCTCAGCTGTGAGAAGGGGTTATGATCTCTTTCTTGGACACTCCCTTAGAGTCTCAGGAGTGGTGACTACTCTCTAGATTGGCTATATTTGGGTTCTGTTTACATAAACCTATGAGGTACATGTCATACCTTGGTAACATCTATGTTCTTTAAAGGCTGAAGCCTTGGTTAAATCATCTTCCCCCAACTGTTTAGCTAACAGAGAAAACTTCACTAAGAATAGAGACTCCCTTATTTAGCCTGGGATGGCGCGGTGCTGGCTAACAGCATGCTCCTACCCTAGGGCACACGACTTGTCGGATGACCTTCTTAAGTTCTTAAGAGAGTGAGTCTGGGCACAGTGACAGCCTGGATACGACATAGCAGGGAATGGTGAGAAGCCAAACCTAATAAGGGTAAACACTTTCAGGAAAGAGGTGCCATTAGAGCACTTGCTGTTTTTCTTTTTCTTCAGTCCAGGGGGAATATTCCTTGCTTATTCCCTGAGCAGATACCCCAGTGCACCCCTTGGCTCTTTTCCTGAGAGGATTCCCTTGGAGTCTTACAGGCCTTGCACAATTCAGAGGGCACATCTCTGTGAGTCCCAGCCCTGCTCAAGTTATGAAGGGCGTTTTCTTTGTTGGTTCTCTGTTAAGAAACACTTAGCTTCCTATCTCTGTCTGGCTTTCCTGTGGACATAAAGGAAATGCATGTGATTCCCAATTCTGCTGAGAAGTCAGCCCCTTAGAGCAGGTGCTAATGCTTTAAGAAGTGCCTCTCTCAGGGCCCTGAACTGATGATTGCCATGAGTTTAAAGCCAGTCTAGACTACAATTGTGCTTTCCAGGCCAGCCTAAGATATATGTAGAACGACCTCGTCTCAAAAAGACAATACACAACATATAAAAATCACAATTAACACAAGTGAACTATAGAAGACCATTTCGGCACAGCAGTAGGAATTTAGGATTTACAGAAACTTTCAAAGTACCACAGCCTCTGGGACCCAAAACGCCCAAGATCCTGGATCCAAACTATTATCCCGAGAATCAAACAAAAGCATATTTCACAAACTTCTAAGAATGTTTAGCAACACAAAAACCACATCAAAAACCCTGCAAATTGTTCATCACGAACTGCTTTGGTCAGGGATTTCTGCAGCTATTTGGTAGTTTGTACAATTTCAATGAGAAATGACAGGGCCAGCTCACTAGCCTTGTAACTGCAACTACAGCAGTTAACTCGTTTTTTTTTTTTTTTACTCATGCATGAGTCACTCACAGAACAGAACCCTACATTTCCTGTGTGAATAAGCACCTAATGACAGTCATTTTTCCTCTCAATATTTTTAAGCGATAACAAAAGGTAACAGTGTTAGGCTGTCCATCACATTCCTGAGTTGAGAAAGGGGACCCCTGTGGTAGACAAGCAATGCTAGGGGAGACAGTTCAGCTTCAAGGGCAGAATCTTCTTGGATTCACCACAGTCCATGGAGCGGCCCTAAGCTTTTTTGCTAAACACAAAGTAACACTTAAGTGAAAATGCCAACTGGATATTCTACTATGAGAAACATGAGCAACAATGTAGGTCACGATGGTACCTGCTGATTGGTGAGGACAACAAATCCCAATCCTAAGAAGGCACAGTTGGCATGCAGCAGCAATTCATGGAGTCTCCCTGCATGGCCAGGCCCTGTGGGGTTCAGACACTCTGTGGTGTTCAGGGATGGTAGCCAGCCCACACTGCAGGTCAGGCTTTGTACATAGGCAATCTGAACTCCAGAGCACACGGACAAGCCCACCAGACTGACAGAGACCTCATACAGCTGCCCTAGGACAGGGCCCTTTCTCTATGCACTGGCCAGACTGACCTCTCAAAACTGTCCTCCTGGGGTTGGAAAACTGTTCAGCAGTTACCAGCACTACACTGTTTTTTTTCCAGAGGACCCAGTTTTGGTTCTTAGCACTCACATAGCATCTCACAACCATCCCCAACTCTAGTTCCAGGGGATCCAATCCCTCTTCTAGAGTTCTTGGACACTGCATGCAGGTGGTGGACAGGAATACATGCAGACAAAGCATTCATACACATAAAATAATAAAATAAAAAAATTTAAATTGGTCTTCTAGCTCAGACTCCAAGTTCTAATTCTCTCAGTTTCTACTGAAAGCTCCCTCCAGAGGCATGTGAAGCAAGTTGCAGGGCTAGCCAACAGGCCACTGGAGCTCCTCTTACCCTCTATACTTTTTCTATGACCCATTCATTACAAGCTTAATTTACAGTTTCTTTCAGAGTGAGCCTTCTCTACCTAGTTCAGAAGTGGGTAAGTGATCTGCCTCTAAGTCCTAATATAGAATACACACCCCAAAGTGTGACAGGAAGCAATCAAGTTCCAGGGAAAGGGAGCTTCAGGGAGCTTCTGAGAGGAAAATGACCTGCTTTAGAGAAAAAACAAACAAACAAATAACCACAAAACAAGAATGTAAGCTCCCACCCTGTATTTAAACAACACAAGCTCTGAAACTTAAAGTCTAAAGTGTACCTAGTCCTTCAACATAGGCAATGAGGCATACTGATCCATTTGCTTTAAATGCTTTCACTCCTTCCATGTCTAGAATATGTTTGGCCTCTGGGTGATGCCCTACCTAAAAGCACAAAGAAATCTATCTTTACGCTTTTAGGCTAGGCAGTCTAGAAATTGGGAGTGTGACAGTCCCAAATCCAAGAAAATGAAAGATTAGAATGTATCTAAAGTGGAGAAGTCACCCATACCCATAAGGTCTCAAAAAGACAATCCTTGGTGGCATCTAAAATTAAAATTTTCCTAGTCTTTTAGTTTATTTACTATTAGCCTGTCTCATAATTTGGAGAATAGGAAAAAACAAAACCACCACCAACGAAGAGATTCAAAATGCTTAAGCACAGACACTGGTAGTATTTATAGCAGAGCAATCTCCAAATTTAAAGTTCCCTCCTCGGTGAGATCCAGACTAACCTCACTAAACTCTTGGTTTACAACCCTGAAAGAAGGATTCTTTGAGAGTAAGGTTTTTGGCCAATGCTGACTACCTGGCAACTTCCAGGCATCATGGGGCTGTTTGATGTACTACCTTGTATTTCTGTCCACTCAGAACTAGGTTAGACTGAGGGTTAACTTAACCAAGGGTTGCATGTATTCACAGTGCTCAGTCTCAGCTGTGTGTTTTGATGCCCAAGCCGAATGGCACCCTATTGTGCATGCCACCCACACTATGGCTGCTGTGATCCCCAGCCTTTCACCATTCACGGGACGAACGAGCTGTGAATTCTAACCCTGCTTCTGCAAGGAGATGGTGCTCACCCTGGCCACCTTACAGGTTCAAGCCTTGCATGTAAGGATTGTACAATTTGGTTCTCTTGGTGTGTTGAACACAGTTAACTGAGCACCCTCCAATGATACAAACCTTTTCAGTACTGGGAAAACTAATAAACTGCAAAGACTCCTCTGCAAAGACACTCATCTCCACTCTTTAAAAACACATGTGGTAAATGCTCTTATGGTAAGCTGCACATGCTACAGAGTGGACCGTGGGGCTTGATACAAAGAGAAGGTCCAAGCAAAGTGGCCACATGGTACTTCTGTACTGAGGATGGCAATGCTGAGGCCTCCGCATGTCTGGGAGTGCTGCCTACAGCCTAAGACACTGGCGTACATTACAAAACCACAGGAAGTGGAGGAAAATCACAGAAATACACTGCTTGTCCACAAACACTTACCAGTTCTTACAGCAGAGCAATTCCTGAACACACAAACTCACTTCTTGGTGAGTTCCAAACTTAAGTAAAGCAGGTGGCTTTTGTTTTCCTCACAACCTAAGGACTTCCCTCCCCATCAAGAGCACACTCCTCCCTGAACAATCCCTCGGCCCTGCCATGAGCACTTCCTCCCCTCCACAGGGGCACCCCGGTCCCCAGCACTTCTTCCCTTAGTGTTTATTCTGGTCCTTCCCTGACAGGTCAAAACTTCAGTTTGAAAAACATTCATCTCTCTTAAAATTATTATATCCTTCTGAGACTAGAGAGGTGGTTCAGTGGTTAAGAGCACTTGCTGATTGCTAACGGACCAGAGTTCCATTCTCAGCACCCACACAACAGCTTTCAACCACCTGTAACTCCATTTCCAAAGGACACACTCTTCTGACTTCCACAGGCAATGCATGCACATGGCTCACAGACATACGTGCAGGCAAAACACCCATGTACATAAAAAAAAAAAAGTTTACGCCGTTTTTGCAGTAAAGACAAGAATTTTTTCTTTGTTATCTGGGAGCTTTCTAAAAAAGCCAAATTCTTTGTCCATCCTCTTCCTCTTTCCAAAGATTACATTTTAGTAAGTACCACCCAATTCCATTTTCCTTTTCATGAAAACAAACAGAAAACAGATTATCATACAATACTGTGTGGTAGTTACAATAAGAATGACTTCTCCCCCCACGGACTCATATCTTTGAATGCTTGGTCACTAGGGTATGGCACTACTTGAAAGGATTAGAATCATTTAGAAGCTCGAGGAAGTTTGTCACTGGGGTTGGGCTTTGAGGTGTCAAAAACTCATGCCAAGCCCAGTGTCCTCTCCCAGCCTCTCCCTCAGGACGCAGCTCTACTTCTCCAGTGCCACACTGCCCTGCCACTATGTTCTCTGCAATGATGACAATGGACCAAGCCTCTGAAGCTATAAGCAAGCCTCCGATTAAATACTTTCTAAGTGTTGCCTTGGTTTCACAGAAATACAGCAGTAACCAGACAGAAGCTGGTAGCAAGAATGGAATATTGCTGTGACAGGCCTGACCATGTTGCTTATTGGCAGAATGCAGACTTTGGGATTTGGGACTGGAAAAGCAGTTGGAAGCTTTAAGTGAGGTTGGGGGTGGGGGATTAATGGACCATTCTAGTAGGAACACGGAAGACAACAGTGCTCAGAAGGATGTAAATCATGGCAGCACAGCCAAAGAAGGTCCAAAGGACAAGATTATTAATAAGTAGCCTAGACTTCCTGTGACATCTTGACAAAGAATGCGTTTGCTTTTTGTCCTCGTCTTAAAAATTTGCCAGAGGCTAAACTGAAGAGTCTTAGATTAATGGCAGAGAAGATTTCAAGACAGTTTAATGTGGACTGTGCCCCATGGTTACTCAAATCACAAAGCAGGTACACTGGAGAAGAGAGATTCGAGTATATGTTCACCTTATTTCCAAACCACCATATATCTCCAGGGAATGGGGCAAATATACTTGATCATGGCACCAATGATTTAAAAAAAGAAAATACTCAGACACCTGCAATTTTAGAATTTAGAAGATACTAAATTTGAAAGGCTTCCTCATAAACATATTCTTTCAGTTAGCTGGTGATATTAGCCAAGCCAAAACGGCTATTCCAATTTCACAAACACAGCAAGCACTCAGCTGTTAAGCTAGAATTTCTCAAGCCTGCACAACTGACAGTAGGTTAAGTCCTTGTCATGGGACCATCCCGGGCCTGTAAGATGGATAGCAGCCTGCCTGGCTCCAGACAGCCCCAGTCACGACAATAGAAACTATGTCCAGACATTACCAACTGTCCTCTAGAGGGTAAAACTGGCCTCTGAGGAGAACCACAGAGTCAGCTGACCAAATTGCACAAGAAAAAATTATACTAAGTTCAGGAACTAGTCTGCTATACCCTGGTTCAGTGCGCATTCCTCTGAAAACCAAGCTACAGCCCCTCATGGGAAGGTGCATGTAACCACACCAGGGGGCACAGACAAACTCTGGTGCTGGCCATCTGCATCTTTCTATTACCCGGGTACCACCCCAGCTTCTCTACGCTGAGCACACCCAGTGTCTTCAACTCCAGGGATTACAGACCCTCTCCAAAATTTCACTGTGCCCTCCGGGCATGGATTTAAACACGAACCCAGTACGCGCAACCACCTGCCTCAAAGTGTAATACCGTGACAGCAGAAAAACCCACAGAAACAAGAGTTCACTAAGGGTCAGACATGAAGTTTACTATGCTCTAGAGCAGTTCTCATGGATTATCTACTTTAATCATTCAACATCGTCAACCGCTTATGGAGGTTAGGTAGTCTTCTAGTTCTGCTTTGTGATGACGAAATGGAGGCCCAACGAGTTCCAATAAATCATCCAAGTCCTGCGGAAATTGTATCTTCTTCTAGGTATGCCACCTCTAGTAATCTGAGTTCCCCCGCTTTATCAAGGCACATTGCTTAAGACTGCTCAAGTCTGACATCACTATGCTCCTGACCAGACTTCTTTGGAGATTCTACGATAAGCTCACGTAGCCATAGTGCTATCCCATCCACATTTTCCTTCATGGAGAGAGGACCTACATGACGCCTTAAATGGCGTACTGACGCTGACAGGCCACACTTATGCCACTGTCCTGAAATACTTGCCCAATGCCTCCACAGAAAAGAACTGAAGTAAATAAACACAAGTGATCTGTTAGCAAACATATGCCAGATACAGAGACCTTGAGGGTCACTCCTTGTAGCCAAGGCTGGCCTTGAGCTTCGGATCTGCTTGCCTCTACTTCCCAGGGAGTAAGATGGTGGGCATGGACGACCACTCACAGCCCTCCTCACTGGCTTTGTAGGTGATCCTTGTCCATCTTTTCTAAAACATATTTTGCAGTTCTGTTGGACAACACCATATACTCTGAATCCAAAGCCTTTAGAACTGACCATCTACCTGCTTTTGAAAACCTAATTTCCAACATCCTTCTTTCCTGTGAGATTTTTTTCCTAAGATTACCCCCAACTGGCATATTCTATTGTGTGTTCTTAATGTGTGTGTGTGTGTGTGTGTGTGTGTGTGTGTGTGTGTGTTTCCAGTAGTACCAGGAAGCAATCCAGGTCCTTGAGGGTGCTCCGAAACTATCATTGAACTACACCCATAAGCCCAGGTATGCTCTTTCCACATCCTCAAGCATGAATGTCACTTAAAACAGCTAGAATGTAAAGATAAGGTGGCCAAGGCATCCTTGGCTTGAAAGGTGGTGGGAGTTCCAAGCAAGACAGAGGTAGGTGAAGAGGTGGGGGTGAGCTGGAGTAGGTGTCTCATGGTCTTCCAGGAAGGTGGCATTGGTTTTCAGTATTATTTTTATTAGGTTGTTTTTTTTTTTTTTTTCCCCATCCTGGTATGCTAGCAGATGGCTATCACTGGTGAGATACTCTACAAGAATAGCTTGAACTCTCAGTCACTTAACCATCTCTCTACCACCTACCTCACCATTTGAAAAAGCAAGTTTAACACTAAACGAAGTGCCAAGCTAACTTGAAAACTCTTTCCACACAGCATATCAAACATTTCAGGTGTGCTCCTGTGCACAGTCACCTGAGAAAGTCTTAGGATGGAAGTCCTCACATTTGGAGAAAGCCAATATGTCCTTCCTGCCAGGAAGGACATATTCAGAATTAGAGAGCTTAAGAAAAAAGTCAACAAGGATTGATAGCCCTGGGGCAGCCAACGTGTATCAAACCATCAAGAGTGTAGGTCTTGTTCAGTTAATATTTGAAAACCTCAAGCTTCCTGAGTAAATACATTCTGTGAACTTTGAGACTCGGGCACAGGGGCACCAAGGATCTTTTAAATCGCTTGGATATCTGTTTCAAACCAAAATTCTCCTCAGGATCATTTCACATTAGTAAAATCGGCCCTGTTTGACAGCTATTAGAGCTACAGGGGGAAAAAAACAGTCAATGCTAGCTTTTAACAAAGAAAGTAGCTGTGAGATGGGAAGCAGGTTATACCAAGCCTTTAACTATAAGGCAGGTATAACACACCTCCCTCTTAGCTACTGTGAGAATCAGTGAGGGGGGGAAATGGACACAAACCACCTCAGTTGTTGAGGTAAAAGGACATCCTTAAGTGTCCAGCTTTGTAACAACTACTGGATGAACAATCCACATTTAATTATGCCTTCAGATTTTAGGTTTCAAAGTTAACAAGCTGTTTTCCCATTCTCTCACCACCTGAGGGGGCCTTCCAACCATCCAACAGCACCCTTCAGGCTACTTTTCTCTGGACATCGTGGGGCTGTTACTGAGGATTTCACCCGGACAGTGGAGCAGTGACAGCAACACAGCTGGCTTAACAGTTAGCCCAGGAGCCTGCAGAGGCTGCTGGGTACTCGGAGGGTAACTAACATCTCCAGTTATTAACAAGTCATTTGAATATTCCACTTAGAAGTGACTTCTTTCTAGAGAAGTCTCCTTTAGAGAGCTAAGAAAGGTCAGTTGCCAAGAATTTTACGCTGCTCTCCCTCCTTCTCAAAAAAGCATCAAGTCTACAGCTCCATAAATGCAGAAGTGCAAGGATAATGTTCCTAGCTTAACTCAAATTCTGAACCATCGATCAGTTTTAACATGTCCCCGATGTTGCCTATGCCATCAGAACAAGTGTCCACCTTTCTGGTACACATTGGACTGTATATTTTCTTAAAAAAATCAAAGGATATTATCCAGCCCTCCACCTTTCCAAGCTATGGCAAGAAAGTAAGGAACCTGAGGGCTGGAAGGTCTAGCTCCATGAAAGGCCCTGGATCCAATGGCCACCACCGAAAAATAAAATAATAACCAACTTGTACAATACCAATAAATTTGCTAACCAAACATTTTTTTAAAGATGCTTACCAAGTTTGTTTCTACATAAGTTTAGAAACCACAGGAGTTCGAGATTTAGCCTAAACGGCAGAATGCTTATGAATCACAGGGGAGACCTTGGGCTGTATCCACAGCAACACACACGGCAACCCAACCAAGTTAAAAGTAGAACGAAAATTTGCCCCTCGTGAAAACAGCTCAGATTCCTGTTGGGGACAACTCAAATAATAACACACAGCAAAAGAGAGGAAAAAGGAAAAGGAGGCCTCGTGCATTTTTTTTTTTTTTTTTTTTTTTTTTTTTACAAGAGCAGTCACCTTGCAGCACTAACAGAAGCAGCAGGCTGAAGAGTAAACACCTGAAGACACGGCAGCACGTGCTTCCTGCAGGCACCTTGTACAGACCTCGCTCACCAGCTCCTCCACCACTGGCTGGGAGGGTTTTTTGTAGAGGTGAGTTTGGGGGAGGCATGTACTCCTTAAAACCCAGTAACCAAACTGGCGATACAATCTCAGCTCTCAAAAAACCCACTCTTGGGAAGCTGGACAACCCCAAACTGAAACCGTTTCGATGTTGGTTGTGTATTATATACCACAACGGCTAGCACCACACAGTATTTGGTGCATTTGTTGATTCGCCCGACCTATCCAGAGCCCCAGCCCCAGCCCCAGCAGGCGCTCCGCAGCAGTGCCAGCTTTACGCCGAAGCCCAACAATTCCCTTGAAATCGCCTGGTGGAGGAAATCCACCGGTGACCACAGAGCACTGTGGAAGCCAAGCGTGGCTCGCTCCTTGCCGACTTTTCCTGGAGTCCTACCCTCTGGTGCTGCTACAACGCACCGCCCTGGAGAAGATCTTAACCAACTGCCATCCCACAAAGAGCCACACATACCTCTCCTCCCAGGGGCAGCCTCCTGGAAAGTTCCTGAAGGATCAAGTTTGCGCGGGGCTCTGCGTGCGCCCAGCCGGCAGTGGGGAGTGGCCGGCAATCCCCGCGGGTCGCTTCTGGGGAGCCCACAGTGTAGACCAGCACAGAGGACACTGAGCTCAAGGGGCTGCAAAAGCAAGGCCCGCGCGCTTCTGGCTGCTCAGGGTTTTTGGAATGCAGGGCGTGGCCCTCTGCTACAGCTAAAGAAGTGAGTCAGCCCGTGCCCAATCCTAACCAATAAGCGCCTTCACTGCTGGTTAAGGCGGAACCTTCCTTTCTTGAGTTAGGTCGACTTTGGCAGCCTCTCACACCCTCCCCACCCCAGTTTAAGCTTTTAAGAACCTGAGCACTTCTAGTGTCTGTGAAACTTTTCTGAAGCCAGGTTAATCATGTAATAATAACCAGTGAAAGTTACTTGGTTTCTGCTGGGGGCTGAGCTGAGGTTGTAATGTCCAAAAAACGTCCAAATAACGTTCTCAGACCTCCTTCAGAGAAGGCTGAGAGCTCAACTGCAATTTAATGAGCTCGGAAGGTGCCCACCTAACAAAGGTGGCTAGATTATACGTGACCCTACATGCAAAACACTTAGCACAGTGCCCCACAGAGCAGATACTCAGAAATGGTGAGTCCTGAATCTGAACTCCACTGTTATAGGCAGTCATCGACTGAGCAGGGCCTGGGGACAGAAACCTGTAATCCCAGTTAATCCAGGAGACCTGGCTGGCAATTTAGGGAAAGTCTGACTCAAACTTTTAAAGACTTTGTGTGTGTGTGTGTGTGTGTGTGTGTGTGTGTGTGTGTGTTTGGTTTGGTCTTTAGGGGGGAGCAGGGTCTGGATGTCGCTGTGTGAGGAAGCGCTGTTCTAACATAAGCCAGGTGTGACTTCCATCCCCTAAACTGCATAGGAAAAAAATTGAATGATAAACTGGCCTTTAATCTTAAAAATTCCGTTTTTATGCTAAAAGTACACAAAATTTTAGAGCTGAAATGGTTGTTTGGCGTTGCATGCTCTGAGTCTCTTAAGTCACGAGAAACTTAGGTTTATGGCTTAAGCTTCTTGCATTTGATATTATTATATATTGAAAGAACAGACTACTGGCAAAAAAAAGAATCTTAAAGGAGTGGTTTTATTTAAGACAAAATTAAGTGCACTTTAAAAAGCAAGAATAAATTAAAAAACACTATCTAGATACTGTGGCTTAAGTGTCATATTTTAATTAAAACATTTAAAAGAAACTTTAAATGGTAGAGATTTGGCAAATTATATGAGAATGCAGAACTCCTAATTCTCTGGGTCCTGATCCACTAACCCATGAGCTGATCACTAGTACTGATGGTGTTTCTGACAGGAGGAAAGCTTATTTTATTGGTTATTACTGTGTGTACATGCTGGAGCACAGTGTGGGGTCAGAGGGTAGCTCCACGGAGTCGGTTCTCTCTTCCCACCCTTCTGTGGGTTCCAAGGATTGAATCTGGGTCATCAGGCTTGTGTGGGAAGCCACTTTACCTACTGAGCCATTTGACAGCTCAAGAGATTTTGTTTTTAAGTTGCACATTAAAATTTCTTAGGTTTAGAGAAGATCTCTTAACTTTCTCTTTCTCTCTCTCTCTTTTGACTCTCTCTCTCTCTCCTCCTCGTGTGTGTGTGTGTGTGTGTGTGTGTGTGTGTGTGTGTGTGTGTGCGCATACATACATACATGAAGAAAATCTTGGGTGTCTTTGCTTAAATGTACTCCTTTTCAGTTGTTTTGTTTTTCTGAGACAAGGTCTCTCCTCGGCCTGAATTCCCCAATTAGGTTGGAGCCCCAAGATCTTTGTCTTCAGTTCCCCAGTGTGTGATATAAGTGTGCACCACCACTTCCAGCTCCCCCACCTATATATTTAAGTTATTTTGGAGCTGGGGGTGGGGTGCCACAGCACCTGTGTGGAGGTCAGAGGAAAGTTCTCTCTCTCTCTCTCTCTCTCTCTCTCTCTCTCTCCACCATGTGGATTGCAGGGATCAAACTCAGGTTTATCAGGCTTGGCCTCCAAGAGCTCTTACTGATCCATCTTAACAGCCCAAGCCTAGCATCCAGCTTTTTTTTTTTTTTTTTTTTTTTTTTTAACATGGGTCCTAGGGTTTTAACTCAGGTCCTAGTGGCTAGATAGCAAACACAGCAAGCTCTCTACGGGCTGAGCCACTTCCCCCAGATCTCCTTTTGTCCTGTTAGAGCCATTCTTCCCACAGGCCAAGATTTCTTCAAAAAGTTCTCTAGCCAATAACAAATCTAAAGTGAGATTTAGATTTAGATCTAAAATGTTGTTCTTTTCTATGAGGCCATGAGGGAATACAGAAAGAGTCTTGTACCATGAGCCAAGAGCACCTTCCTAGTCTGGGCTCTGCCAGGAACTGAGCAGAACAGCAGCTTCATCTCTCTGAGGTTCTCGGTCAGTTCTTCAACTGGGAACAACAAACTGGAAAGGGAAAGCAGAAATGGCCAAAGTTGGCAGAAACAAGATAGGCCTTCCACTTATAGCTAGCAAAAGAAACTCAGCACATGGAGAGCTTGCTCATGAAGATATCCCATATTCCCTATAAAGGGAACACTGTACTCACAAATCCTTGAGTTAACTTCCAGAAAGTTAACTCACCATCAGCAGGAGTAACAGGAAGACCTCCCTTCACACCTGTACCATTTCTGCCTTTCTTAGCTCAAACACTGGTCCCTTCTGCCAGTATCCCTGAGTTTGGATGCTATCCAACTGCTACTCCAGGTGAAAGGCCCCTCCCTCCGGGCCCCCTGACACATCACCACCATCACATGATAAGTATCATAGTACAGCATGTCATCAGGTCTTAAACCTGTCCTCTGTCAATCACTGAGATAGAACTTTACAGATGAATAAAAGAAAAACAATCTCCTTAAAGAGAACTTCTCAAATGTTCAGCAAGTTCATGTGCATTTTTAAAAGTATTGATTTTTCTAATTTAGAAAACTACTGTTATTTATTGTACTACATGAACTACGTTAGCTATATATTATATACTAATATATTATATATTACATACTAGGTGATATGTTGGTTGCTATATCAAGCTTGACAGTTACAGCAGTACTCCACCCAGGAAGAAGGAAACTTTCCTAAATGCCACCATCTGGGATCAGAACTCAAAGCACGTAAAAGACATTTCCCACAGCCTTCTGGCAACAGAAACGAGGCCACCATTATTGATATAGTCAGAGTATTGTTGCAAGAGAAAAGGGATAAGGATTTCTAGGCCTTTGTTACCTATAGTGACAACACAAACTATGAAGCTTTCCAATATACAATTACGAAAAAAAAAAAAAAAAAAAGATTAGCCCACAGGCCCAAAAGTATTCCACTCAGTCCCCAGAAGCAGGCTTATACTCCATGAAGCCCAGTCTTTACAGTATACTGCCGAAGAACCCCCTGCTCTCTTCGTGAGCAGTAGACACAGTCACCTCAGTACCTGTCCCACACTGGGCTCGCTGTCTGATAACCTTCCCTTGATACTCCTCCTACTATTCTTCCACTCAGGCCTTTTCTCCTAGAACTCCCTCACTGGTCCAGGCCCAGAAGATCTCTCCTGTCCTCTTTTTTTTCTCCAAGGGGAACAGACCTCATTCATAACTCATGCTTTCCTTCTCTGTGAGGTCCCTACCCTCTTTCCTACCAGGTAAGACCGCATCTGAGGGAGGTAGTGAATTTCAGAGGTTTTGAGTCCCTAAGGCCTTAGGAGATTCTAAACAGTCACTGTTGTTGATCTAACACTGATTACGTTATATAAAAACCACAACAGAGAAAAGAAAACTTTGCTGATAGATCAAGAACAACAACTGATAGATCAACAACTACCGTAGTCTTTGAAATCAGTTGGCAGGGAGAAGCCAAGCGTCACAAATGTTTCTTTGCTCTTTGCAACACATTCCAACAACAAAAGAGGCTTCTGAGGAAGAAAATCCAGTACTTCCTGAAAGGAAGGGAAGTTTACACAACATTGTGTGGCATCAAATCTCAGTTCCCCAAATGCCTGCCTCCTGAAGAGTGGCATTAATAAGTCAGTCTAGTTTCCTTCAGTAAGGAAGCATAGATTGCCAAAGCATGGATTTCTTCTTTCATATAAATCTCTCAGTGTATTTGTCATAGCCACAAACACCTCTCTGTTTACCTACCTTTAACAATGGCTCCACTAATAAATTAAAGTCCCAAAGTTCAAGACAACTGTATTCTCTCCAGCCCTCCCCCACCCCCGCACCACCACCACAAGATGATGTTTGGATGGTCTAATCAAGAGTCATGTGACATTTGTATTAGAGCAAGCACCAAGAGTCATTGCCACACATAAACCCACACATCCATAGTCACAGTCATAGTTTATTAATGTTGATACATGTCTGCTTTTATGACAGGTGGAAATAAACACAACCACTCTCCTCAGAAAGCAATGTTAGAAAGCAACAGCCCTATTATCCAATTAAATGCTTCATGGCTGCAGTCTGTGACAAAGAGCGCCGATAAATACTCCAAATATAAACAACCAAGAGAGGCAGTCAGCATTCTTTAGCCTGTGTGTAACAGAAATGGCATCTGAAGCAGCACAGGCCACGCAACAAGGTGGGCTGATCTGAATAAAAATCACAGGCAACAGGAATGCCTGATGTAGCTTCACTGGGCCTTAGGGACCCCTCACAATGACTCTTCCCAGACAAGATATCTCCTGGAACCTACCTTCTCCTCGACTGCTGGCACCTCCACTATGATGAATGGCTCCACTTTTTAGAGGTATAATTTTTAAAATTTTCAACAAAGACTTACACTTTCTAGCTAGGGCAATGTATCTATGCCACCCTGTTCTACAAGATGACCATCTAGTCAGACTGCTGGGAAGAGTAAATCCCATCAGAAGAAAATGGGTTTAAGCCTGCCTGGTGGCACATGCCTGCAATCCCAGCACTCAGGGAGGCAGAGGCAGGCAGATCTCTGTGAGTTCGAAGTCAGCCTGGTCTACAAAGCGAGTCCAGGACAGCCAAAGCTACATGGAGAAACCCTGTCTCAAAGAAAACTAAAAAAGAACGAGAGAGAGAGAAAAAAAGGAAGGAAAGAAAAAAGAAAGGAAGGAAGGAAGGAAGGAAGGAAGGAAGGAAGGAAGGAAGGAAGGAAGGAAGGAAGGAAATGGGTTTACTTTCTAAAAGTGGGACTTGGAAATAAATATCGGCACCTAGCAGGAAATTTCACTCTATGCCTAATAAGAAGGCTAATACTTGATTATAAATTGCATTCTAAAGGTTTACTAAAAGTCTAACAACAGTGATCTTTAGCTTAGCTGTCGAGTCCCTGTCACTGGAGACATCATGTCTAGAAAGTAGATGCTGGCATCTCTAGGCCATCCTTAATAGCCCATTTAACTCAGGACTGATCTGAAACATGACCTCAATAGTATTTTCTAATACTACAGCCAGACTTCATTCAAAAAATGGAAAATGCTTCTGTTATTCTATCTAGAACAACAACAATAAAAACAGGCTGAGTTTAATTAATTTATGGCGTACCTTACCATGGCACTGACTTCTATCTTGTACACATGCTTTTAGATTTATTTTATCTACAACACTGCAAGACAGTTTCTAACATTTGAAAAATGGAGGACTTAAACAGTGCCCTCATAAAAAAGAAAGCCACACCCATATTGAATCACTAGTCTAAAGGGTTTTTGCCATCATCCTGGCTACAGTAGTCAGAAACATACATGTTCCACATTAAAATTTTTTTTTGCTAGTCATCATATATGTAATACATTCAAAAGGAGATATTTAATATATCTGTTATGGCACATAATGTTAAAATTATCACCCATGTGGTCACCACACCTAAGAAGCGAGCCATACAAAAAGAACCCAAAAAAATTTCTGTGTGCTCCTCTTCCTGTCTGAGGTTGAAATGGTTTCTTTTCATAATTATGTGTTAAAAATTTAGAACACTCCAATCTAAGAAGTACCTTTAATAATAAAATAGGGTATGGCTCAGACCTGTACTCGCAGTTCTGGGGAGGCTGAGGCGGGTAGACTGCTACAAATTGAAAGTCAGCCTAGGCTACATAGTAAAACATGGTTTAAAAAAAATGAAAATAAGCGGGCTAGAGAGATGGCTCAAATTGTTACGAGCACTTACTGCTCTTGCAGAAGACCTGAGTTCCATGCCCAGCACCCACATCAGATGGCTCACAACTGCCTCTGACTCCATGATCCACAAGACCCAATTCCCAGTTCCCTTTGTTGGCTTCCACAAGTATGCACCCACATGCACAGGCACACACACAGTCACACATAATTAGAAATAAAAATAAAATCTTCAAAATATCCAGAATAAGCAAACAGATAAATAAGCACTCTGTGCCTTCTGAAATCACAGCACGGAGGCAATCAGAAGTAATGGAGCATAAAAGTACTGTGCTGGCTAGCTGGTACGTCAGCTTTACATGAGGACCCTCAACTGAGAAAATGCTTCCATAAGATCCAACTATAGGGCATTTTCTTAATTACTGATTGATGAGGGAAGGCCCAGCCCACTGTGGGTGGTGCCAATCCTGGGCTGGTGGTCTTGACTTCTAAAGAAAACAGGCTGAGCAAGCTATGAGAATAAGCCAGTGAGCAGCACCCCTCCATGGCTTCTGCATTAGCTCCTGCCTCCGTTCCTGCCCTATTTTGAGTTCTTATCCTGGCTTCCTTCAATGATGACTATTATCTGGAAGTGTAAGTCAACTAAACTTCCACGTGAAATAGACAAGAATGAATTCTGGAATAATTCAATAATTCCCAGATTCACCATGACCTGTATATGCCTTTTAAGAGGAAACAAAACAAATGAACGGTTTAAGATTATATAAGTCTGATTCACGTTACCCAAAGTTATTTCCTTTTTAAAGAGCTTAAGAGCAGGTGCTTTGAGAGCTGCTGGAGAAATACAATAAAAACAACCATCACAATCTCTGCCATTGCCTAGTGATTCTAGGCTTCAATTATTCCCTTCTAAAGGGTATGTGAGAGAAAGTGAAAAAACAAAGTACTTCTAGAAGAAACACTGAGAATTCTGATTCAGAGTCTGCTTTTTTCTACCTTACCCCCTATGATTTCATAATCAAGCCAAGGTGAATGCTAAGCCATTTAGGGGTTGTCTTTCTGGAAACAATTTACTTTCCATTAAAACTGAATTTATATCAAAAGCAAAATTGCATGTGGTATACTGAGGTATACCTCAGTATACTTGGACCGCCTGACCTTGGAAGTGTCACCAACCGAGGGGTGCAGATGTAGGGATGATGGGGTGGGGAGATGGGGAAGTAGAAAGACAGGGATACACTGGGAGCTGTCTCCCAGCGTTGTTACGGACCAGTCAGAGGACACGAGGAAGAGAACTCTCCGATCCCCTGGAACTGGAGTTACAGGCAGTGATAAGCTGCCACGTGGATGCTGGGAACCAAAGCTGTGTCCTCAGGAAGGGCAGCGCTCTTAACCACTGAGTGAACACTCCATCCTGATACTTTTTAAAACATTTTCATTTCTTACACACTTAAGGGATTTGATTGTACTCTTCTTTTACCATGACTTCTTAAAAGACAACTGACCCAGTCATTACAAGAATTCCAAAGAGCTAGCAAAAATTTACTTACAGGTTATTTTAAAAAGACTTGTCATCTTGGCTTCCTGTAAGATACTAGCTTCTCCCAGTGTTCCAGTACGTTTCCATCACCTGTTCCAGGAGGGGGAATCTCATTAGTTGTATGGCCTTTACTAATAACCTCTATCAAATGTACTGCTCAGATAGCAATAAGAACAACAAAATCCCAATGGTCCAAAAGCCTACTACTTACTAGCCAAAGGAAGTCTTCTCTCCCAGCCTCCACTTCTTCATTTCTAATGAGCATTAAATATTACCTACTGTCTGTGTGGTGGTGATAGTTAAGTATACTAAAGGGCATGGTCAGCATCCTTTGATCAAAGAAAGGTGTTGTCCTGGCAACAGAGACATACAACACTTAACGATCACAACTCCTTTACTGCCCATTTGTTGAGTTCATCAAATACTGGAGGATCCATACATGGTCACCCAACAATGGAATACACCCAGCAAAGTGCCTGCTTTTTCTTAAAGAGGATGTCATTCAGAACAGTTTTTCACATCAGTTTTTAATCTTCTAACAGGCAGAGTCCACAAACTAGAAATAGGATTTGTTTTCCTCTTTTCACATAGAGCCATAATAGAAACACCCCACTCGTCCTCAGTAGAATGCAGCTATTGGTCACTTTTGGGAAGCACACATGCCTCAGGGTAGAGAAAACGGACAGAACAGGTAGCTGAGTTAACTTTCCTAACCAAAGCCCTAACACAAAACAAAGAGAATGACAGCAATGGCAACATGGCTCATCCATACGACGCCACAACAGTCACCTGAAGGAAGGACAGAAACTTCAAGTCACTTAAGCAGAAGGATGGGCAGGGTGGACTAACAAGGAGGAAACACCACATGAATCCAGGTGCTTCCCTAGTCCAACGGCAATAAACTGGGGAAAGACTGCCCTTTAGGGACAGACTGAAGTTCCAGCACAGAAAAGAGCATGCCCATTGGCTAGCTATGGCTTTATATGGCCGCCCACTTTGCAAGGAAGCTTTTAAAGTATGGAAAATGCTGTATGACTTGAGTTTAGAGCGGGTAGGTGTGAAGCACATCTAGCTAGTTAACAACGGTATAACCTTTGCTAACTAGTTTATTCCATCTAAGGCTCAGTTTCCAGATCTGTAAAACGGGGACAATAACGCCTACTGTTCACAGCACTCCCATACATTAAAGATGACTCCGTACACGGTGTGCTCAAAAGAAAATTCCAACTAGCATGTTACTAGTGTGATGATGGCAGGACTATTAAATTCCTTGTTATAAAAGACAATGATAGTATGCAACACACTGAATTCATAGGCTCCCTAGGTGAGTGCTTTCAGAAGAGGCTTCAGTCCTACTTCTGGCAGTAACACAACTTTCCTAACATTTATTTTTTAAATTTATATTATGTTTGCAACTCTTAAAAATTAAAAAAATTATAATACTTCCCTCTTCCCTCAGCCCTTCCAATCCCTCATGTGCCCTCCCACCTCCTCTCAAATTCGGGGCCTCTTTTCTTTAATTAGTAGTTATAAATACAACCAGCCGAGTGTGTTTAGCGTAGTTTGTGTGTATACGATTTCAGGGCTGACCACTTGGTGTTTAGCCAAGTGGGGTCCATTCCTGGGAGAGAGAAATTCTCTCTCTCTGTGCAGTCGCTATTTTCTTGTAGTTCTTGGTCAGGGAAGTGAGCCCCCCCCCCCCACATGAGAGTCCCCTTTCCACATTAGCATGTCTAGTGCTGCTGTCCTTGTTCTTGTTTAGGCAGCCACATTGGTGAGGTATCATGAGTGAAGCTTCCCTGTTGTTTCTAGGAGACACATTTTCATCATAACAGAGTGTTAAACAGAAATTGGCTTCTTTTCTGGCAGCCTTTCCTGGCACAAGTCAACTGAAAGTGCTAGCTGTGTACCGCTTGTGTTGTATCAGTACTGAGTTCCTCCTGTGATGATGGGCTCTGGAATGGAGAGAATGACTCATTTCCATCAGAGGCACTCTCAGGCATCTGTAGAGCATGAGGGCCATGCAGAAAATGGTGGGCAGCCCATCTCCAAGGCTTCCCTCAGCACCACATCACAGCCTCACTGAGGACAGTGGAGATAAGGCCATGCCAGCTTTGCAGCACAAGTATCAGAACTTGTAATCTACAGAAGGTATCTTTAATACCTCTAAATCATTCCTTCCAATGATGCAGATTGCTTTTCTCTTTACAACTACTATGGGCAATATACCCAAAGACATTTGCCTCCTTTGAGCTTAGTTACCCCTGATGCATGGGACAAAACACCTTATTTACTATTACAAGAAATATTTTAATAAATTAGTTAAAAGATTAAAATCATGATCAAGAATGGTAATATGCCACTGCTATGGTCAGCTGTTCCAAATGATTAAAAGTGATGTCAACCACTAATGAACCTGCCATTCATGCTGCCAAGCATTCGGAGCAGGGGAGGGGTTGTAAGACATATAAGGATTGTGGTACTATTAGGACGTATGGCCTTGTTGGAGTAGGTGTGGCCTTGTTGGAGGAAATGGGTCACTGGGGGCAGGCTTTGAGGTTTCAGATGCTCAAGCCAGGCCTAGTGACTCCCTGTCTCTTCGTACTTCCTGTGGATACTATGCAGAACTCTCTGCTCCTTTCCTACAGCACCATGTCTGCCTGTATGCCTCCATGCTTCCAGCTGTGATGATAATGAACTAAACTAAACCTCTGAACTGTAAGCCAACCCCAATTAAACATTTTCCTTTATAAGAATTGCCTTGGTCATCATGTCTCTTCACAGCAACAGAAATCTTAACTAAGGGAGAAACCCTAACTAAGACAGAAGTGTAGATAACCAGCTCGTGCCAGACTCTTAGAAAGTGGGTCCGTCAGAAAACTTGATTCATTCACTAAATATTTATGAGTGCCCAGTACCTAGCAAGCATGGTGCTAAGTATGTGAAGGGAAACTGCATAGTTAAAATTCTTGTTCTCACAGAGTTCACAGGCTGGGTGGGGAAGGAGACAACTGTGGATGGATGGATAGATAGATAGATAGATAGATAGATAGATAGATAGATAGATAGATAGACAGACAGGCAGATGACAGACAGAGAAATGGGTGGCAGTGATGTGTACCTGTAGTCCCAGCTACTAGGGGAGCCAAGAACATAGTGTTTCTTCACAGCAACAGAAACCCTAAAACAAGGATGAAGTTCACACAAGATTGCAATAAGAGGAGCAGCAGAACTAAGCAGGAAAGTCAGGTGACTCACTTAACGAGAACTATCCAGATGTGAGTCCTGGTGACACTAGCACAAGGTTAGTGCTTCCTAACTGTGCTTCAAACACACTGCTGAAAATCCAAAACAGATATGCAAACGCATGGCTAAAACAAACACATTTCTTCTGTGTACGTATGTGGTGCTAAACTGAGTTACAGTTCTAGCCCAACCTATTCTATTTTGAATGCATACTCTGTACAATTTCTTCAAACCTCAGTTTCTTCATCAGCAGAATGGGGGTGGTATCAGTGCTATAGCTAGATGCCATAGTATAGCCATAAAGACATAATCAATGCTTTCAGGTAAAGCCTATGGAAAACAGCAAGTGTTCACTAAGTGTTATACTATCCTCAAGGTTAGCAAATAAAGCAAGTAATGAGATAAGGTTCACATAATGACAAAAATTAGTATCTGCAAGAGCTCCAGACCATTGCGGCAAGTGAACAGAAACGGCTTGGGATATACAGTTGCTCTTAGCAATAAAGGGTAAATTGTCTGCCTGATGTCTGTTCATGTACCTCAGAAGCAGCAGCAGGAACAATTACAAGACAGTGGCCAGAGGGAGGTTCCAAAATATTAACACCATCCATTCAAGAGTAAAACTCAATGATTTGTTCAAGATGACTCAGTTCAAACTGTAATTCAAACCCAGGCAGCTCCAATCTTTGTTCATACCCACAACACCACATTGTCACTTCAATGATAAAAGAAGTAGCTGAAGACAAGACGCAGGCCAAAGGAAGACCTTGAAGAGTAAGAAGTGCGCCCTAGCTGACTGAAGACAGGAGGATAGTAACTCTGAGAGTTAGAAGGGCCAAAGAGTTAAAGGACCAAACATGCTAATGCTACAAACTTATCAACATAAACTCTTAACAAACCCTGAAAAGATGGCACCACCACTGTCACCTAATTTTAGAACCTGCTGCTGGCATAAAGAGCACAGGAACCACTTGGGTCTTCTTAATACACTGTGATTTAGAAAGAACTGAAGAGATCAGGTCACATACTCAAAATGCTGCCCTCAGAGGGAAGACCCGATCACATGGGACTTTCTGAGCTCCAGTGCTCTTTCACTGCAGCTACCTTTTAAACAGGAAAGAAGAGGAGGAAAAAGTCACTCAAGGCAGTTGGAAGTCTCTAAGGGCGAGAAGAGGGTAGGTGGGGAGGCAGCAGAGCAGGAAGAAGCATCTGCCTGGCTGAGTAGGAGAATGCACAGAGAGGAAGGAAGAGAAATGATGGTCCTGGTCAGGCTCAGGCGTGGCCGACTCTCAAGTGGCCCTCACAATCTTGGTCTCTTCTGATTTGTTCTGTAGGTAATCCCTTTCTCTTGAAAATGAGTAAGTCCTTGAGCTCACTTGTAACTGAAAAGATATCATAGACATGACAGGATGTGTGT
The DNA here is from genome assembly GCF_907164565.1 of Psammomys obesus. Taxonomy (NCBI): domain Eukaryota; kingdom Metazoa; phylum Chordata; class Mammalia; order Rodentia; family Muridae; genus Psammomys; species Psammomys obesus. Next base: position 5,806,954 of record NW_026592510.1, on the reverse strand, counting down.
GTTATGCTACTGGAGATTATAATATCCATTCTGCCACAGGAGTCTCTCCCATGCTAGTTATGAAAAGCATGCAGGCTGACATAGTGTGAGCTACCTAATGAGAGCCACATGAGGGAAACTTCTACTGACAACAAGAAACCAAGATGCTTGGTGCAAGAGCCCATAAAAGCCTGACTCCTTCCCCAGCTTAACCCCAGACAGGACAGTAGCCACACTAGCGCTCTGACTTCAGCCTGGTCAACCTTCAGCTAACTCAGGCCCGAATTCCTGCCCACAGTGGCCAAAAGATCACATGTAAGTAGTTTGATCTGCAAAGACTGTGCTGTACTGAAGTCACGTGGCTCCAGAAAACTGATGCAGAAAAAAAAAGAAATTCAGGTCCATAATGCCTTCTCATGGCCTCTGGCAGAAAAGGGAGAAAAGGGAAGACCCAGGGAACCTCAGAACCTGGGGAAAAGGGATCTCTCATCCTAGCTGGCCATCTGAAGGATATGATTAGTCCCATTTACCAACAAATTAGTGTAAATGGTGATCAGGTTCTTGGCTGGCCTTCAAAGGCTATTCAGCATGCCAAAGCTTGGGCCATTGAGATCAGCAAGAGAATTTTTTTTTTACCAATATACAAGCTATTCTAAAAGCCTAGCCATAACAGAATAACAAGACATGCTATATGCAATGTACGTACTTAAATAGTGTTTAAAGCACTATTTGAAGTGCTTTGAAGAGACAAGACAAGCTGGGACTTTCTCAGCAGCTGTAAGAACTCAATTAAAATGAAGACACCAAGAAATTCATGTCACTGAGCAATACCACTCTCAGCCCACAGGCCAACTGGCTACATGCAAAAAAGCAGCAAGGTAATCCCATAGTAATGTGCTCTGCAAGGTAGAAAAAGTGCATTGCTCATCCAGACCCAGCCTTGTAGCTGACAGATGTAATGCATACACCCAAAGACTAACTCTGCACCACAGTTCTGACCTGTTCCCAGGCCTCTTCCTACTGAGTTCTACCAAAGGCTAGCTTGAACATGAAAACATGACAGCAGTGATATTAAATATTCTGCGTGAGAGAAAACTAGGAATTACATCTTCAGGACACTAGAATGCTCCTATTTCTAAAAAGCTAAGCTCTGTGGCAAGAAGGGGGAAATTACTACTGCATAAAACACTCAGGGTGCCTAAAATAGGCTGCTTTTCTTTTGAATGACCTGATTCTCTTTCTTTACCCTGTGTTAAACAAGGAAGAAAATCAAAAGAGGGCTGGCACAGGAAACGTGCCAGCAAGACTGTTCAGCTACTTAATGTATGCTGATTCCTAAAGTCACTGGTTCATTCAATAAACACCTGGAGGTTTTCGCGATCCAGAGCAATGTGGCAGGTGTGGAACGCGAGGAGCCTGGCTGGCTATCAGCAAACAGTGCTCGCTGACACTCTCAACAAGCACCAACCCACCGATGCAGCAGAAGTACTCCAGTATGAGTAACAGGAGGTGAGTAAGAATGCACACTAGGGCTGTCTTCACTCCTCGATGCGTCTACATTTAAAAGGAAACAGCAGCTTGCTTTTCTGTGTGATGACATTGCCAGTAAGGCAGCTGTGGAAGCAATCCAAACAAACGGAATCATATCCATCTATGACCCCGTTCTGGAACTTTCCCAACAGAAAAAAAAAAAAAAATCAACATAGCCTTTCAGCTTTCTCCTCTTCCCCCAGCACCATGAAGGAACAAACCAAAAATAAACTAGGGTTTCTCCTCCCCCGTGTAATCAGCGGTTTCCTCTCCGCAAGGACTTAAGCTTCGGTACACACTGTGTTACCACAACTTAGATACCACATTTTAGTTCACAATCAAAGGTGTGATGCGGCTGAGGTTCTTCTGGCAGCACTTGTTCTTGTTGCATGGGGAACGTCATGGCAGCCTTGGTCCTGAGCATACACCATGTGCACTTCACAGTATGCATGCTGGCACAACACACAATACCAAGGCGCACCATGCAAAGTGTGTCGGCTCGGATTTGAGGCTACCACATGTTTTGATTGCAGTACTTTACTGCAGTGGTTTCAGATCTTATAGAAACATAATCATTTCATGACAGAAGACAGACTTTCATATTCTTCACCAGCATTCCTCAGCTTATAAATTAACATATCTTTAGACTGTATTGTTAAGAGGGTTTAATTTTTTTAAACTGCTGCTTAAACTCTTACCTGTAAACTAATTCTAAAACAAGTCACTAATTTTGCCTTGTGATTAGAATTGGAATTTCCAATTTCTGAACCGGCCCTAAACATATCATTGCCATTTTGTATGACATATTTATGCAAAGTGGCATTCCCAGCACTGATGAGTATGAAATCAAAATATCAATCAACTGTGAAAAATCCTGAGGATGTTTTCATCTCGTACTATCCAATATTCAGCCAAAATTTAGTTCTTTATGTGAAAATAAACAAGCATACCCAACTCAATGAGTATGCCAATGATGCTGGTGTCTTTAATAAATGTCAAAATTCTATGTATAGCAGAAAAGTAATCTAAAATAAATCTCTCTCTATAGTATCAGTAGAGGTTTAAGTTTATATGTGTAAATAAACCTGTACATGTATATACATATATAATGTAAATTATATACTATATAATATATAAGTATAAATATTACACAAAAAAACTCACAAATTGCTATTTTTCCACAAGTTCAGAAGCTTACTTTTTCTCAGACACACGTAAGTGAAGGAATCCATCACCCAGGGCTTTGGCGGTACAGAAAACAACAAAGGATACACGCAGCTTAGCACCCAGATGCTTTGATCCTCCCTACGACCCTGGGCCAGGGGAGGCTTGATCCCATGTTCAGCAGAGGCTGGTGTTCTGAGAGGCATAGAGCAAGAACCCTCTTCCTAATTGATGAAGCTCAGCTGTAAGCAGTTCTTTTACTGGAGCCAAAGTTTGTGCTTTCCTCCTCTTGGCTACTCTGAGCCAAGATATAAGTACCTTTCACCTGTGAGCAGTAATCAAAATTTATGTGAAAAGAGATTTAAAAAAAAAAAAAAAAGACAAAAATCTGACAGAAATGCATTATAACATGACCTTAGTAGGAAAGCCATCCCCAAATATTGACTAGTGTCACCTGGAGTAGCTACTAGAGAAGAAGAAACAGCTAGATGAGAGGATAACAAATAGATGGCCAGTTATGGCTAAGGGGAGGAAAAATCAATGGCACAGAAGAGCGCAGACAGGATCAGAAGAGAGGAATGATACAAGGTTGGTGGTGTGGCCTCTGCTAAGGCCACAGGCAGAACAGTGTCATTTGTGATGACCAAGCTGGCAAGCATTTTTTTGTTTTCTAGCCTATCATGTCTTCTGCAAATACTCAATTTTCACATATTAGAGCATATTCAAAATCAATGGATATGGTTGTGTTGCACTAAAATGGTATTACAACAATAGGTATTAGACAGATTCACTCTACAGGCTGTGGTTTGCTGACTCCCAGGCTATAAGAAAATCCGTGGCTAATACAGGCAACAGACAAAAAGAAAGAGGCTACAGGCTACCAGGGAAAGCCTGGCACATAGCAGTCATTTAGTTGGCAACAAGTGCCTGGGGATTCATATTCCCATAAGCTAGATTCTAGGGAATTCAGCATTACTGTGGGATGTGCGTGCGTGCATGCGTGTGTGCATGCGTGTGTGCCTGTGTGTACTTGTTCGGCATTGATGCAAAGCCTTTATCTGCAAACCATGCTGCATGTTGCCGCTGACTCTCACCTGTTACCCTGTCTTACCACATATTTTACCTGTATGGTTGTGTACAAAAACCATCCCAACACTTCAAAGTAAGAAAGGAAAGAGAATTGTCATGAACAGAGACTATCAGATGACTTCGGATTTGTCTCTGACAGTCCTCTGCCTTCAAGACTCTCCCTAGCTTTTCCTCTCCCATGTTCTCACCTCCCTTTTTCTTTAGGTGTCAATCTCTTTCTCTAAGAAGTGGCTCTCAAACATCTCTGGTAAGGCCAAGCACGTGCCACGCATTTCTGTGGCATGAGCCCTGTTATTAGAATCCACGTCATTCTCTGTGTGATGTCTGCCACGCAGCAATGAAGACAGGTTTCCAGAAAGGTACCTACTTGGATACTCAGGCCTCAAGTTGGCAAGCAGACATGGATTAAATAGAAGGCACTGGGGCTTATAGCAGCTCTGCTTAGCAAGGATGTGGGTAGAAAACCAGCAGTCATACCTTGCACAGCATTTGAGGCTTTGTTGCCTACAGCGTGGGCAATGTGCTATGGCCGGAGGAAGAAGGAAACTGGCCCTAGATTTACACCGAAAGAGCAGGCCACGTGTTCTCTGCTGGTTCCAGTAGAAACTACCTGGCCATTTCTCCCATGCTCTGCCACTTGAAAAAAAAATTTTTTTAGCTAATGATAAAACATTTTTAAGGAAAGAAACAGATGATAAGGCTGAAAAAAAAAAAGTTGTTTTTTGTTTTGTTTTTTTTTTTTTTAAAAAAAAAAAAAAAAAGGTCAGAAATTTTTAAAGTTGAGCCCAAACAGCAATACCCCTAAGCAGGAAACTCAGTTAACCACAAGAAAACCTCACCTAGATATGAAGCTCCAAAAAAGCAACAAAAATTTCAAAATAGCATTAGAAAATGAAAGGTGTATGTGGGGTCAGTCAGCTAGGATTATATATGAAGCAAAGAGGTAACTTTCGAAACTAAAAAAGAAATGACAGTTTTAATAAATAAAAGCTGAAAGAACTTGTGGTCATGGAAAAATACCGTGTGAAGTAGTGAAGAAAGTGTGTATAAAATCAGGAGTCTGGAGGTAAGAAATGAGCACATGGAACTGGACCTGACCATTTTTACAGTGTATCAAAGCATGTCACTGTGCTGTAATGGTGTATGCCTTTAATCCCAGCACTCAGAAGGCAGAGGTAGGAGGTTCTCTGTGAATTTGAGGACAGCCTGTTTTACAGAGCTAGTTCCAGGACAGCGAGGGCTTTACAAGGAAACCATGTCTCAAAAACCAAAACCAAACAAACAAAAAACAACAGGACCAACCCAGGCATAGTCCTGCTCACCTTTAATCCTAGCACTTGGAAGGTAGAGAGGTGGGCAGATCCCTGTGAATTCGGGGCCAGCCTGGTCTACATACTGAGTTCCAGGAAAACCAGAGTTACACAGTGAGATCCTGTCTCAACAAAAGGGGGGAGACTATCTTGAACTGTAGAGACGGCACAGCGGTTAAGAGTACATACTGCTCTTCCAGAGGAGCCGGGTTTGAGTGCCAGGAGCCACATCAGGAGCTCACAATCACTCGTAACTCCAGCTCCAGAGGATCTGATACCTCTGACCTCTGCAGGCATTGTAGTCACTTGCACAAACATATATATATATATATACATATACATATATATATATATATACACACACACACACACACACATATATATATACACACACACACATATATATAATTAAAAACAATAAAAAACAATTACAATTTTGAAACAGTTGGACCAATAAAAACAATTTAAAAATGGGGAAACTAAAATTAACTATGCTGGTAAATGCAGCAAATGAGAAGAGATTAAACATTAGAACCAGATACTGACATAGATTCCCAAAATCCACTGAAAAAGTAACACCAAGCCCTACCCTTATCTACCATGGATGCCTTTGAAATAAACACAACCTGATAAGCAGGTGAAAAGAATATGCCAGGCTGACCTTAGTTAAAATGCAATGACAAGAAAATTCTAAATTTACATCACTCATGAGACATAAAGAAAAATTTTCTCAGAAAAACACGGGATCAAGATAAGGACAAATTACTGACATTAAGGACAAATGACTGACATTAAGGAACAAAACATAGGTCAGAAACACACACACACACATACACACACCTATATATTTTAATGGATGTAAGGATAATTTTTTTTTATTTCTTTTCTTTTTGGAGACAGGGCTCTTTTTTTGAGACTCTGTGTAGCCCTGGCTGTCCTGGACTCCATTTGTAAACCAGGCTGGCCTCGAACTCACAGAGATCTGCCTGTTTCTGCCTCCCCAAGTGCAGGGATCACAGGTGTGTGCCACAATGGCTGGCTTCTTAGGATAATCTCTGCAGCAAACCAAGCAGGACCAGACAGATGTCCTCGTTAGGAATGATGGATCCTAACCACTGCCTCATGACAAGTAGAAATTAGAGGTAACACAACCAAGCATGAACACTAAAATTAATGCATTTATAGGAAAGTAATCCAAAGTGTAATCATGAAGCACAGAGGCCAATTGTTTCAGATAAATGGGAAAACTGATCATTTGGACTTCAGTAGGATGAAAGTACCCATCTTTTCAAAGCTACAAAGAAACTGAAAAAGTAATCAATAACCTCAAAATACGCACCAGGCACACATTTGAACGTGCTTGCAGAATAAGTTACTAGGAATCAATAAGAGAGCCATACAAGCCAAATTTTGAAAGAGAAAAAGATTTGACTAGATATTTCATAAAGGAGGACACATAAACTGGCAGTGAGTATGAAAAACCATGTTCAACATTAGTCATCAAGGAAATCATAGGAAACCACAACAAAACAACCTGCATGCACAGACAGCATCTAAATCTGCAAAGAGCAAGAGGAGCAGGGATGTGGAGGCAAGAATTAGACAGCCACCCTTTTGTTGCTGGTGAGAATGCTACAATGTAGAACCCCTTAAACACTGTGACAACTTCTTACAAAATCACACATTTCCTTGAGGAAGTATTTTTTAAATATATATCCCAAAGAAAGGAAAACATATGTTTATAATGAGACACATGAAGTTACGTTCATGATCTTCATAGGAGTCCCAATGTGAAGCCAACCCTAATGTACACAAATAGCAAATACGTAAACTCATTAGATGAAATATTACTCAGCACCAGAAAGAAACACACTGACACACACAAACAACAACTGTCACTCTCAAAAGTATCGTTACCTTCACACTCAGCATAACTATGTATCTGAGGTTCTGGAAGAGCCAGCACCTGTCAACACAATCCAATCTGTGCTCATGCCCAATCAGCATAGGCCACTGATGGGAATGGGCATGTGACAGGAACTGGCACATGATGGGAGCGTGAACAGGATAGGAATGGGCATATGAAAACTTTTTGGAGTTCTTTCTTATTGGCTTTTTGTTTGTTTTACTGAGATAATATCTTGCTGTGCAGCTCAGGCTGTCCTCAAACATTCTGTGTACCTGCCTGAGCCTCCCCTCAGCGGAAATGAGAAGTGTGAGACACCATGCCCAACAGAAACATCCTCTGTGTCTGGTGAGACACCAATTGACTAGTTTACATCAAAAAGGAAGAAGTGCAAGCTCCCTATCAAAATGTTCTATGAACGCTTGCGTTACAATGTTCCTAAAATTTGAATTAAAAGCAATGTCTTTAGATCACATTTAACTTTATTTAACCTGCTAACAATTGTGTATGTGTATGTGTGTGTGTCTCCACACACATGTGCATGTGAAGGCTTATAACTGACATGGAGATTTTTCCCTGAGTTTGCTTTGGGGAGCCTCAGTCCCTGCCTTCCAAAGACGGGAATTACATGCAGGCCTCCATGCTCTCCCAGCGTTTATTACCCACTGAGCCATCATCACCTTAGCCTCACTCCCAACAATGTAAAGGCTACTTCTAGCAAAGCAAGAGGAAAGGCATGTTTGTGAAAGTAAAGTATGAGACAGACCCAACTGTTCTAGTACTTTCATTCAATAGTATCTTAAACTTCTACTGTATCCTATGCCACGGAAGACAACAGTCACCAGAGAGACGAACAATAGATTACACCTTGTGCATGAGAAATTCTCAGTCTGGTAAAAGACAAGAAACTCACTAATTGAAGTGGTAAAAAAAAAAAAAAAAAAGTAGGGGTTGGGAGTGAGGAGAATAGTACAGTGACAGAGTGCTTGCCTAGAGAGCTCCAGGCCCCAACACTGAAACAAAAAGTGCAATGAATTTAGAAAAAAGTGCAGGATTCTTTTTCTCTCTCTACATCACACATGCCATATTAGTACTAAAAAACTGCAAATTCAGTTAAAACTTTAAGAACAGAATGATTTGAAGAAGCCTATTTCAGTAACGATCTCTACCACTGTGTTTCTTATTCCTAGCTCCAGCCAAAATAACCCATATTCCCTTTCTTCGTTGTTTTTCAAATGAGATGTAGAAAATGGATATAACTATCATGTGTAATTTGATACCTTGATAAACCTGGACTTACCCTGTGAATGACCACACCAAACTGACTAACATATGCATTACCCTTTCTGCTTCTTTTGTTGTGGTAAGAGTACTTCAAATCTACTCCCAGAAGTTATCAGTAATATTCTGCCAACTGCGTAATAGCCAACAAACACCCTTGCTCACTTCCTTTTTAATGATCACCATGTCCGTAGCACAGAGAATTAGGCAACTATGTACCACATGCTTTCCCAAGCCCACCACACCCAGAACCAAGGGCCAACCTAAGGTCATGTGTGCCTGTGCATAATAAACCCGACGGCAGCACATGTGTCAAAGGAAGACAGGCTGAGTCTCGTTCTTAGGAATCTCCTCATAGTCTCCTGTTTCCACCACTTTACATACAGCCCTTACTTGGAAATCATCAATGGCCTGCAGCATTACTAAAGGCAAGCTATATTGCAATGCTGAAGGCCTGCAGCAGATGTAAATTCTGAGTCTTGTTATAATTTTTTAAGGTTGTGAAATTATCAAAATGCACATGAATCAAGTTTTAATACACTGTCTGGGTGAATGAGGCTGTCCATTGCACCATTTCTTTCTTTGGGTTCACAGGCATGGTTCGACAGTGTAAGAACTCTGTAACATTAACATTGAATAGAAAGCCAACCTATGGGGGAAAAAAAAGACAACAGCCAGTTCTCAGTTAAGGGTGACCACCCAGCAGCCTGCAACTGACTTCTTGCAGATTCCTGAACCACTTTAATGTCTTGCCCTCCAGAGTACTGACTATCCCTTCTTTCCAGGTCTTCTCATTCTCTTGTGGCTCTTCATCTTTTCTCCCAAATGGTCTCAAACCCAGCCCTATGTGTCACTATATATCCATAGAGTGTACTGTCTGTGTGGTTCCTTGGGTGATGAGGGTGTGCAGAGTGTACTGTCTGTGTGGTTCCTTGGGTGATGAGGGTGTGCCCATGGAAGCCTGTCAACCGTAGCAAGCGCAGCACCCCTGTGGGAGACGCTCTACTCTGCTGTGAAACAAGGCTGCTCGAAGAATATAAGCCACTGAAAAATTAGAGGCTATGAATATAAGGCGACAAAAACTGGCATCAGTGGAACCAGAAAACTAGTGAGGGGGTGGTACATGCAGCACTCTGAGGTGCAGGCAGGAAAGATGCAAGTATCATCCTAGCTTTGGCTACACAAGGGGGAAGCTCTCGGGGAATGAAACGGGGAAGGTAATAAAACAATTTTTATTTATTGGGAAGCCTGGTATTTAAAACCAGCTCCTTCCCCTGGATGCCGATCCAGCAGCATCTCTTCCTCGAGAATGCCCGTAATCAGAATCCTTTTCCAACAACAGACTGAATAGTCTACACAGAGTAAAGGCTTTCCTTGGCCTGGACTTCCATTCTTCACCCTAGAGCATCCTCACAAACTGGCTCTAGAGTGAAACACCACTAAAACATTAGTGCTAAACGAGATCCTTTACTGCCACCAAGTTCAGTAAATACGGCTACGGCTGAAAGGCCCCAAACAGCAAAGTTCTTCGGTCAAGATTCTAAGGATGAGTATGAGGGCCACACTTCACAATAATTATGAAAATTCCAACACCATAAACAGCATCCCCTGGGAATCAGTTTATCCAAAATCAATTTTTAAGCATCTTTTCTTCATCTTGGTCAAGAAGGCAAAGCAGCACATATGGACTGAACCCCCCCACTCCATACACAACATCAGCCTGGGGAGGGGGGGAGACCGTCACCCCCCTCACATCACACCCCAGACCTCCACTCTTCCCCCAGAGTCAGCAGGGGTGGGAGAAGACCCCCTATGCCCCCACAACATCAGCTGTTGGGGGAGAGCAGCCACCAGCTACTCAGTCCCCAGCCCAAGGGAAGAGAGGAGTGTGCAAAGATGTCACCAAGGGGTTCTTGGATCAGGAAGACACCATGCAGGCTCTGCTCACAAAATCTCTGAGAAAGCCTCTGAGCCAAATGGAGAAAAATGCCCATGTTCTTATCAGTCATGCACAAGTCCTCTAAGCCACAACTTGTGAAAACTTCCATAAACATATCAATGTTCATGTTTAACACAAGAATATTACAATTTTTGCAGGAAAACACATTTTATTTAAAAAGAAAAGGCAGAAATGGTTCCTGAGTTACTGTTAACCTCTTACCCCTAGAGATAGCAGTTCTAACTTTAAGGTTCTGTTATCCAAGTGCAATGATTAATCTAAGCTCCTATCTGCTCTTTATTTCTTTGGTCGGAGAGCCGACACAGCTAAGCTTTCATTGCTTATACTGTACAAAACTCTTCCCAGGTGCTGGACACCCTTCTAAGATGAAGAAATTCCTTTTAGAGCAACCTGAAGAGAACGTAGATTCTGACATGGCTACATTTGGGCCAGGATGCCTGGCATGCACCTTTGGAAGTCTCAGGGCCTCTGTATGTGCTAAAGCTCTTTGCCAGGGATGCCCTTGCCCCGGATGGAAGCAGGCTCCCCCATCGCGCATACCCATAGCTTGACAGTCCCTTCTCACTCAAGGCTTCAGGGCCTCCCTACTTCATAGGAAAGGCGTTTGTTGACACACGTCTGTGCACGCAGTCCGTACCACTCCCTCATCTCCTCTCTCCCTCCTCCACTCTTATTAGACACAGCACACAGGTATTTTACTTAATTATAGACTCACTATCTTTCTCCCACTAAGCTGGATGCCACACCACAGGTTTCGGCTGTTCCCTTTTCTGTCTTGCTGTCAACTGTGATTGCTGACCTCTGTGTCTAAGCCAAGGCCTACAACAGGAACTCTCATGAGGTCTGAGGCTTCCTTGGCCCAATGTGGCCCACTGACCTAACCAGAGCTAGCCTGTGTGAAATATTTAGCCAACAAAGGAGGATGTGTAAAGTTTTTATAAACTAGCATAGTGAACTAGAAGCCTAAACCACTCGAAAATTAGATACCAGAGGTTTCAGGTACTTGTAATAGACAGGCTGCCCACCTCAAAGAAAACAGAGATTCCAAAATATACTAGTTAAAAAACAAACAAACCAACAAAACACTATTTCACTCTTGCATGGTGTTTATACAGGGATATTCCAGGGAGGCTCTCATACTGTGTAACAGAGAATGAGACTGAAAATGGTTTTCCTGACCATTTCCTGACTAATAATTACTGTTAGCTAGTTTAAAGATTTGTGATTATTAGTGGCAAATATGCAGTTCTTGCTTGATATGTCTCTTTCCATCATGGTCTCTAGTGAATGAGGCTTAGGTCTACCTGACACCAGGGCCGGCTCACTTATGCTACTATCCACACAGAAGACTTCGTGCCACTAACAACATGTTACGAAAGGTAATTAAGCATATGGCGGAAATGCATGGATTGTACTGGGTAAAATAAATGTGAAAGGATTATGATTTTCACCTTGTTTCTTATTTTAAAAAGCATACCTATCCATGGTAATAAGAATGGAAGCCTCAGCCCAGCACGGTGACCAACGCCTGTAATCTCAGCACTGAGGGAGACAGAGGCAGGCGGATTTCTGTGATTTCGAGGTCAGCCTAGTCTACAAAAAACAAGTGCAGGACAGCCAAGGCTACACAGAGGAACCCTGTCTCGAAAAACCAAAGGTTAAAAAAAAGAATGGAAGACTCCGCACCAAAATATCACCAGTGGCAACACCGAGTGGTGGTTTTTAGTTTTCTTTTTATTTTGTTCTGCTTGTTTGTTTGAAAAAAGGTATCTTTATGTGGTACTGGCTGTACTGGAACTCATTACATAGACCAGGCTAGCCTTAAAATCAAGAAATCCACCTGCCTCTGTCTCCTGAGTGCTGGGAATAAAAGGTGTGTGCCACCAGTTTTTAATTTTCTTTAAAACTTGCACAGCAGTTTTGGGTTTTTTGTTTGTTTTTTAATGTAGAATCAGATTAAGAACAAAACAGTGAGCTTGGTGCTGCATACCTCTAAGCAGGGCACCAGGGAAGTACAGTCCATCTGGGGAGGGTAACACAAAAAGTAACACAGAACAGAGTCATGGGAAGGGAGAGGGAGGAGAGTGCAAAGGGAAGAAAGGGGAGTTTTACTGTTGGCAACAGCAGGTGTCCGAGCTACTGTTCTGAGATTTATACGCAGATGCCACAAGCATCCTTCACTGCAGGATGGTGCGCTCAAATCCTAGTCTCACCCTGCTATTTGACACAACCACTAAAGCAAGCTGACCTGATGTTGCCGACATCCAGCAAAGCCTACGCTGTGGTAGCACATGTCACAAGCAGACACACCTTCCAGCCTAAGCCAGAAACGTCCCTGCTGGGAGGAAGCAGCAGGCCCAGATAGAACCTTCCACTTCTCCATGGAGAATGCTGTCACCATAGCTTCAGGATGCCCTGCATGGGTGTGAAGTGTAAGAAAATTGTTGTGTCTGGCTGCTCCTTAATGTCACTGCTGTGTGTCTTCAGTGAGGCAGTTAGCCAGGCTGTGAAATCAGACAGATTTCACCTCAAGTGTGGGCTCCCTCATCTCCTGACTGCAAGGTTCATCACCATACAAGCCTCAGGTGGGTCTCTCTCAATGACCCATACCTATTTCCAGGATTGGGGTACACAATTAAAATATTTATCAGTGGGGCTGGGGATGTGGCTTGGTGGTAGGGTACTTGCCTGGCATGAAGGAGGCGTGTGGGTTCAATTCCCAGGGGTAGGAGAGGGAACGATCAAACTATTTATCAGGATGGATAGTTACTGCTAATGCATTAACATTCCTAAAGCCTAAGCACATATACTTTTAAAATTATGAATCCCCTAATTTTTAAAACAGATGCAACAACAAAGAATGGATGTCATGCTCCTAAGTTCCAAGTCTGAATCCTTGACAACTTATCAAGCTCCAATAATCACTAAGACCACGGGGGCGGGGGGCCACTTCATAGATATCGTGTTTTTCTTCACTTGGTTATGTCTACAGTTCTGGGGATTTGACCCCAAGGCTTTGCTGAACCCCCAGTCCCAGGTGTCCTCTATTAAGCGGATTCAACTGCTGAAATAAGTTTGTGAACCACATAAGGCTTCCAGAAAAATCTCATCATTTCTTCTCCATATCAGCTTCACTAGGTTTGCACTGAAAAGGACAGGATGATAGTAAAAATGACACCAGACACCACAGCAACACCTGCCTCAGAAATAGAATATATTTTAAATAAGGTCTCACAACAATAATATCAGCAAAATGATGAAAACAGTAGAAGTTGAAAATATTAATATTCAATCCTAATATGATACAAAGGAAGAACCTCTGAAATAGGGGTAAGCAAATATTTTTTTTAAAGTACGGTTGAAGATTAAAATTCCTCAAGAATTAAACACATGTTTTTAAATTGGGCTTCAAAAGGAGAAGGCAGCATACCACACCATTTCCAGACGATGGAGTCCACTCCACACTCCACACTGCCGCCTGATCCCAGCCTTGGTGATGGCCAGGGTATGTACAAAAGCCAGCAGAAGCTTGTTTGGAGGACACAGACTTGCCAAGGTTCAACACGAACTGCTCTGTCCCCACAAAAGACACCAGGCAGAAAGTCCCTCTTGAGCGCACCTGAGAGGGCCAGAGTCAAGATTCTCATGACCACTTTGTTGCTTCACAGGCAATCAGAAGGACTACAAAAGGACAGAGCCAGAGCTAATGAGTGACATTCCAGGCTAGAGAATAGACTGGCCTGTCCGAAGCGCTGGCTCCATTCCCACAGAACACCTGCTCCTGACTCCATACATCCAGGTAGGCATGGCAGACTCAGGCCAAGCTCCCCTTGTTACCTCTGACAGCTACTGTTTCACATCCAGCCACTGGCTCTTTTATAGTGATTCTCAAGTGTTGTTTCTGAGCCAGAATCTTGCCAGGTATTAAGGTTCCCAGCCAGACAACATGGTACATTCCTATGAACTGAGAGGTGATCTTAGACCATGAGAATAGTTTAAGAACTAGCGTCATAAAATTTCAAAGCTAATTGCATTTTACAAATGCAAAAGGATGGCTCAACAGAAATAGCAGCATAATGGTGGTAAGCAACTTTAAAAAATATAACAGCCACCCCCTCCACTTCCTATGTTTCAGCTTTTCTATTCTGTACTTCTTTCTTTTTTATTATCATAAACATGTAATTCATTTTTCTTAATTAAACACTAAGTCCTTAACCCTTGTGGCGGTGTGAATGAGAATAAGTCCCCTTGGCTAATTTCTTTGAATGCCAGGTCCCTAGATGTTGGAACGGTTATAAGAAGGACTAGGAGGTGGGGCTTTGTCAGAGTGGAGTCACTAGGGATGAATTTTTAGGTTTCAAAAGCCCACGCCAAGCCCAGTCTCTCTAGCTCTGCCTCCGACTTGAAAAGATGATGTGTGCTCTCAGCTACTGTTTCAGCAGCCATGGCTGCCTACCTACACATGCTTCCAGTCATGAAGGTCCTACCCTCTACAGCTATCGAACAATAACTAAACCACCTTCCCTCATTCCTTTTTCCTTCCCTTTTATAATTTACAAGGCTCTAAATCTTTTTGGAGGTTCACATAAAGCCTATGCTGAAACCCAAGGCCATTCTAAGCTTCAATCTCAACTTTTCAAGACGCCATTCCTGAACTCCAAATGAAAATAAGCAGTATACTGAACATGCTGACACACTTGACCCCCCCCCCCTTCTTCTTTGTGGAGATGCAGATTGAATCTAGAGCTTCACGGAGGCTAGGCGTGTATTCTGCAGAACCACTTCCCCACCTACCACGAAAAGACAGCCCAAAGGACAAACGCAACCATACTTTTGATAGTTGTTTTGAACTTAGTTCTGTCATCTTTTAGGAGATCATGCTCAGCCCAACATGGTGGTGTACACCTTTAAGCCCAGCACTTGAGGGACAGAGGCAGGACATTTCTATAAGTTCGAGGCCAGCCTGGTCTACATAGCAAGTTCCAGGGCAGCAAAGGCAACACAAAGAAAAAAAGGAAAAGAGAAAGAAGGAAACAAAAAGTCATATTCAACCTGCAGTAACCAAACACAGTCACAACAAAAGCAGCTGCCTCAACTAACAACATGAAACAAAACTTCTAAAACCTAGTGCCCTCTTACCACTGTAAAAGTATTCAATTAAAGCTTCATGGTAATGCACAGATACACAGTTATTTATTATATAAAGAATACCACCTCTTAATAAAAGCAGCAAACAACCTATAAACCTAAAGCCAAAGCCCGTGGACTTATCTCAATAAAAAGGAAAATAAAGTCAAACTTCCACCAAGCCTCACCTTGCTTCAAATGACAAAAGTCTGTTTACCTTGATATCAAAATAGTATTTGGAAAGCAAATTTGGTATTGCTTAGTCTGGTATTGGTGTCACATATCAATGTCACCAAAAGGGAAGCAAAGAGTTTGGGGATGAAGCTGAGGGCCACACTGCTTAGCTTGCCCAAGGCACTGGCTCAGTTCCCAGCAATGCAGGATGTATGAAAAAACAACTAAGTAAAAGAAACATAAAAAGTAAATTTGTAAGTTACTTCTGGGGTACCTTCTTTAAGTCTTTCAGGTGTAAGTTTTAAAAACAATACTTTGACATTGTAGATGGCCATTACAATTGACCTGTTTGCTCCGCTTCCCTCCAAGTCGAGGTAATAATAAATCCATAAAGACAGAAGATCTGGAAGCCAGACCAAAGAAGGTAAGGGACACCACGGGCATTGTGCATGCTGGAAAGCAGAGAGAAAGCATATGCTGAGAAGCAGCCAGCCAAGGTTCAGGACAGCAGGCTGAGAACAGAATGACCAAGATACCACTGGAAAAAAAAAATAAATAAAATAAAAAATAAATAAATAAAATAAAACAGCCTGATGAAAAATCTACAGAAAATAAAAAGGTTTAGATTCTTATCTTCTACTATTTACAAACATCAAGTTAAAATGGATTTGAGCTATAAAAAGCAAGATTTGAAACTAAAATTCCTAGAAGAAAATGCAAGAACAAAGCATAACAGCATGCAATTTACCAATAGATTTTCCTGGACATGACAACAAGAGCCCAGGGAACAAAAGCAAAGCATAAGAGAATTAAGTGGCGAAGGGAGCAACCAACAGAGTGAAAGGCTGAATGCATCTGCAAATCATGTAACTGAAAGTTATGGATAGCCAAATGTAAAGATCTCTTAGCACATAACAACAAAAACCCAAATAACCAATGCACAATGCACTGGCAGAGACATCTCCCTGGGTGATAAGCAAATGGTCAGCTGTACATGAATGGATGCTCAACACCACTAAGCATCAGGACAAGCAAGTCAAATGCACAAGAGATATGGCCTCCCACACATCAGAATGGCCATTAACAAAAACAGGCAATAACAAGTGTTGACAAGATGGTGGAGGAACTGGAACCCTTGTCCACTCTTAGAATTGTAAAATGTTACAATTGGTATGGAGAACATGTAAGCAATTCCCCCACAAAACAGAGAACTACCATATGATCTATTAATTCATTTATGAAATATATCTGAAAGAACTGAAAATTAGGATTTTGAAGGAATATTTGCATACCTATATTCACTGCGATTCATAGACATCACCATACTGTATGTCCACTAACAAATACATGGATAAGGAAAACATGGTTGGATAGTCAATGGAGTAGTATTCAGTGCTTAAAAGGAAGATTCTATTATGTGCTGCTACATATATGAATGGCCAGGTATTTGGAAGCAAGCAATCTCAAAGAAACTCAGCAGACTCCATTGACAAGGCTTAAAGGGGAAAAAGGATGACTTCCAGGGGCTGGGGAGAGAAAGGCCACAGGTAAGTTGTACTTTACCAAGATGAAAAAAACACCTCAAGAACATAATAGCAATAAATGAGGTGATTTCTTTATTTTTCACAATAAAAGAGAAATGGGGAGATTATCCTGGATTATCTAACTGTAATCCCAGAGTTCAGTGAAATAAAAGGGGTAGATAGAGGAACAGGTTGAAACCATTCAGTGTAAGGATGGTTGATCCATCATTTCTGACAACTGAGGACACAAGGACAATTAAGTTATCAAACTGAGTTGCAAGTGAAAAATTATGAACATCAGAAAAATGGAGGAAGGAAGGAATTGGAGGAGGGGGAGGGAGGAGGGAAGGAAGGAAGGAAGTAGGGAAAGAAAGGAAAGGAAAAGGAGAGAGGAAGCCCTCAGCATGGAATTTCAAAAGTTCAGAATGGCTGGTACATGTCAACATACATCACAGAGCTCAGCCAAAACCAAATACCGTCATAACTTGGCAAGTATTAGTCTATAACGTGGTTGCGTTAAGACAAATAGAGATCTGGGCATGATGGCACACATCTAATAATCTAAGAGGCTGAAGTCTGAGTCTGAGGCAGCATGAGCCCATGGACCCTCCCTACTCCTGATAAAAGGAGAAGAGAAGGGGAGGGAAAAGAGAATGAAATGAGAAAGGGGAGGAGGGTGACAGAGAAACGAGAAAGTGAGTCCTAACAGTCAAGGGTAATCAGTAAATCTTCAACAAGAAGTAGCCAGAAATCTCATTTTTTTTTTAAGAAACCACTAAAATAACACTTAAAGCATGCTGTTTTGAAACATATATACATGACTACAAGAGAATACAACCGAAAGAGTTTAAAAAGGCTATCTTTAGTCAAAGGGGCAATAGGAAACTTATTAACCAATTATTAACTATTAAACAGGATAGTTTTATATCAACTTGACATAACCTAATGTGATCCCAGAGGAGGGAACCTTAAACTAGAACACACCTTCATAAGATCAGGTTGTAGGCAAGCCTATTGGCAATTCTTAATTAGTGACTGAAGAGAGGGGACCCAGCTCATTGTTGGTGGTGCCATCCCCCCCAGGGTGGTGGTCCTGAGTTCTACAAAAAAGCAGGCTGAGCAAGCCAGTAAGCAGCACCCAAGGCCTCTGAATCAGCTCCTCCCTCCAGCTTCCTGTCCTGTTTGAGTTCCTGTCCTGACTTCCTTAGATGATGAACAACTATATGTAAGTGTAAGAAGCTGAAACGAGCCTTGTCCTCCCCAAGCTGCTTTTGTAATGGTCTTTCATCACAGCAATAGTGACCCCAACTAAGACACCAGTGTATATGCAATTACTTCAAAAATAAATACAATAAACAAGAAAAACATGGGAGAAAAAAAATATTGAGCTCACAAAAGCAGTTATATGAACTGTTCCAGATGAAGGTCCTCAATGTTTACCTAGAAGAAGGAAGCCAGCAACTGTCCTGACAATACACAAATGATTCCCTGCAGTTTGGACTCAAGTGTCAGGTGCCAAAAGGTCTGGATGACAAGCAGCAAACATGCTATACCATGCTGTGAGCAGTGCAGACAACACTCTGAGAAACAACTCTTACAGTGAAAATTCTGATGTAATTTATGTCATTAAATATGTGGAAGAAAATTATTCTGGGTTAGACAAAAGTAATACTTCTGTTTTTTTTAAATAAATAAGTGCTTATTTGATATACATTTACAACTAAATTAATTAAGTGGAATGCCTATTTGACTGCTTGCTCTGTACAATCTTTACATATGCAAACTGGCCGTGATCATTTCTTTAGATTGCCTCAGAAGACAGAAGACAGACACTAGAGCATAAAGGAATTAAACATTCATTTACCTCAATCATGCTGTTACTTTTCTTCATCAGTCTTCCTGTCAGTCTAGGAGAAAATAAGTAGATTAAAGTACATTTTTTCATATAAGGAGCTGAGAAAAACAAGCAAGCAAACAAACAAACAAACAAGGTCATTACTACCCTTCCTATCTGTCCATTGGTCATTACTACCCCATCCTATCAGCCCACTGGTCAGAACTCCCACTCCTATCTGTTCACTGGTCATTACTATTCCTTGTTATTTGTCCATTGAGGAATAAATGTTCTCTCTTCCCTGCCAGTTTCACCGAGTTATCCTGCTGGAGGACTATGCTTCAACTGGGCAAATAAGCAGAGTAAGCCTCTGCCCCGTGCCAGAAAAACACTGCACACCAGGCCCATCTCCAGGCATGCACCCAGATTTCCAGTCTCTTACCTTAAGAAGAGCCTCCTCTCATTCAGATTAACGGCTAACTTACTATAGAAACAGATACAGTAAGCAAGCACCATTTTCAACCCATACAGACTAGAACACTGCCAAAAAGGGGTAACAAAATGTTTATATTTTCCTTCACAATGCAGTCAACTACAGCTAAGTGGGGCAAGTAAGGGGCACACAGAAGTGTGTGTGTGTGTGTGTGTGTGTGTGTGTGTGTGTGTGTGTGTG